>NW_027150650.1:667057-1059146 GCF_020800215.1 Phytophthora ramorum
ACGCCAACGTTTGGGGGCAAGCGCTACTTCGTCACGTTCATCGACGACAAGTCGCACTTCTGCGTCGTGTATTTGCTGAGGAACAAGTCCGAGGTGGCTGCCAAGTTCGCGGAGTTTGTGGCGTTTGCTGAAACTCAGACCGGCAAGCGCGTGAAGACACTCCGGAGCGACAACGGTGGCGAGTACACTTCCGGCGCGATGGCCAAGTTCTGTGCGGACCATGGTATCGTGCAGAAGTTCACTCCGCCGTACACGCCTCAGCTGAACGGAGTGGCCGAGCGGATGAACCGGACGTTGGTGGAGTGTGCGCGCTGCATGCTGGAACATGCCGGCTTACCCAAGACGTATTGGGGCGAAGCGGTGATGACGGCTACGTTTCTCCGTAATCGGTGTCCGACACGCGCCGTCAGCCACGACAAGTCTCCGCACCAAGTTTGGACTGGCAAGAAGCCGCTGCTGGCCAATCTCAAGGTGTTCGGTTGCCACGCGTATGTGCACGTGCCGAAAGCGAAGCGCA
The DNA here is from genome assembly GCF_020800215.1 of Phytophthora ramorum. Lineage (NCBI taxonomy): Eukaryota > Oomycota > Peronosporomycetes > Peronosporales > Peronosporaceae > Phytophthora > Phytophthora ramorum. The sequence goes on from NW_027150650.1 coordinate 667,575, forward strand.
CCAAGTTCGACGCTCGGTCGGTGCGCTGTCGGTTCCTGGGGTACTCGGAGCACGAGAAAGCGTATCGATTCGAAGAACTGGAGAGCAGTCGCGTGCTGGTGAGCCGCGACGCTATTGAGGGTTACCGGTTTGGTATCGGTTGTTGGCCGTGAACCGGTTAACCCGAACCGGTCCAATCCGAACCCACGCCGATTACGCCACCAAGGATTACGCCACTGTCGATTACGCCACCTGTGGGTATAAGATTGTAGGTACAAGATGGGCTTCGACGTGGCGCTCTCTGATTGGCTGAAGTAACTCAGTATCCAGTAAAGAATCAAGTAGTGTGTATCCAGTAGGTCTAGAGTAGCGAGAAGGCTAGCGAGCTAAAGACCTCAATCAATCACTTTCGAATCTTCGTTCTACCCCTCAAGTGGTTTCCAGTCTCCGCTCCGGTCTCGCCCAGAGTGCTGCCCTCCCTCCGCTCCGTCAAGCTTCACGGTGTCCAAGATCCATACCTTCCATCAGGTTATGAGCCCAAGCACCATGTCCTCTGCCCACGACGCCTCCACCAAGGTCTCCATCGACAAGTTCAACGGAGACAACTACGCGACGTGGAACCGCTACATGCGTGGCGTGTTCCTGACCAAGTCGGTGTGGCATGTCGTGAACCGAGAGACGACACCGAGCTTCACGGACTCGCGGCCCAAGGACGAGTACGTCAAGTCGAGCAACATCGCGTTCGGACTGATGTTGCTCCACATGGACGCGGACTACCACCATGTGGTCGACGACTGCGAGGAAGCGTGGGTTGCGTGGACGCGCCTGAAGACGCTGTACGGTGGTTCGCAGAAGGCTGGTCGCATCTACCTGAAGCGCCAACTCTTCAGCATGGAGATGTCGGAAGGCGGGAACGTGTTGCATCACTGCAACGAGGTCCTCAACATCAGCGCCAAGCTCAGCAGCATCGGCGCCAAGATGGAGGACGAGGACGTGGCGATCTGCCTGTTGCGCAGTCTCCCCAAGAGCTACGAGAACGTCGTGCTGAACTTGGAGATGAGCAGCGCTGAGCTGCGATCGCAAGACGTCGTGAAGGTGCTGACGAATGAGCACATCAAGCGGCAAGGCGAGAAGACGGCGACGGTGAAGATGGAGGACGCGGCCAAGGCGTTCAACACCGACCGAGAGTCTCGCCAGTGCACGTACTGCGGGAAATTGGGGCACACGGTTGACAAGTGCTGGACCAAGCAGAAGGACGAGAATCGGGGCCCAAGACGCGGCGGCAATGGCAATGGCCGTGGACGCGGGGCCAACAATGCCCAGTGGAGGAGCGACGACGCCAGCTACGACTACGGCTACGGCTATGATCGAGTGGCGTTCGCGGTCTCACTGGAGTGTGGCATTTCGACGGGCAAGGATATGCTCGGCATGTGGGCGGTCGACAGCGGCGCAACGCACCACATCTGCAACGACAAGGCCAAGTTCGCCCATTTGATTGAGCGAAACGAGGGCGAACTTTCGGTGGCCGACGGCAACAAGGCGGCCATCATGGGTGTGGGAACCATCGTGGAACGAGTGGTTCTGCCCAACGGCGACGAGCGCGACATCGAGATCAAGAACGCGCTGTACGTGCCGAGCATGAGCAAGAATCTGCTCTCCGTGCCACAGATCAACAAGAGTGGTCTGTTCCAAGTCGTGTTCGACGGCACCCAGATGCGCGTTGCGCACAAGGCCTCCAAGCAAGTGGTGGCGGCGGCGAACCTCGCGGATGGCCTCTACTGGCTCCAGACGCCTCAGCGATCGGCGAATGCAGCGACCAGTGGGAAGACGGTCGACCTGCACGCGCGTATGGGTCACGCTCCGGTGGAGGTGCTTCGCAAGATGGTCGACAACGACATGATCAAGGACGCGAAGGCACCTTCCAAGTCGAGTGGACCAAGCGTGTGTCGCGGCTGCCAGCAAGGGAAAATGGTCCAGAAGCCGTTCCCAAGCAACCGTGACAAGCGTCGCTACGACACGTTCGAGCTGCTCCACTTCGACATCTGCGGCCCCATGGAAGAAGAGTCTCTGGGTGGCAGCAAGTATCTGCTGCTGATCGTGGACGAAGCCAGCGGATGCATGAAGGGGTTCTGCCTGCGTGCCAAGTCGGAGAGCGAAGACTGCATCAAGACGTACGTCACGAAGGTGCAGACGCAGTTCGGCAAGAAGGTCAAGTTTGTGCGGCACGACGGAGCTCGTGAGTTCGCGACCAACTCGCTCAAGGCCTTCTACGAAGTCGAAGGCATCGAGCAGCAAACCACGGTTCCGTACGCGCACCAGACCAACGGCACGGCAGAACGCGCCATCCGGACCATCGTCACGATCGGCCGCAGCATGCTGCATCACGCCAAGTAGGACAAGTGTTTCTGGGCTGAGGCGGCCATGACGGCCATCTACGTGAAGAACCGCCTGCCGTCACCCAAGGTGGAGCACAAGACTCCATTCGAGATCGTGTACAAGTCCAAGCCAAGTGTCAAGCACATGCGTGTGTTCGGATGCCAGACGTACATCCTGACGCCGAAGGAAAAGCGGCGCAAGTGGGACCCCAAGGCTCGCGCCGGGTTGTTCCTCGGCTACGAAGAAGTGTCCAAGGCGTATCGACTTTATGACATCGAGGCGGGGCAGGTGGTTGTCAGTCGCGATGTCAACTTCGATGAGTCGGCCTTTGGACTTTCGACGCATACTTCGGATGAAGACGTCGATGATGCTGCGCTGGACCTGGACGCGCTCGACCTGGACGACAACGATGGACCGCGCCAAGTGAGCTTCAAGCAGGCGGGGAAGCGCAAGAGCCGACCGAGTGGCGACGACGACACTGCCAGAAGATCGCGCCCCGTTCGCCACCGAGCTGGCCTAGAAGAAGCAAGTGCGCCGGACGTATCCTCCTCGCGCCGAGCTGAACCCGACGAAGAAGAAAAGTCTGGGGACCAAGATGAAGACGACGACTCGACGCCTCCAGTGTTTTGGCGTGCCAGTGCCAACGCTGTGGAAGCAGCAGCCGATCTATCGGAGCCGACGACGTTCCAAGAGGCCGTGAACGGTCCGGATCAGGTGCACTGGCGCAAGGCGATCCGCGCGGAGCTCAAGTCGATGCGACTGCGTGGTGTGTTTCGAGCTGCCAAGTTGCCCAGCGGCCAGCGCGCCATCGGCACCAAGTGGGTGTTCAAGATCAAGCGCAAAGCGGACGGCTCGATCGAGAAGTACAAGGCGCGCCTCGTGGCCAAGGGCTTCAAGCAGAAGTACGGCATCGACTACACGGAGACGTTCTCGCCCGTTGTCAAGTACGTGACGCTGCGCATGATCATCGCGATCGCCAAGTACTTCGGCTGGCCTCTCGACCAACTCGACGTCGTGACAGCGTTCCTGTACGGGGTCATGAAGGAGGTGGTGTTCTGCGTGGTTCCCGAAGGCGTTGAGCTGGATGGTGACTTCGACTGCCTGGAACTGGTGAAGGCCATCTACGGTCTCAAGCAAGCTTCGCGCGTGTGGAACGAGACCTTCGACGAGTTCATGTGCTCTATCGGCTTCCAAGTGTCGGCCTTCGATCCGTGCCTCTACATCAAGGTGGTGGACGGTCACTGCGTGCTCGTGCTGGTGTACGTGGACGACGTGCTGATTACCGGGAGTTCGCCCGAGCTGATCTCGCGCACGAAGACGGAGCTGAAGACGCGCTTCGAGATGACCGACAGCGGCAAGTGCGCATTTGTTCTTGGGATCGAGCTGGTGGACGGCCCGGACGGCAGCGTGACCATGTGCCAGCGTCGCTACGTGGACGACATCCTGAAACGCTTCGCCATGGACGAGTGCAAGGCTGTGGTGAGTCCGGTGGACATGAGCACTCGACTGGTTCCAAGCGACGCGGCGACCAAGGTGAACGCTCCGTTTCGCGAAGCTGTTGGTGCGCTGATGCACCTGATGACCGCCACGCGCCCGGACATCGCGTACGCCGTTGGCTATGTGTCGCGTTTCATGGAGAACCCCCAAGAGGAACACTGGGTTGCGGTCAAGCGCATCTTTCGCTACCTGCAAGGCACCAAGACGCATGGCATCTGCTTCAAGCCGGGCGACAAGATCGACTTTCGTGGCTACTCGGACGCGGACTGGGCCGGCGACCTCGCGGACCGCAAGTCCACTTCAGGCTACACGTTCATGCTGATGAGTGCGCCTGTGAGCTGGGGAAGCAAGAAGCAGTCAAGTGTGTCGCTGTCCACGAGCGAAGCGGAGTACATCGCGCTCAGTCTGGCTATCCAAGAAGGCAAGTGGATCCATCGCCTGCTGTGCGAGATTCTGGCGTCTGCCAACGACACGGGACCCGAGCTCATGATCCGCGAAGACAACCAGTCGTGCATCAAGATGACCAAGAACCCGGTGAACCACGGCCGCGCCAAGCACATCGACATCAAGTACCACCACATCCGCGACGAAGTGAAACGCGGTGAAGTGAAGCTCGAGTATTGCGAGACTTCTGTGATGCTGGCGGACATCATGACCAAGGCGCTTGCGGGACCACGCCACACGGAGCTGACGGCGGCTCTCGGCATTCATGGGACTTCGCATTGAGGGGGCGTATTGAGGGTATGGAGGGTTACCGGTTTGGTATCGGTTGTTGACCGTGAACCGGTTAACCCGAACCGGTCCAATCCGAACCCACGCCGATTACGCCACCGACGATTACGCCACTGTCGATTACGCCACCTGTGGGTACAAGATTGTAGGTACAAGATGGGCTTCGACGTGGCGCTCTCTCATTGGCTGAAGTAACTCAGTATCCAGTAAAGAATCAAGTAGTGTGTATCCAGTAGGTCTAGAGTAGCGAGAAGGCTAGCGAGCTAAAGACCTCAATCAATCACTTTCGAATCTTCGTTCTACCCCTCAAGTGGTTTCCAGTCTCCGCTCCGGTCTCGCCCAGAGTGCTGCCCTCCCTCCGCTCCGTCAAGCTTCACGGTGTCCAAGATCCATACCTTCCATCAGACGCGCAGTTCATGGAAGACGTCTTCGACAGTGGGAGACGTGACTACCATCAGAGGGAGGTGGTGGTCATTCAAGATGAAGAGACGACGGATCAAGATTCGTCGCAGTCGGATGAAGACGACAACGAAGAAGAGGAAGAAGAGGAAGCTGCGCGGGACGAAGACTTCGGGCCCGGCAACAAGCGACACCCGCGGACGCAGTCACTGGAGGAAGTCACGGAGGTTCCAAGTGCCAAGCGGTATGCGTCGCAGAGTCGACACCAGACTCTGGACGAGATGTCTGCTGCGGCTCAAGAAAGTCAAGACTTCGAAGCTGCGTACGTCGTGGATTCAGTGGGAGAAATGCCGACCACGTTCAAGTCGGCCATGGAATCCAGCGACGGAGTCAAGTGGAAGGAGGCGTGCGACTCGGAGTGTGACTCGCTGCTCAAGAACGACACGTGGGATGTCGTACCACTGCCGAAGGGACGCAAGGCGATCGGCTGCAGATGGGTGTTTCGCGTGAAGGAGAACCAAGCTGGAGAGATTGAGCGGTTCAAGGCGCGACTGGTGGCCAAGGGGTTTTCGCAGAAGTACGGCATCGACTACGACGAGACCTTCGCACCAGTGGCCAAGTTCACGTCCATCCGGATCGTACTGAGTCTAGCTGCCAAGTATGGTCTCAAGCTGCACCAGATGGATGTCAAGACTGCGTTCCTCAACGGTGTGCTGGACGAAGACATCTACATGGCACAGCCGGATGGCTATGTGGACGAAGACCACCCGGACCACGTGTGCAAGCTCAAGCGGTCGCTGTACGGACTGAAGCAGTCGCCGCGCATGTGGAACCAGACCATCGACGACTTCATGCTCAAGCTGGGGTTCAAGAAGTGCGAGTCCGACCACTGCGTCTACCTGAAGCGTGACGGCCAAGACATGATCTTCGTGGCGCTCTACGTTGACGACTTGGTCCTCGCTAGCAGCTGTTGTCAAGAAGGCGCCTCGGGCAGCTGCCGTATACCGGTAGGATACCGGTATGACCTTCACTCAGTGGGACCGCAATCATTCCTGTGTTGACGGGACGCTGATGATGGGACGCGGGACACTGATGATGGGACGCTGTTTACGCTACGGGGATTACGGGACACGTGGGTACAAGATTGTGGGTACAAGATGGGCATCCACGTGGCAGTCGCTGATTGGCTGAAGCAACTCAGTATCCGGTAAGGAATCCAGTAGAGTGTATCCAGTAGAGAATCCAGTAGGCTTAGAGGTAGCAAGGGAGTTTGCGAACTAAGGACCTAAATCAATCACTTTGCATTTTGCCATCAAGCGACCAAGCCTTTTGGTTATGAGCCCAATATTGAGGGTATGGAGGGTTACCGGTTTGGTATCGGTTGTTGACCGTGAACCGGTTAACCCGAACCGGTCCAATCCGAACCCACGCCGATTACGCCACCGACGATTACGCCACTGTCGATTACGCCACCTGTGGGTACAAGATTGTAGGTACAAGATGGGCTTCGACGTGGCGCTCTCTGATTGGCTGAAGTAACTCAGTATCCAGTAAAGAATCAAGTAGTGTGTATCCAGTAGGTCTAGAGTAGCGAGAAGGCTAGCGAGCTAAAGACCTCAATCAATCACTTTCGAATCTTCGTTCTACCCCTCAAGTGGTTTCCAGTCTCCGCTCCGGTCTCGCCCCGAGTGCTGCCCTCCCTCCGCTCCGTCAAGCTTCACGGTGTCCAAGATCCATACCTTCCATCACCCAAGCCCCGTCTTCCCTGCCCAAGCCCCCGACTACGCCTTCGCCATGGACGCCACCCCGACCGCGACCGCCCGCATCAACAAGTTCAACGGAACCAACTTCCACACGTGGAAGTTCAAGATGCAGATGGTGCTCGAGGAGCGCGAACTGTGGGAAGTGACGAGTGGGGAAGTGAAGCTGGAGCACTGCACGACCACGGCGGATCAAGCGACGTTCAAGAGGAAGTCGCGTAAGGCGCTGGCGATCATCTGTCTCGCGATGGAGGACTCGCAGCTGCCGCTGGTTCGCTCGGCCAAGGACGCGCAAAAAGGCTTGGTCGCTTGATGGCAAAATGCAAAGTGATTGATTTAGGTCCTTAGTTCGCAAACTCCCTTGCTACCTCTAAGCCTACTGGATTCCTTACCGGATACTGAGTTGCTTCAGCCAATCAGCGACTGCCACGTGGATGCCCATCTTGTACCCACAATCTTGTACCCACGTGTCCCGTAATCCCCGTAGCGTAAACAGCGTCCCATCATCAGTGTCCCGCGTCCCATCATCAGCGTCCCGTCAACACAGGAATGGTTGCGGTCCCACTGAGTGAAGGTCATACCGGTATCCTACCGGTATCCCGCAGCTGCCCGAGGCGCCTTCTTGACAACACTCCCACTCGACTCGACAGCGATTGCACCTTGGATCCCGAGCTTGGTCCGAAGAACTTGGAACTGCACCGCAGTGATCGCCTTCGTCATCATGTCCGCCAGCATGTCGGTTGTCGATACATACTGCAGCACCACTTGACCGTCTTCCACCTTCTCGCGCACGAAGTGGTAGCGAATGTCGATGTGCTTGGTGCGCTTGTGGAACTGCGGGTTCTTGGCCAACGCGATGGAGCCTTGGTTGTCCTCGTAGATCTTGACCGCTTCATCGCTTGCCATCTCGCCGAGCTCGCACAGGAACACCTTGAGCCACACTGCCTCTTGTGTCGCCTCCGATAGCGCCATGTACTCTGCTTCCGTTGAAGACAGCGCCACCGTCCGCTGCTTCTTGCTCCTCCAGCTGATGCATCCGCCGTTCATCATGAACGCGTAGCCGCTTGTGCTCCGTCGAGACTCGATGTCGCCGGCCCAGTCCGCATCCGAATATCCGCACATACCAAGGCTGTCTTCCCGTGAGAACTCGAGTCCATGCGTAGGCGTCGCTTGGAGGTACCGCAGCACACGCTTGAGGGCTTGCCAATGCGTCGGACACGGGTCGGCAGAGAACTGGCTCAGCACTCCCACTGCAGCAGCCAGGTCCGGACGCGTTGCCACCATCAAGTACATGAGAGCACCGACGGCACTCCGATACGGCACGTTCTTCATCGTGTCTTCATGCTGGCAGCCACCCTCACACATGTTCTTGGTCAGCTTGAGTCCGGCGTCTTGCGGCGTCTTCACAGGCTTGCTGTCTTGCATGCCGAACTTGGTCAGGATGGACTTGAGAAACTTGGTCTGCCGCACCGTCACTTTTCCGGAGTCGCGGTCGTTCTTGATCTCCATCCCAAGGAAGTACTCCAGCTCGCCGAGGTCCGTCATCTCAAACCGCTTGCTCAACGCGTGCTTGGTCGATTCCAACAGCTCGTCGTTGCTGCTAGCGAGGACCAAGTCGTCGACGTAGAGCGCCACGAAGATCATGTCTTGGCCATCACGCTTCAGGTAGACGCAGTGGTCGGACTCGCACTTCTTGAACCCCAGCTTGAGCATAAAGTCGTCGATGGTCTGGTTCCACATGCGCGGCGACTGCTTCAGTCCGTACAGCGACCGCTTGAGCTTGCACACGTGGTCCGGGTGGTCTTCGTCCACATAGCCATCCGGCTGTGCCATGTAGATGTCTTCGTCCAGCACACCGTTGAGGAACGCAGTCTTGACATCCATCTGGTGCAGCTTGAGGCCATACTTGGCAGCCAGACTCAGTACGATCCGGATGGACGTGAACTTGGCCACTGGTGCGAAGGTCTCGTCGTAGTCGATGCCGTACTTCTGCGAAAACCCCTTGGCCACCAGTCGCGCCTTGAACCGCTCAATCTCCCCAGCTTGGTTCTCCTTCACGCGAAACACCCATCTGCAGCCGATCGCCTTGCGTCCCTTCGGCAGTGGTACGACATCCCACGTGTCGTTCTTGAGCAGCGAGTCACACTCCGAGTCGCACGCCTCCTTCCACTTGACTGCGTCGCTGGATTCCATCGCCGACTTGAACGTGGTCGGCATTTCTCCCACTGAATTCACGACGTACGCAGCTTCGAAGTCTCGACTTTCTTGAGCCGCAGCCGACATCTCGTCCAGAGTCTGGTGTCGACTCTGCGACGCATACCGCTTGGCACTTGGAACCTCCGTGACTTCCTCCAGCGACTGCGTCCGCGGGTGTCGCTTGTTGCCGGGCCCGAAGTCTTCGTCCCGCGCAGCTTCCTCTTCTTCCTCTTCTTCATTGTCGTCTTCATCCGACCGCGACGAATCTTGATCCGTCGTCTCTTCATCTTGAATGACCACCACCTCCCTCTGGTGGTAGTCGCGTCTCCCACTGTCGAAGACGTCTTCCATGAACTGCGCGTCGCGGCTCACCAGCACGCGACTGCTCTCCAGTTCTTCGAATCGATACGCTTTCTCGTGCTCCGAGTACCCCAGGAACCGACAGCGCACCGACCGAGCGTCGAACTTGGTGCGCTTCGCCTTCGGCACGTGTACATACGCGTGGCAACCGAAAACTTTCAGGTTGGCCAGCAGTGGCTTCTTGCCCGTCCAAACTTGGTGCGGAGACTTGTCGTGGCTGACGGCGCGTGTCGGACACCGATTACGGAGGAACGTAGCCGTCATCACCGCTTCACCCCAATACGTCTTGGGCAATCCGGCATGTTCCAGCATGCAGCGCGCACACTCCACCAACGTCCGGTTCATCCGCTCGGCCACTCCATTCAGCTGAGGCGTGTACGGCGGAGTGAACTTCTGCGCGATACCGCGGTCCGCACAGAACTTGACCATCGCGCCGGAAGTGTACTCGCCACCGTTGTCGCTCCGCAGTGTCTTCACGCGCTTGCCGGTCTGAGCTTCAGCAAACGCCACAAACTCCGCGAACTTGGTAGCCACCTCGGACTTGTTCCTCAGCAAATACACGACGCAGAAGTGCGACTTGTCGTCGATGAACGTGACGAAGTAGCGCTTGCCCCCAAACGTTGGCGTCTGCATGGGGCCGCACACATCGCTGTGAACCACCTCCAGCACTTGCTTGGCACGGTTCGGGGACGACTTCATGTAGCTCACTCGCGTTTGCTTGCCGAGTGCACACCCGTCGCACAGCTCCCACTGCTTCACCGACGTCATGTCGATGCCAACACCGTAGCTCTTCTTGACGATGGCGTCTAGACCGCCATGGCCAATGTGACCAAGTCGGAGGTGCCAGAGGTACGACGTGGTGTCCCCTTGGCGATCCTTCGAACTTGCCGCATTGGCCTCGTCAGGCATCATCGGAGTCATGCACAGCTTGAACAGCCCTTTGCCCTCACGAGCGCCGAGCTGCCACTTGAGACCCTTGTTGTCCGCGAAGCACCCGTCGCTCTCGAAGGTCACTGGCCCGACGTCCTTGGTGAAGCGGCCGACCGAAAACAGGTTGCGCGACAGCTTCGGGATATGCCACACATTCGTGAGCACACCCTTCTTCATGCCGCGCGGCGTCTTCATCGACATGACAATGTCGCCGGTCCCCACCGCCTGAACCACACCGTCGTCCGCGAGATGCACGTCCACCGGAGCCATCGTCTTGTAGTTCCTCATGTACGTCTTGGAACTCGTCATGTGCTGCGTCGCACCCGAGTCGACCAGCCACATGTCACTCGGCTTGGCGGTACTGCTCGTACGACCAACCGAGAAAAGGTAGTCGCCAGGATCTTCTTCGTCCTGCGCGACGTTCGCACGCTGCGACCGATATCGCTCAGCGTCGTTCTGGACCCGCGAGGGACACTCCGCGATCCAATGTCCTTGTTTGCCGCAGTTGTGGCACGCGCCGGTCTTCTTCACCGGTCGGCCCTTGCGCTTGTTGTCTCTCGTCATGAACGCTTGACCTTGGCCGTGCGCGGCTCCGTCGACGCCGCCGCCACCTTGTTCCTTGCGCTTCATGTCCTCATGCAGCAGCCGAGACGTCACGAGTTCCCACGACAGCGAGTCGGCTCTCGACTCCAACGCCGTGATCAGGAACTGGTACGACTCGCTCAGACTGCCCAGAAGCGTGATCACCAAGTCGTCCTCGCTGACCGGAGCGCCAACCGCGTCGAGCTGCTCCGCCAGCGTCTTGAGCTTGTTGATGTGCTCCAGCACATCATCACCTTCGTCCATCATCGTGGTGAAGAAACGCCGACGAAGAAAGAGCTTGTTGGCCAAACTCTTCTTCTCGAAGTGTCCTTCCAGTCTTGACCATGCATCATGCGCGTCCTTGGCCGAGCGAACCAGCGGCAGCTGCGAGTCCTCCATCGCGAGACAGATGATCGCCAGCGCCTTACGCGACTTCCTCTTGAACGTCGCTTGATCCGCCGTGGTCGTGCAGTGCTCCAGCTTCACTTCCCCACTCGTCACTTCCCACAGTTCGCGCTCCTCGAGCACCATCTGCATCTTGAACTTCCACGTGTGGAAGTTGGTTCCGTTGAACTTGTTGATGCGGGCGGTCGTGGTCGGGGTGGCGTCCATGGCGAAGGCGTAGTCGAGGTCTTGGTCTTGGGCAGGGAAGACGGGGCTTGGGCTCATAACCAAAAGGCTTGGTCGCTTGATGGCAAAATGCAAAGTGATTGATTTAGGTCCTTAGTTCGCAAACTCCCTTGCTACCTCTAAGCCTACTGGATTCTCTACTGGATACACTCTACTGGATTCCTTACCGGATACTGAGTTGCTTCAGCCAATCAGCGACTGCCACGTGGATGCCCATCTTGTACCCACAATCTTGTACCCACGTGTCCCGTAATCCCCGTAGCGTAAACAGCGTCCCATCATCAGTGTCCCGCGTCCCATCATCAGCGTCCCGTCAACACAGGAATGGTTGCGGTCCCACTGAGTGAAGGTCATACCGGTATCCTACCGGTATCCCGCAGCTGCCCGAGGCGCCTTCTTGACAACAGCGCATGATGCATGGTCAAGACTGGAAGGACACTTCGAGAAGAAGAGTTTGGCCAACAAGCTCTTTCTTCGTCGGCGTTTCTTCACGACGATGATGGACGAAGGTGATGATGTGCTGGAGCACATCAACAAGCTCAAGACGCTGGCGGAGCAGCTCGACGCGGTTGGCGCTCCGGTCAGCGAGGACGACTTGGTGATCACACTTCTGGGCAGTCTGAGCGAGTCGTACCAGTTCCTGATCACGGCGTTGGAGTCGAGAGCCGACTCGCTGTCGTGGGAACTCGTGACGTCTCGGCTGCTGCATGAGGACATGAAGCGCAAGGAACAAGGTGGCGGCGGCGTCGACGGAGCCGCGCACGGCCAAGGTCAAGCGTTCATGGTCAACAACAACAAGCGCAAGGGCCGACCGGTGAAGAAGACCGGCGCGTGCCACAACTGCGGCAAACAAGGACATTGGATCGCGGAGTGTCCCTCGCGGGTCCAGAACGACGCTGAGCGATATCGGTCGCAGCGTGCGAACGTCGCGCAGGACGAAGAAGATCCTGGCGACTACCTTTTCTCGGTTGGTCGTACGAGCAGTACCGCCAAGTCGAGTGACATGTGGCTGGTCGACTCGGGTGCGACGCAGCACATGACGAGTTCCAAGACGTACATGAGGAACTACAAGAAGATGGCTCCGGTGGACGTGCATCTCGCGGACGACGGAGTGGTTCAGGCGGTGGGGACCGGCGACATTGTCATGTCGATGAAGACGCCGCGCGGCATGAAGAAGGGTGTGCTCACGAATGTGTGGCATATCCCGAAGCTGTCGCGCAACCTGTTTTCGGTCGGCCGCTTCACCAAGGACGTCGGGCCAGTGACCTTCGAGAGCGACGGGTGCTTCGCGGACAACAAGGGTCTCAAGTGGCAGCTCGGCGCTCGTGAGGGCAAAGGGCTGTTCAAGCTGTGCATGACTCCGATGATGCCTGACGAGGCCAATGCGGCAAGTTCGAAGGATCGCCAAGGGGACACCACGTCGTACCTCTGGCACCTCCGACTTGGTCACATTGGCCATGGCGGTCTAGACGCCATCGTCAAGAAGAGCTACGGTGTTGGCATCGACATGACGTCGGTGAAGCAGTGGGAGCTGTGCGACGGGTGTGCACTCGGCAAGCAAACGCGAGTGAGCTACATGAAGTCGTCCCCGAACCGTGCGAAGCACGTGCTGGAGGTGGTTCACAGCGATGTGTGCGGCCCCATGCAGACGCCAACGTTTGGGGGCAAGCGCTACTTCGTCACGTTCATCGATGACAAGTCGCACTTCTGCGTCGTGTACTTGCTGAGGAACAAGTCCGAGGTGGCTGCCAAGTTCGCGGAGTTTGTGGCGTTTGCTGAAACTCAGACCGGCAAGCGCGTGAAGACACTCCGGAGCGACAACGGTGGCGAGTACACTTCCGGCGCGATGGCCAAGTTCTGTGCGGACCATGGTATCGTGCAGAAGTTCACTCCGCCGTACACGCCTCAGCTGAACGGAGTGGCCGAGCGGATGAACCGGACGTTGGTGGAGTGTGCGCGCTGCATGCTGGAACATGCCGGATTGTCCAAGACGTATTGGGGCGAAGCGGTGATGACGGCTACGTTCCTCCGTAATCGGTGTCCGACACGCGCCATCAGCCACGACAAGTCTCCGCACCAAGTCTGGACTGGCAAGGAGCCGCTGCTGGCCAACCTGAAAGTGTTCGGTTGCCACGCGTATGTGCACGTGCCGAAGGCGAAGCGCACCAAGTTCGACGCTCGGTCGGTGCGCTGTCGGTTCCTGGGGTACTCGGAGCACGAGAAAGCGTATCGATTCGAAGAACTGGAGAGCAGTCGCGTGCTGGTGAGCCGCGACGCGCAGTTCATGGAAGACGTCTTCGACAGTGGGAGACGCGACTACCACCAGAGGGAGGTGGTGGTCATTCAAGATGAAGAGACGACGGATCAAGATTCGTCGCAGTCGGATGAAGACGACAACGAAGAAGAGGAAGAGGAAGAGGAAGAAGCTGCGCGGGACGAAGACTTCGGGCCCGGCAACAAGCGACACCCGCGGACGCAGTCGCTGGAGGAAGTCACGGAGGTTCCAAGTGCCAAGCGGTATGCGTCGCAGAGTCGACACCAGACTCTGGACGAGATGTCTGCTGCGGCTCAAGAAAGTCAAGACTTCGAAGCTGCGTACGTCGTGGATTCAGTGGGAGAAATGCCGACCACGTTCAAGTCGGCGATGGAATCCAGCGACGCAGTCAAGTGGAAGGAGGCGTGCGACTCGGAGTGTGACTCGCTGCTCAAGAACGACACGTGGGATGTCGTACCACTGCCGAAGGGACGCAAGGCGATCGGCTGCAGATGGGTGTTTCGCGTGAAGGAGAACCAAGCTGGAGAGATTGAGCGGTTCAAGGCGCGACTGGTGGCCAAGGGGTTTTCGCAGAAGTACGGCATCGACTACGACGAGACCTTCGCACCAGTGGCCAAGTTCACGTCCATCCGGATCGTACTGAGTCTAGCTGCCAAGTATGGTCTCAAGCTGCACCAGATGGATGTCAAGACTGCGTTCCTCAACGGTGTGCTGGACGAAGACATCTACATGGCACAACCCGATGGCTATGTGGACGAAGACCACCCGGACCACGTGTGCAAGCTCAAGCGGTCGCTGTACGGACTGAAGCAGTCGCCGCGCATGTGGAACCAGACCATCGACGACTTCATGCTCAAGCTGGGGTTCAAGAAGTGCGAGTCCGACCACTGCGTCTACCTGAAGCGTGACGGCCAAGACATGATCTTCGTGGCGCTCTACGTTGACGACTTGGTCCTCGCTAGCAGCTGTTGTCAAGAAGGCGCCTCGGGCAGCTGCCGTATACCGGTAGGATACCGGTATGACCTTCACTCAGTGGGACCGCAATCATTCCTGTGTTGACGGGACGCTGATGATGGGACGCGGGACACTGATGATGGGACGCTGTTTACGCTACGGGGATTACGGGACACGTGGGTACAAGATTGTGGGTACAAGATGGGCATCCACGTGGCAGTCGCTGATTGGCTGAAGCAACTCAGTATCCGGTAAGGAATCCAGTAGAGTGTATCCAGTAGAGAATCCAGTAGGCTTAGAGGTAGCAAGTGAGTTTGCGAACTAAGGACCTAAATCAATCACTTTGCATTTTGCCATCAAGCGACCAAGCCTTTTGGTTATGAGCCCAATATTGAGGGTATGGAGGGTTACCGGTTTGGTATCGGTTGTTGACCGTGAACCGGTTAACCCGAACCGGTCCAATCCGAACCCACGCCGATTACGCCACCGACGATTACGCCACTGTCGATTACGCCACCTGTGGGTACAAGATTGTAGGTACAAGATGGGCTTCGACGTGGCGCTCTCTCATTGGCTGAAGTAACTCAGTATCCAGTAAAGAATCAAGTAGTGTGTATCCAGTAGGTCTAGAGTAGCGAGAAGGCTAGCGAGCTAAAGACCTCAATCAATCACTTTCGAATCTTCGTTCTACCCCTCAAGTGGTTTCCAGTCTCCGCTCCGGTCTCGCCCCGAGTGCTGCCCTCCCTCCGCTCCGTCAAGCTTCACGGTGTCAAGATCCATACCTTCCATCAGGTTATGAGCCCAAGCACCATGTCCTCTGCCCACGACGCCTCCACCAAGGTCTCCATCGACAAGTTCAACGGAGACAACTACGCGACGTGGAACCGCTACATGCGTGGCGTGTTCCTGACCAAGTCGGTGTGGCATGTCGTGAACCGAGAGACGACGCCGAGCTTCACGGACTCGCGGCCCAAGGACGAGTACGTCAAGTCGAGCAACATCGCGTTCGGACTGATGTTGCTCCACATGGACGCGGACTACCACCATGTGGTCGACGACTGCGAGGAAGCGTGGGTTGCGTGGACGCGCCTGAAGACGCTGTACGGTGGTGCGCAGAAGGCTGGTCGCATCTACCTGAAGCGCCAACTCTTCAGCATGGAGATGTCGGAAGGCGGGAACGTGTTGCATCACTGCAACGAGGTCCTCAACATCAGCGCCAAGCTCAGCAGCATCGGCGCCAAGATGGAGGACGAGGACGTGGCGATCTGCCTGTTGCGCAGTCTCCCCAAGAGCTACGAGAACGTCGTGCTGAACTTGGAGATGAGCAGCGCTGAGCTGCGATCGCAAGACGTCGTGAAGGTGCTGACGAATGAGCACATCAAGCGGCAAGGCGAGAAGACGGCGACGGTGAAGACGGAGGACGCGGCCAAGGCGTTCAACACCGACCGAGAGTCTCGCCAGTGTACGTACTGCGGGAAATTGGGGCACACGATTGACAAGTGCTGGACCAAGCAGAAGGACGAGAATCGGGGCCCAAGACGCGGCGGCAATGGCAATGGCCGTGGACGCGGGGCCAACAATGCCCAGTGGAGGAACGACGACGCCAGCTACGACTACGGCTACGGCTATGATCGAGTGGCGTTCGCGGTCTCACTGGAGTGTGGCATTTCGACGGGCAAGGATATGCTCGGCATGTGGGCGGTCGACAGCGGCGCAACGCACCACATCTGCAACGACAAGGCCAAGTTCGCCCATTTGATTGAGCGAAACGAGGGCGAACTTTCGGTGGCCGACGGCAACAAGGCGGCCATCATGGGTGTGGGGACCATCGTGGAACGAGTGGTTCTGCCCAACGGCGACGAGCGCGACATCGAGATCAAGAACGCGCTGTACGTGCCGAGCATGAGCAAGAATCTGCTCTCCGTGCCACAGATCAACAAGAGTGGTCTGTTCCAAGTCGTGTTCGACGGCACCCAGATGCGCGTTGCGCACAAGGCCTCCAAGCAAGTGGTGGCGGCGGCGAACCTCGTGGATGGCCTCTACTGGCTCCAGACGCCTCAGCGATCGGCGAATGCGGCGACTAGTGGGAAGACGGTCGACCTGCACGCGCGTATGGGTCACGCTCCGGTGGAGGTGCTTCGCAAGATGATCGACAACGACATGATCAAGGACGCGAAGGCAC
This sequence comes from Phytophthora ramorum, assembly GCF_020800215.1. Taxonomy (NCBI): domain Eukaryota; phylum Oomycota; class Peronosporomycetes; order Peronosporales; family Peronosporaceae; genus Phytophthora; species Phytophthora ramorum. Next base: position 684,427 of record NW_027150650.1, read on the forward strand.
CTTCCAAGTCGAGTGGACCAAGCGTGTGTCGCGGCTGTCAGCAAGGGAAAATGGTCCAGAAGCCGTTCCCAAGCAACCGTGACAAGCGTCGCTACGACACGTTCGAGCTGCTCCACTTCGACATCTGCGGCCCCATGGAAGAAGAGTCTCTGGGTGGCAGCAAGTATCTGCTGCTGATCGTGGACGAAGCCAGCGGATGCATGAAGGGGTTCTGCCTGCGTGCCAAGTCGGAGAGCGAAGACTGCATCAAGACGTACGTCACGAAGGTGCAGACGCAGTTCGGCAAGAAGGTCAAGTTTGTGCGGCACGACGGAACTCGTGAGTTCGCGACCAACTCGCTCAAGGCCTTCTACGAAGTCGAAGGCATCGAGCAGCAAACCACGGTTCCGTACGCGCACCAGACCAACGGCACGGCAGAACGCGCAATCCGGACCATCGTCACGATCGGCCGCAGCATGCTGCATCACGCCAAGTTGGACAAGTGTTTCTGGGCTGAGGCGGCCATGACGGCCATCTACGTGAAGAACCGCCTGCCGTCACCCAAGGTGGAGCACAAGACTCCATTCGAGATCGTGTACAAGTCCAAGCCAAGTGTCAAGCACATGCGTGTGTTCGGATGCCAGACGTACATCCTGACGCCGAAGGAAAAGCGGCGCAAGTGGGACCCCAAGGCTCGCGCCGGGTTGTTCCTCGGCTACGAAGAAGTGTCCAAGGCGTATCGACTTTATGACATCGAGGCGGGGCAGGTGGTTGTCAGTCGCGATGTCAACTTCGATGAGTCGGCCTTTGGACTTTCGACGCATACTTCGGATGAAGACGTCGATGATGCTGCGCTGGACCTGGACGCGCTCGACCTGGACGACAACGATGGACCGCGCCAAGTGAGCTTCAAGCAGGCGGGGAAGCGCAAGAGCCGACCGAGTGACGACGATGACACTGCCAGAAGATCGCGCCCCGTTCGCCACCGAGCTGGCTTAGAAGAAGCAAGTGCGCCGGACGTATCCTCCTCGCGCCGAGCTGAACCCGACGAAGAAGAAAAGTCTGGGGACCAAGATGAAGACGACGACTCGACGCCTCCAGTGTTTTGGCGTGCCAGTGCCAACGCTGTGGAAGCAGCAGCCGATCTATCGGAGCCGACGACGTTCCAAGAGGCTGTGAACGGCCCTGATCAAGTGCACTGGCGCAAGGCGATCCGCGCGGAGCTGAAGTCGATGCGACTGCGTGGTGTGTTTCGAGCTGCCAAGTTGCCCAGCGGCCAGCGCGCCATCGGCACCAAGTGAGTGTTCAAGATCAAGCGCAAAGCGGACGGCTCGATCGAGAAGTACAAGGCACGCCTCGTGGCCAAGGGCTTCAAGCAGAAGTACGGCATCGACTACACGGAGACGTTCTCGCCCGTGGTCAAGTACGTGACGCTGCGCATGATCATCGCGATCGCCAAGTACTTCGGCTGGCCCCTCGACCAACTCGACGTCGTGACAGCGTTCCTGTACGGGGTCATGAAGGAGGTGGTGTTCTGTGTGGTTCCCGAAGGCGTCGAACTGGATGGTGGCTTCGACTGCCTGGAACTGGTGAAGGCCATCTACGGTCTCAAGCAAGCTTCGCGCGTGTGGAACGAGACCTTCGACGAGTTCATGTGCTCTATCGGCTTCCAAGTGTCGGCCTTCGATCCGTGCCTCTACATCAAGGTGGTGGACGGTCACTGCGTGCTCGTGCTGGTGTACGTGGACGACGTGCTGATTACCGGGAGCTCGCTCGAGCTGATCGCACGCTCGAAGACGGACCTGAAGACGCGCTTCGAGATGACCGACAGCGGCAAGTGCGCATTTGTTCTTGGGATCGAGCTGGTGGACGGCCCGGACGGCAGCGTGACCATGTGCCAGCGTCGCTACGTGGACGACATCCTGAAACGCTTCGCCATGGACGAGTGCAAGGCTGTGGTGAGTCCGGTGGACATGAGCACTCGACTGGTTCCAAGCGACGCGGCGACCAAGGTGAACGCTCCGTTTCGCGAAGCTGTTGGTGCGCTGATGCACCTGATGACCGCCACGCGCCCGGACATCGCGTACGCCGTTGGCTATGTGTCGCGCTTCATGGAGAACCCCCAAGAGGAACACTGGGTTGCGGTCAAGCGCATCTTTCGCTACCTGCAAGGCACCAAGACGCATGGCATCTGCTTCAAGCCGGGCGACAAGATCGACTTTCGTGGCTACTCGGACGCGGACTGGGCCGGCGACCTCGCGGACCGCAAGTCCACTTCAGGCTACACGTTCATGCTGATGAGTGCGCCTGTGAGCTGGGGAAGCAAGAAGCAGTCAAGCGTGTCGCTGTCCACGAGCGAAGCGGAGTACATCGCGCTCAGTCTGGCTATCCAAGAGGGCAAGTGGATCCATCGCCTGCTGTGCGAGATTCTGGCGGCTGCCAACGAAACGGGACCCGAGCTCATGATCCGTGAAGACAACCAGTCGTGCATCAAGATGACCAAGAACCCGGTGAACCACGGCCGCGCCAAGCACATCGACATCAAGTACCACCACATCCGCGACGAAGTGAAACGCGGTGAAGTGAAGCTCGAGTATTGCGAGACTTCTGTGATGCTGGCGGACATCATGACCAAGGCGCTTGCGGGACCACGCCACACGGAGCTGACGGCGGCTCTCGGCATTCATGGGACTTCGCATTGAGGGGGCGTATTGAGGGTATGGAGGGTTACCGGTTTGGTATCGGTTGTTGGCCGTGAACCGGTTAACCCGAACCGGTCCAATCCGAACCCACGCCGATTACGCCACCAAGGATTACGCCACTGTCGATTACGCCACCTGTGGGTACAAGATTGTAGGTACAAGATGGGCTTCGACGTGGCGCTCTCTCATTGGCTGAAGAAACTCAGTATCCAGTAAAGAATCAAGTAGTGTGTATCCAGTAGGTCTAGAGTAGCGAGAAGGCTAGCGAGCTAAAGACCTCAATCAATCACTTTCGAATCTTCGTTCTACCCCTCAAGTGGTTTCCAGTCTCCGCTCCGGTCTCGCCCCGAGTGCTGCCCTCCCTCCGCTCCGTCAAGCTTCACGGTGTCAAGATCCATACCTTCCATCACCCAAGCCCCGTCTTCCCTGCCCAAGCCCCCGACTACGCCTTCGCCATGGACGCCACCCCGACCACGACCGCCCGCATCAACAAGTTCAACGGAACCAACTTCCACACGTGGAAGTTCAAGATGCAGATGGTGCTCGAGGAGCGCGAACTGTGGGAAGTGACGAGTGGGGAAGTGAAGCTGGAGCACTGCACGACCACGGCGGATCAAGCGACGTTCAAGAGGAAGTCGCGTAAGGCGCTGGCGATCATCTGTCTCGCGATGGAGGACTCGCAGCTGCCGCTGGTTCGCTCGGCCAAGGACGCGCATGATGCATGGTCAAGACTGGAAGGACACTTCGAGAAGAAGAGTTTGGCCAACAAGCTCTTTCTTCGTCGGCGTTTCTTCACGACGATGATGGACGAAGGTGATGATGTGCTGGAGCACATCAACAAGCTCAAGACGCTGGCGGAGCAGCTCGACGCGGTTGGCGCTCCGGTCAGCGAGGACGACTTGGTGATCACGCTTCTGGGCAGTCTGAGCGAGTCGTACCAGTTCCTGATCACGGCGTTGGAGTCGAGAGCCGACTCGCTGTCGTGGGAACTCGTGACGTCTCGGCTGCTGCATGAGGACATGAAGCGCAAGGAACAAGGTGGCGGCGGCGTCGACGGAGCCGCGCACGGCCAAGGTCAAGCGTTCATGACGAGAGACAACAAGCGCAAGGGCCGACCGGTGAAGAAGACCGGGGCGTGCCACAGCTGCGGCAAACAAGGACATTGGATCGCGGAGTGTCCCTCGCGGGTCCAGAACGACGCTGAGCGATATCGGTCGCAGCGTGCGAACGTCGCGCAGGACGAAGAAGATCCTGGCGACTACCTTTTCTCGGTTGGTCGTACGAGCAGTACCGCCAAGCCGAGTGACATGTGGCTGGTCGACTCGGGTGCGACGCAGCACATGACGAGTTCCAAGACGTACATGAGGAACTACAAGACGATGGCTCCGGTGGACGTGCATCTCGCGGACGACGGTGTGGTTCAGGCGGTGGGGACCGGTGACATTGTCATGTCGATGAAGACGCCGCGCGGCATGAAGAAGGGTGTGCTCACGAATGTGTGGCATATCCCGAAGCTGTCGCGCAACCTGTTTTCGGTCGGCCGCTTCACCAAGGACGTCGGGCCAGTGACCTTCGAGAGCGACGGGTGCTTCGCGGACAACAAGGGTCTCAAGTGGCAGCTCGGCGCTCGTGAGGGCAAAGGGCTGTTCAAGCTGTGCATGACTCCGATGATGCCTGACGAGGCCAATGCGGCAAGTTCGAAGGATCGCCAAGGGGACACCACGTCGTACCTCTGGCACCTCCGACTTGGTCACATTGGCCATGGCGGTCTAGACGCCATCGTCAAGAAGAGCTACGGTGTTGGCATCGACATGACGTCGGTGAAGCAGTGGGAGCTGTGCGACGGGTGTGCACTCGGCAAGCAAACGCGAGTGAGCTACATGAAGTCGTCCCCGAACCGTGCGAAGCACGTGCTGGAGGTGGTTCACAGCGATGTGTGCGGCCCCATGCAGACGCCAACGTTTGGGGGCAAGCGCTACTTCGTCACGTTCATCGATGACAAGTCGCACTTCTGCGTCGTGTACTTGCTGAGGAACAAGTCCGAGGTGGCTGCCAAGTTCGCGGAGTTTGTGGCGTTTGCTGAAACTCAGACCGGCAAGCGCGTGAAGACACTCCGGAGCGACAACGGTGGCGAGTACACTTCCGGCGCGATGGCCAAGTTCTGTGCGGACCGCGGTATCGTGCAGAAGTTCACTCCGCCGTACACGCCTCAGCTGAACGGAGTGGCCGAGCGGATGAACCGGACGTTGGTGGAGTGTGCGCGCTGCATGCTGGAACATGCCGGATTGCCCAAGACGTATTGGGGTGAAGCGGTGATGACGGCTGCGTTCCTCCGTAATCGGTGTCCGACACGCGCCGTCAGCCACGACAAGTCTCCGCACCAAGTTTGGACGGGCAAGAAGCCGCTGCTGGCCAACCTGAAAGTGTTCGGTTGCCACGCGTATGTGCACGTGCCGAAGGCGAAGCGCACCAAGTTCGACGCTCGGTCGGTGCGCTGTCGGTTCCTGGGGTACTCGGAGCACGAGAAAGCGTATCGATTCGAAGAACTGGAGAACAGTCGCGTGCTGGTGAGCCGCGACGCGCAGTTCATGGAAGACGTCTTCGACAGTGGGAGACGCGACTACCACCAGAGGGAGGTGGTGGTCATTCAAGATGAAGAGACGACGGATCAAGATTCGTCGCAGTCGGATGAAGACGACAACGAAGAAGAGGAAGAGGAAGAGGAAGAAGCTGCGCGGGACGAAGACTTCGGGCCCGGCAACAAGCGACACCCGCGGACGCAGTCACTGGAGGAAGTCACGGAGGTTCCAAGTGCCAAGCGGTATGCGTCGCAGAGTCGACACCAGACTCTGGACGAGATGTCGGCTGCGGCTCAAGAAAGTCGAGACTTCGAAGCTGCGTACGTCGTGAATTCAGTGGGAGAAATGCCGACCACGTTCAAGTCGGCGATGGAATCCAGCGACGCAGTCAAGTGGAAGGAGGCGTGCGACTCGGAGTGTGACTCGCTGCTCAAGAACGACACGTGGGATGTCGTACCACTGCCGAAGGGACGCAAGGCGATCGGCTGCAGATGGGTGTTTCGCGTGAAGGAGAACCAAGCTGGAGAGATTGAGCGGTTCAAGGCGCGACTGGTGGCCAAGGGGTTTTCGCAGAAGTACGGCATCGACTACGACGAGACCTTCGCACCAGTGGCCAAGTTCACGTCCATCCGGATCGTACTGAGTCTGGCTGCCAAGTATGGTCTCAAGCTGCACCAGATGGATGTCAAGACTGCGTTCCTCAACGGGGTGCTGGACGAAGACATCTACATGGCACAGCCGGATGGCTATGTGGATGATGGAAGGTATGGATCTTGGACACCGTGAAGCTTGACGGAGCGGAGGGAGGGCAGCACTCGGGGCGAGACCGGAGCGGAGACTGGAAACCACTTGAGGGGTAGAACGAAGATTCGAAAGTGATTGATTGAGGTCTTTAGCTCGCTAGCTTCTCGCTACTCTAGACCTACTGGATACACACTACTTGATTCTTTACTGGATACTGAGTTACTTCAGCCAATGAGAGAGCGCCACGTCGAAGCCCATCTTGTACCTACAATCTTGTACCCACAGGTGGCGTAATCGACAGTGGCGTAATCCTTGGTGGCGTAATCGGCGTGGGTTCGGATTGGACCGGTTCGGGTTAACCGGTTCACGGTCAACAACCGATACCAAACCGGTAACCCTCCATACCCTCAATACGCCCCCTCAATGCGAAGTCCCATGAATGCCGAGAGCCGCCGTCAGCTCCGTGTGGCGTGGTCCCGCAAGCGCCTTGGTCATGATGTCCGCCAGCATCACAGAAGTCTCGCAATACTCGAGCTTCACTTCACCGCGTTTCACTTCGTCGCGGATGTGGTGGTACTTGATGTCGATGTGCTTGGCGCGGCCGTGGTTCACCGGGTTCTTGGTCATCTTGATGCACGACTGGTTGTCTTCACGGATCATGAGCTCGGGTCCCGTCTCGTTGGCAGCCGCCAGAATCTCGCACAGCAGGCGATGGATCCACTTGCCTTCTTGGATAGCCAGGCTGAGCGCGATGTACTCCGCTTCGCTCGTGGACAGCGACACGCTTGACTGCTTCTTGCTTCCCCAGCTCACAGGCGCACTCATCAGCATGAACGTGTAGCCTGAAGTGGACTTGCGGTCCGCGAGGTCGCCGGCCCAGTCCGCGTCCGAGTAGCCACGAAAGTCGATCTTGTCGCCCGGCTTGAAGCAGATGCCATGCGTCTTGGTGCCTTGCAGGTAGCGAAAGATGCGCTTGACCGCAACCCAGTGTTCCTCTTGGGGGTTCTCCATGAAGCGCGACACATAGCCAACGGCGTACGCGATGTCCGGGCGCGTGGCGGTCATCAGATGCATCAGCGCACCAACAGCTTCGCGAAACGGAGCGTTCACCTTGGTCGCCGCGTCGCTTGGAACCAGTCGAGTGCTCATGTCCACCGGACTCACCACAGCCTTGCACTCGTCCATGGCGAAGCGTTTCAGGATGTCGTCCACGTAGCGACGCTGGCACATGGTCACGCTGCCGTCCGGGCCGTCCACCAGCTCGATCCCAAGAACAAACGCGCACTTGCCGCTGTCGGTCATCTCGAAGCGCGTCTTCAGGTCCGTCTTCATGCGTGCGATCAGCTCGTGTGAACTCCCGGTAATCAGCACGTCGTCCACGTACACCAGCACGAGCACGCAGTGACCGTCCACCACCTTGATGTAGAGGCACGGATCGAAGGCCGACACTTGGAAGCCGATAGAGCACATGAACTCGTCGAAGGTCTCGTTCCACACGCGCGAAGCTTGCTTGAGACCGTAGATGGCCTTCACCAGTTCCAGGCAGTCGAAGCCACCATCCAGTTCGACGCCTTCGGGAACCACGCAGAACACCACCTCCTTCATGACCCCGTACAGGAACGCTGTCACGACGTCGAGTTGGTCGAGGGGCCAGCCGAAGTACTTGGCGATCGCGATGATCATGCGCAGCGTCACGTACTTGACCACGGGCGAGAACGTTTCCGTGTAGTCGATGCCGTACTTCTGCTTGAAGCCCTTGGCCACGAGGCGCGCCTTGTACTTCTCGATCGAGCCGTCCGCTTTGCGCTTGATCTTGAACACCCACTTGGTGCCGATGGCGCGCTGGCCGCTGGGCAACTTGGCAGCTCGAAACACACCACGCAGTCGCATCGACTTGAGCTCCGCGCGGATCGCCTTGCGCCAGTGCACTTGATCCGGACCGTTCACAGCCTCTTGGAACGTCGTCGGCTCCGATAGATCGGCTGCTGCTTCCACAGCGTTGGCACTGGCACGCCAAAACACTGGAGGCGTCGAGTCGTCGTCTTCATCTTGGTCCCCAGACTTTTCTTCTTCGTCGGGTTCAGCTCGGCGCGAGGAGGATACATCCGGCGCACTTGCTTCTTCTAAGCCAGCTCGGTGGCGAACGGGGCGCGATCTTCTGGCAGTGTCGTCGTCACCACTCGGTCGGCTCTTGCGCTTCCCCGCCTGCTTGAAGCTCACTTGGCGCGGTCCATCGTTGTCGTCCAGGTCGAGCGCGTCCAGGTCCAGCGCAGCATCATCGACGTCTTCATCCGAAGTATGCGTCGAAAGTCCAAAGGCCGACTCATCGAAGTTGACATCGCGACTGACAACCACCTGCCCCGCCTCGATGTCATAAAGTCGATACGCCTTGGACACTTCTTCGTAGCCGAGGAACAACCCGGCGCGAGCCTTGGGGTCCCACTTGCGCCGCTTTTCCTTCGGCGTCAGGATGTACGTCTGGCATCCGAACACACGCATGTGCTTCACACTTGGCTTGGACTTGTACACGATCTCGAATGGAGTCTTGTGCTCCACCTTGGGTGACGGCAGGCGGTTCTTCACGTAGATGGCCGTCATGGCCGCCTCAGCCCAGAAACACTTGTCCAACTTGGCGTGATGCAGCATGCTGCGGCCGATCGTGACGATGGTCCGGATTGCGCGTTCTGCCGTGCCGTTGGTCTGGTGCGCGTACGGAACCGTGGTTTGCTGCTCGATGCCTTCGACTTCGTAGAAGGCCTTGAGCGAGTTGGTCGCGAACTCACGAGCTCCGTCGTGCCGCACAAACTTGACCTTCTTGCCGAACTGCGTCTGCACCTTCGTGACGTACGTCTTGATGCAGTCTTCGCTCTCCGACTTGACACGCAGGCAGAACCCCTTCATGCATCCGCTGGCTTCGTCCACGATCAGCAGCAGATACTTGCTGCCACCCAGAGACTCTTCTTCCATGGGGCCGCAGATGTCGAAGTGGAGCAGCTCGAACGTGTCGTAGCGACGCTTGTCACGGTTGCTTGGGAACGGCTTCTGGACCATTTTCCCTTGCTGACAGCCGCGACACACGCTTGGTCCACTCGACTTGGAAGGTGCCTTCGCGTCCTTGATCATGTCGTTGTCGATCATCTTGCGAAGCACCTCCACCGGAGCGTGACCCATACGCGCGTGTAGGTCGACCGTCTTGCCACTGGTCGCCGCATTCGCCGATCGCTGAGGCGTCTGGAGCCAGTAGAGGCCATCCACGAGGTTCGCCGCCGCCACCACTTGCTTGGAGGCCTTGTGCGCAACGCGCATCTGGGTGCCGTCGAACACGACTTGGAACAGACCACTCTTGTTGATCTGTGGCACGTACAGCGCGTTCTTGATCTCGATATCGCGCTCGTCGCCGTTGGGCAGAACCACTCGTTCCACGATAGTCCCCACACCCATGATGGCCGCCTTGTTGCCGTCGGCCACCGAAAGTTCGCCCTCGTTTCGCTCAATCAAATGGGCGAACTTGGCCTTGTCGTTGCAGATGTGGTGCGTTGCGCCGCTGTCGATCGCCCACATGCCGAGCATATCCTTGCCCGTCGAAATGCCACACTCCAGTGAGACCGCGAACGCCACTCGATCATAGCCGTAGCCGTAGTCGTAGTTGGCGTCGTCGTTCCTCCACTGGGCATTGTTGGCCCCGCGTCCACGGCCATTGCCATTGCCGCCGCGTCTTGGGCCCCGATTCTCGTCCTTCTGCTTGGTCCAGCACTTGTCAACCGTGTGCCCCAATTTCCCGCAGTACGTGCACTGGCGAGACTCTCGGTCGGTGTTGAACGCCTTGGCCGCGTCCTCCATCTTCACCGTCGCCGTCTTCTCGCCTTGCCGCTTGATGTGCTCATTCGTCAGCACCTTCACGACGTCTTGCGATCGCAGCTCAGCGCTGCTCATCTCCAAGTTCAGCACGACGTTCTCGTAGCTCTTGGGGAGACTGCGCAACAGGCAGATCGCCACGTCCTCGTCCTCCATCTTGGCGCCGATGCTGCTGAGCTTGGCGCTGATGTTGAGGACCTCGTTGCAGTGATGCAACACGTTCCCGCCTTCCGACATCTCCATGCTGAAGAGTTGGCGCTTCAGGTAGATGCGACCAGCCTTCTGCGAACCACCGTACAGCGTCTTCAGGCGCGTCCACGCAACCCACGCTTCCTCGCAGTCGTCGACCACATGGTGGTAGTCCGCGTCCATGTGGAGCAACATCAGTCCGAACGCGATGTTGCTCGACTTGACGTACTCGTCCTTGGGCCGCGAGTCCGTGAAGCTCGGTGTCGTCTCTCGGTTCACGACATGCCACACCGACTTGGTCAGGAACACGCCACGCATGTAGCGGTTCCACGTCGCGTAGTTGTCTCCGTTGAACTTGTCGATGGAGACCTTGGTGGAGGCGTCGTGGGCAGAGGACATGGTGCTTGGGCTCATAACCTGATGGAAGGTATGGATCTTGACACCGTGAAGCTTGACGGAGCGGAGGGAGGGCAGCACTCTGGGCGAGACCGGAGCGGAGACTGGAAACCACTTGAGGGGTAGAACGAAGATTCGAAAGTGATTGATTGAGGTCTTTAGCTCGCTAGCCTTCTCGCTACTCTAGACCTACTGGATACACACTACTTGATTCTTTACTGGATACTGAGTTACTTCAGCCAATGAGAGAGCGCCACGTCGAAGCCCATCTTGTACCTACAATCTTGTACCCACAGGTGGCGTAATCGACAGTGGCGTAATCGGCGGTGGCGTAATCGGCGTGGGTTCGGATTGGACCGGTTCGGGTTAACCGGTTCACGGTCAACAACCGATACCAAACCGGTAACCCTCCATACCCTCAATAGTGGACGAAGACCACCCGGACCACGTATGCAAGCTCAAGCGGTCGCTGTACGGACTGAAGCAGTCGCCGCGCATGTGGAACCAGACCATCGATGACTTCATGCTCAAGCTGGGGTTGAAGAAGTGCGAGTCCGACCACTGCGTGTACCTGAAGCGTGACGGCCAAGACATGATCTTCGTGGCGCTGTACGTCGACGACTTGGTTCTCGCCAGCAGCAACGACGAGCTGTTGGAATCGACCAAGCACGCGTTTAGCAAGCGGTTTGAGATGACGGACCTCGGCGAGCTGGAGTACTTCCTCGGGATGGAGATCAAGAACGACCGCGACTCCGGAAAAGTGACGGTGCGGCAGACCAAGTTTCTCAAGTCCATCCTGACCAAGTTCGGCATGCAAGACAGCAAGCCTGTGAAGACGCCGCAAGACCCCGGACTCAAGCTGACCAAGAACATGTGTGAGGGTGGCTGCCAGCATGAAGACACGATGAAGAACGTGCCGTATCGGAGTGCCGTCGGTGCTCTCATGTACTTGATGGTGGCAACGCGTCCGGACCTGACTGCTGCAGTGGAAGTGCTGAGCCAGTTTGCAGCGGACCCGTGTCCGACGCATTGGCAAGCCCTCAAGCGTGTGCTGCGGTACCTCCAAGCGACGCCTACGCATGGAATCGAGTTCTCACGAGAAGACAGCCTTGGTATGTGCGGATATTCGGATGCGGACTGGGCCGGCGACATCGAGTCAAGACGGAGCACAAGCGGCTACGCGTTCATGATGAACGGCGGATGCATCAGCTGGAGGAGCAAGAAGCAGCGGACCGTGGCGCTGTCTTCAACGGAGGCAGAGTACATGGCGCTATCGGAGGCGACACAAGAGGCAGTGTGGCTCAAGGTGTTCCTGTGCGAGCTCGGCGAGATGGCAAGCGATGAAGCGGTCAAGATCTACGAGGACAACCAAGGCTCCATCGCGTTGGCCAAGAACCCGCAGTTCCACACGCGCACCAAGCACATCGACATTCGCTACCACTTCGTGCGCGAGAAGGTGGAAGACGGTCAAGTGGTGCTGCAGTATGTGTCGACAACCGACATGCTGGCGGACATAATGACGAAGGCGATCACTGCAGTGCAGTTCAGTGTGCTTCGGAGCAAACTCGGGATCCAAGGTGCAATCGCTGTCGAGTCGAGTGGGAGTGTTGTCAAGAAGGCGCCTCGGGCAGCTGCCGTATACCGGTAGGATACCGGTATGACCTTCACTCAGTGGGACCGCAATCATTCCTGTGTTGACGGGACGCTGATGATGGGACGCGGGACACTGATGATGGGACGCTGTTTACGCTACGGGGATTACGGGACACGTGGGTACAAGATTGTGGGTACAAGATGGGCATCCACGTGGCAGTCGCTGATTGGCTGAAGCAACTCAGTATCCGGTAAGGAATCCAGTAGAGTGTATCCAGTAGAGAATCCAGTAGGCTTAGAGGTAGCAAGGGAGTTTGCGAACTAAGGACCTAAATCAATCACTTTGCATTTTGCCATCAAGCGACCAAGCCTTTTGGTTCTTGAGCAGCGAGTCACACTCCGAGTCGCACGCCTCCTTCCACTTGGCTGCGTCGCTGGATTCCATCGCCGACTTGAACGTGGTCGGCATTTCTCCCACTGAATCCACGACGTACGCAGCTTCGAAGTCTTGACTTTCTTGAGCCGCAGCCGACATCTCGTCCAGAGTCTGGTGTCGACTCTGCGACGCATACCGCTTGGCACTTGGAACGTCTGTAGCTTCCTCCAGTGACTGTGTCCGCGGGTGTCGCTTGTTGCCGGGCCCGAAGTCTTCGTCCCGCGCAGCTTCTTCCTCTTCCTCTTCCTCTTCTTCGTTGTCGTCTTCATCCGACTGCGACGAATCTTGATCCGTCGTCTCTTCATCTTGAATGACCACCACCTCCCTCTGATGGTAGTCACGTCTCCCACTGTCGAAGACGTCTTCCATGAACTGCGCGTCGCGGCTCACCAGCACGCGACTGTTCTCCAGTTCTTCGAATCGATACGCTTTCTCGTGCTCCGAGTACCCCAGGAACCGACAGCGCACCGACCGAGCGTCGAACTTGGTGCGCTTCGCCTTCGGCACGTGCACATACGCGTGGCAACCGAACACTTTCAGGTTCGCCAGCAGCGGTTTCTTGCCCGTCCAGACTTGGTGCGGAGACTTGTCGTGGCTGACGGCGCGTGTCGGACACCGATTACGGAGAAACGTAGCCGTCATCACCGCTTCGCCCCAATACGTCTTGGGTAAGCCGGCATGTTCCAGCATGCAGCGCGCACACTCCACCAACGTCCGGTTCATCCGCTCGGCGACTCCGTTCAGCTGAGGCGTGTACGGCGGAGTGAACTTCTGCACGATACCGCGGTCCGCACAGAACTTGGCCATCGCACCGGAGGTGTACTCGCCACCGTTGTCGCTCCGGAGTGTCTGCACGCGCTTGCCGGTCTGAGTTTCAGCAAACGCCACAAACTCCGCGAACTTGGCAGCCACCTCGGACTTGTTCCTCAGCAAGTACACGACGCAGAAGTGCGACTTGTCGTCGATGAACGTGACGAAGTAGCGCTTGCCCCCAAACGTTGGCGTCTGCATGGGGCCGCACACATCGCTGTGAACCACCTCCAGCACGTGCTTCGCGCGGTTCGGGGACGACTTCATGTAGCTCACTCGCGTTTGCTTGCCGAGTGCACACCCGTCGCACAGCTCCCACTGCTTCACCGACGTCATGTTGATGCCAACACCGTAGCTCTTCTTGACGATGGCGTCTAGACCGCCATGGCCAATGTGACCAAGTCGGAGGTGCCAGAGGTACGACGTGGTGTCCCCTTGGCGATCCTTCGAACTTGCCGCATTGGCCTCGTCAGGCATCATCGGAGTCATGCACAGCTTGAACAGCCCTTTGCCCTCACGAGCGCCGAGCTGCCACTTGAGACCCTTGTTGTCCGCGAAGCACCCGTCGCTCTCGAAGGTCACTGGCCCGACGTCCTTGGTGAAACGGCCGACCGAAAACAGGTTGCGCGACAGTTTCGGGATATGCCACACATTCGTGAGCACACCCTTCTTCATGCCGCGCGGCGTCTTCATCGACATGACAATGTCGCCGGTCCCCACCGCCTGAACCACACCGTCGTCCGCGAGATGCACGTCCACCGGAGCCATCTTCTTGTAGTTCCGCATGTACTTGCTGGAACTCGTCATGTGCTGCGTCGCACCCGAGTCGACCAGCCACATGTCACTCGGCTTGGCGGCACTGCTCGTACGACCAACCGAGAAAAGGTAGTCGCCAGGATCTTCTTCGTCCTGCGCGACGTTCGCACGCTGCGACCGATATCGCTCAGCGTCGTTGTGGACCCGCGAGGGACACTCCGCGATCCAATGTCCTTGTTTGCCGCAGTTGTGGCACGCTCCGGTCTTCTTCACCGGTCGGCCCTTGCGCTTGTTGTCTCTCGTCATGAACGCTTGACCTTGGCCGTGCGCGGCTCCGTCGACGCCGCCGCCACCTTGTTCCTTGCGCTTCATGTCCTCATGCAGCAGCCGAGACGTCACGAGTTCCCACGACAGCGAGTCGGCTCTCGACTCCAACGCCGTGATCAGGAACTGGTACGACTCGCTCAGACTGCCCAGAAGCGTGATCACCAAGTCGTCCTCGCTGACCGGAGCGCCAACCGCGTCGAGCTGCTCCGCCAGCGTCTTGAGCTTGTTGATGTGCTCCAGCACATCATCACCTTCGTCCATCATCGTCGTGAAGAAACGCCGACGAAGAAAGAGCTTGTTGGCCAAACTCTTCTTCTTGAAGTGTCCTTCCAGTCTTGACCATGCATCATGCGCGTCCTTGGCCGAGCGAACCTATCATTCCCATTATCCTGCACTACTTCTTGTCGAAAGCAGCCTCGGACTCCTGGCTGGTTAGTTCCGCACGCGTTAACTTGCCTTCGGCGATCTCCAATAACTCGTGCTCCCGGAAGATCGTCCTCATTATCCACTTGTAACGCCGCCAGTCCTTGTCATCCCAGCCGTATGGCAACCCTTCAGTCTTCGTCTCGCTGTTCATCCTGCTGAGCTTAAAACACGAGTCCTCTTGGGCTCATAACCCTGTTGGAAATCGGATCCTGTGTAGTCTAGATAACTAGCGGTGAGGAAGGTGATGTGAGCTGGGTCTTGAGAAAGCGGAACTGCTGTATTCTACCACCAGGCCCTTTCCTGGTGGTTACGCCTACAGCTACCTCTCTTGATTTTTCTCATGTAACAACCCCCGTGGGCCGAGATATGCAGGTGGCTCAGTATAGCCACTTCAACATGCACCATCCCCGGGTTGGGATTTCAACGGTTCGAAGCTGTCGAGCTCAGGTAATCACAATGAACTGATTTTTTTTTTTAACTCGTCTTTTTATACAATATCGATCTTTTTCTAGGACTCAGGTGTTATTTTTGACCAATCAGCTATTTTATTTTCAGCTGGCTTTTTTTTGGTAGACATCGGAGGATACAGCAAGCACCCCACGAGCAAATGACGAGCACGACTCGTGAGGTTTTTCCGCGAGCAATAAAACCTTACGAGCAGTGCTCGCGAGGTTTTTCAATTCGACCTCACTGATCACTTTTGGGGGGGGAGCACGAGAATATCAGGTGCATTTGCTCGTTCTCCGGCGCTTCAATTGGGTGTAAAAGACCATTTTTTAATTGGCCGTTATTCAGCGACGATCTTCTGCAGGCGTAAGTAAAATATAATCCCGCTTTCCAGCAAGTCCGTCCGCCCCAGCAAGTCCCCGCTCCTGACGTCATGGTACTGACCCGGGCCCAGGCGAAAGCAGAAGCGGAAGCTCAAGCTGCGCGAGGCGACGAAGACGATCACGTTGAAGACATATACGACCGCCCAAGCGCCGACGCTGAGTACCCTGATGATGAGACCGAAAACATGACCGAAGGGCCAAGTCGCGACACCGCGTCGGCGTTAGTGGTGGCAGAGAAACCAGGGGCGAACATTTTCCCTGGTATTGAAGAACACCTCGAGAAACTGGCGGGGTTCTTTCTCGCGCAAACGCGATATCTTGTGGAGGGGCACGCGATGCTGCAGTCCCAGCAAGAAGGGCAGAGTAATGTCCAGAGCGCCGCTCTAATGGCCATTCAGGGCTCGACCGAAACCTGCATCAAGCAGCTAATGGATCAGCAGCTTGCAATAGCTGGTCAGTTCCAGGAAGAGCTGATGGCGACTCAATCGGCCATCTGTGAACAGCTTATGGCGATGCAAGCGCAAGCTGGAGAGCAGATCAAAACGTCTGTGACGGAGAAGCTCTTCAATGCGCTGCGTGAAATGCAGTGTGAGTCCCATGCGCTAATATTCTCCCTAGCGAATAGAGTCAATCTACTGGAGACTCAGCTGGCCGCCAAAATGGACGACATCTTCCAGATACTTACATCTCGGATCCAGCAGCTCGTCGAGGAGCAGACGGCGGTACGGCAGCACGCGAGCACCGCTTCCGAGAAATCTGTCGAGCACGTTTTTGAGCTTTTGGAGAAGTCCATGACAGGCATAAACGCCCACGTGGAACAATCGCTAGAAAGGGGTTTACAAGTCGCGCGCGATGAACTAAGGCAAGAAGTATGTGCAAGCGCGGTGATCTCAACTGGAGAGTCAGCACTCGACGCGGTTAAGCATTTAGTGGCGGCTGAGGCAATAAAATCAGAGCGACGTATCGAGGCACAAGTGCAGAGAGGACTGACGTCCTTCCAGACTGATATACAACTTCAAGTTCAACGCCAAGCAGACGCAACTTCCATTCTGCGGGATCAGTTCCAGCAGCACTGCGATCGTGCTCAATTAAAGCAAGGGTCAGTAGGTGAGGGACTTCGCAGTGACGACGCAAAGGAACTTGTGCGAAAGGAGGTGGACGAGTGCATGACTACTTTGCAGCGCCAATTCCATGCCGTGGAACTCCAGGCCGTGGAACGCGAGCGACAAGCTGAATTACAAGCGAATGAAACGGAATTGCGTCAATTGCAGGCCGTGGAGCACGCACGTGAAGCCGAATTGCAAGCGAAAGAGGCTGAAGTAAATCATGGTGTGACAGAGGTGATTGGAGAGCGTCTTCGGGATCCTGCAGCCGATATCTTGGCAGAGATCAAGCAATCACTGGAGAGAAGCGTGAAGACGATAATTGAACTCATCAGTGTTGCTGTCGATGGCTACGCGCAGACAAAGGAGGAGATTAAGACAGAGATTGAAAATCGTGGCAGCGTTAGTGAAGATGATGGAGATGAAAATTACGATGAATTGTCGGAAGAAGATCACTACGCACAACAGCGAATGCGGGACGCCCTCATTAGGGCTCAAGCTGCAAGCACATCACCGATGCCTTCACTCCGCCCTCATTAGGGCTCAAGTCGCAAGCACACCACCGATACCTTCACTCGTTGTGCATGTGGAAGGACCACTGCTTCAAGATGGCGAGCGTTTTAGGAACAAATACAATCACCATGGATTTCCACCAGCAGTGCAAGGTCGTGCTACGCCATCTCACCGTGTTTGTGGCGGTCGCAGAGGTGGTGGTCGCAGTGGGAGAGACTGCTGATGTCCTGAAGACCGCTGGAGAACCTCACCGTGGAAATGATACCGAGTCTGCGGAGGTGGCGAGCTGGAATGGAGGTCGTCGTCAGACCGTCGTCTAAGAAAACGTCCCTGAACTCAAGCAGGAAGGCTGTTATCGCGGTGCCAGCGGTGATAAACTCACCGTGAGAAATATACCATAGTTGCCGAGGTGGTTGTGTCATGCGAGACGAATACGAGGATAAGACGAAATAAACGTAAAGCATATGGTCACACAAAAAACATATATTAAACACAGTGAACGTGAAACTACGAGTTCGTGAAACTACGAGTTCTCATTCTACTCCTCGTTCAAGCTGAAACTCGTGCTCGACATGAAGCCAGCCAAGATATCATCAGAGAAATCATCCTCCATGTCCCAATCCAGATCCAGAGGGTAAATGAAGCAGGAGGGCGTGTGCTCGCGGTGTTTCCCCCTTTTGATCGCCTCACACTGCAGTAGATCCACAAATTCGTCGTTGCGGTTCAGGAACGTGGCCATGTCGATGTTGTGTTGCGACAAATTGGTACGTTGTGACGTAACCATACTTCCGCTAACGCTGAAGTCCCGCTCAATCTGGCATGATGATGCTGGGATGGCAAAGAGCACTTTCACTGCACGCGGTAGGAAGATGTAGTATTTGCGGTGCTCAACTCGCCGCCAGAATGACAGAACCGATTCAGGTGCACCTGACTCCGACCGTTCCACCTCAATTGGGTCGTATTTCCAGCGATCCAGCTCTTCGTCCACGCGTCGCCGCATTTGATTCACAGTGACGGCCGCTGATCTGCGCGGGGGAAGGGGCAAACATTGCCTCGAGCTCACTATAAAACGGGGTGGGACTTGGAGGAGGTGGCTCGACTGCATCACTTGGATCCGCTACATCGTTCAGCAAGGTGTGTAGCCGATCGCGAATATGCTGATGCACTTTGTCCCTCTTATCGCAGGCCTCACGTATTCCAAACCCTTGCTGTTTGCAGACCAGCAGGATGACGGCGTTTAGGTTCAATCTCGGGCTTTTGAAAATGGGATGCAGTCTCTGCTGCATCTCAAATACATACGAAGTTTTTGCCATCTTGGTGTCGTCGTAGTAGCGGCTGAAGAAGCGTTCATCAAACGCATCACGGAGTAGTAGTCGGGTAGACTTCGCAAGTGGTGTGAGCTCGTTCGGTTCAATCCAACGAGGGTTCTTGTCGGTGCTGAGGTAATGTCGAACAGGTTTTTCGTTGTTTAGGTCAGTCAATCGAAGCTTGTATAGCATCATCAGCACGTCCACTTGATTAGGTGCCTCAGCTTGACATGCCCGTTTAAGCTCTGCTACAGGACCCAGGACAGACAGCACATGGCTTAAGTCCTTTTCTCGACCGGCAAGCGGAAACACAGGTGGGCGAGTCTTATCTCGCACTGCCTTCCGCGCGCGCTCTGCAAACCATTCTTCAAGCGCCGGCCACTTTTCCAGAACTCGCCGGATAGCGTTGGTGATACTCAGAAATCGGGCGGAGGAATAGTTCAGCAAGCGCGTTGTGGAGGTCTCGGTCCTCGAGTTGCATAGTGCTTCGAAGAGATCACCCGTTACTTCGACCGTGCGTACTTGGTAGATGGTTGTAGTTAGCTGCGTAATTAATTCAGTCATCTCTGGGTTCTCCTGTTTTTTCTTGTCGTTCATACCACACGCAGAGCGAGTTGCGGCATGAGCCATATGTGCCATGCACCACTCCCATCGTAGCTGTAGTTCATCCGTCAGTAGACACCTCACATCGGAGCCCTTGTCGCTCGTGGCACCGTAGAAATTCGAAGTAGTCAACCGGAAGTCCTCCAAAGCGCGCTTCATCCATAACAAAAACGGCCTTCTGATACCTTTGTCACGATCACCGTATGAGGGACTAAACTTGCGCGTGCCCAGCAGCAAGGACCTGAACTGCCAATTCCTGTCAATTAGGTAGACACGTAGGCCAAGGTACTTCTTCGACGTCGTTTTGCAAGTCCAAAAGTCTGCCATCATCGTGAAGTTCGGGTACACCTCTTTGTTGCTCTCAAAAAACTCGGTGATCTCCTTCCTCGTGGAGGAGTACAACTCGATGATAGTTTCACCGATTCGCTCCGCAGTTATGATGACCTTCATCTCCTCCTTCTTAACGAGGGCCTCTAGCAACTTGGACTCCTCGTACTCACATATACACAGCGGCAAGTTGTGGTTGATGATCCGAAGCGTTTCCAGGAGAACGTTCAAACGTGTTGGATTCCGCGCGTACATCGTCGACGATCGCAGGTGCTCGATCTCTACTTCACGTTTTCGTTTTGTCTTGCCTTCCTTCTTGGTTTTCGGCGATTCGAGGTGGTGGACTAGACGTAGATGCTTAACAGCGGCGGAGGTCCTTCCCTTTGACAGTAGGAACAGATTTGTGGCGTTGTCCGCGTTTCGACAGAATTCATCTGCCATGCAGATAAACCCGACCTTCGTCTTGTTGCCCTCGTTGTACTCGACACGCACACCCCAGTCAAAAATGAAGGACGTCTCACCAGGTAGCGCAGGTCTCCGTCTGAAGGGGCCGATCTCAGTCCAGTTCTCGATTGCTTGTCTGACTGCTGCTGGTGCGGACGACATCGTGGACGTTGCGTCTGAGCCTCGGCTCTGGACTAGGAGCTCGGTGGCAGCGCCTACACTTGATATTGGTTTCCGCCTTGGACTCGGACTCGCGGTACTGCACGCCATGCTTGATGCTGCGCGAGCTTGGACTGGGGCGATCTGAGTATTTTTTGCGACTGCGGAAGATCGCCGTAATTTACGACGCTGATATTAGCCAATAGAAATGGCTGCTGACGAGCACGGCCTCTGGCGACCTCGTCGGAACGAGCAAATTCTCTCGAGCACCAAAGATTGCTCGTGTCTCTCGTACTTAGGCAGAGCGAGGAATAAAACCTCAAAAAGTGTGCTCGCTGTTTTTCCGCGAGCAATAAAACCTTATTTGAGGTGCTCGTCTGGCACTTGCTCGTGGGATGCTTGGGATACAGGCAAGCGCTGGCGTCGGTATCGTCTTCGAACTGCGAATTAGCTTAATTATGGATAGATAGGCCTCGGCATTAAACCAAAAGGGCTCTTTTTCGATGCGGGAGCTGGGGAAGGACCCACTCACGTGGGTAACTATAATGCTTTAATAGCCCCCCCCCATAGGAACTTGTGTATGCTCACGGCCTTGCTCTTGCTGCTGTATGTAGAGCTTCGTGAAGCTCTTGGGGTTTCAGTTGAGCCGCGAGTTGCGCGAGTTCGAGGGACTGCCGTTGAGTCACGCGTGGCGGTGGAAGAGCGCGGGTCTCTGGCGGGCGCGTCTGCTGACCAAGGCGCAATGCAGCGGAGTCATCGTGTCCGTCGTGGAGCGCGCAGATCGTGGTGCGTCTCCCGCGTTTCCAAGTGGCTCCTGTGTCTCTAACCCGCCTCATTCGTGTTGCAAGTGGAGCTCCTGGTGGATGACGGCTCTGCACTCGTCAAAGCTGTGGTCTGGGGGCAGGACATCCATGCTCCAGTGGTTCTGGGAGACCTCGTGCACGTGGAAGGGAAGCTCAACGTGGACAGGAACTGGGATCTGCAAGAAACGTCAGTTAAGAGTCTCTAGATACTGAGAGAGATTTCTCACTTTTGTGTTTTTATAGGACCCGCGAACTTCGAGTGCTTCGAGTGTCCAAGGTGCAAGACCCGAACGAGGAACTGCTACACTGGACGCAAGTGATGGAGCTCTCGGATCAATATTACTCTGCTGCTGCTGGAGAGCTCTACAGTACACAGACTGCCTCTAGTGGGACCGTAGATACAGGAGCACAATGGGAGGACATTGCAGCCGAAGCGTTCTTCAGCCTGTCCGTCAGCCCCACCAGAAAACAGCAATTCCTCACTCGAAAGGACCGTGGGCTTCATGACAACGTGCTGCTGGAAAGGCTCGAGTGTTTTCTTCTTCAGCAGAGGTCACACAGCGCTAATGAGGCAATTAGCGTCACTTTCAGCGATCATGTCGCTGCAGTCGAGCGTGGCGCAGATGTAAGTTCTGAGAGAGAATCGCTCTATGCACTCATTTCCCTCAACTTTGATGGGTTTACGTGATAGGCGGCCGGGCGAGATGAAGTAACCAGCAAAAACCAAAGAATTCACGCACTGCAATATGTTTTCCGAACACTACGGCGAGCAGGTCTCCTGTTCTTGGAAGACGATGTGGCTGATCGTCATGTTTTGCTGAGCTTCGAGGCAGCGTTGAAGCCAGCGCTTCTCCAGCTACTAGAAGGTGAGTTAGAGAGCACGACAGTTGAACGACCGACTAATTGTGCTGTTGCTCTTGCCCAGGTCGCTTGCAAAGTCGATCTATTGCTGAACTTGCAGATGCAGTACTGGCCCAGGAGCGGTTTAAGTGTATCCCTTTGCAGTGGATTGAGACTGGCCTCGAGAAGCTTCTGATGACTCATTTAGTAGCTCAAAGAGAGGAAACGCAATTATTTTGTATCAACGACGAGTAAATGCAGCTCGACTACGGACGGAACTCTTCACGTAGTAGCCGCCTCCAAGTAGTAGACCCACGGTGGAAGATCCTTCAGCTGAGGACACGACACGAAGAGTTTGCCTGTCTCGCTGACTCCACTTTGTGCCTTTTCACCTCTTGCTGACGTTGTGGTATTGTCTACCTTCACCGTGATTGTTTTAGATGACTTGGCAGGTATTGACAGCGACGTTGTCGATAGGACAAACCGAGGGTTGTCCACCATGACCTCGAAGTCTTTCGCCGTCGAGAATACGTTTTTAAACTCGATGTCTTTAGATGTCGAGAAGACGTAGGGGCCTTGAGGCAGCGGCGGCACAGACACCCCTTGAAGGGTACATTTGTACTCGCCGACACTGTTTGAAAAGAGTGTAAGTGTATCTCGGAACTCGCCGATCGCTTCGGGTTCGAACTTGGTAACGATTGATTCAGGTTTCCCTTCCCATGAAGATGACCCCTCAACCTTGCACGTTCCGGCCACGGTAAATGACGTCGGATCTTGGACGGAGCACGATAGTTCTGCTGCAGCGTTAGCGTAGCATGTGAACGTGAAGGTCTTAGCTTGAGAGCCACCCAAGGATGTCTTGAAGTACAAGATGCGTTCAGGACCGACAGGTTGAGTACTTTGCACCAGATTGTACGTGTACTCGCCGAGCTCCACAAAGCTAATGGTTAGTCGATCTTCGACGGGTGTCTCGGAGTGCAGTGTGGGTCGGTACTCAATCTCATAGGATCCCTCCGATCGTCCACTGATCTCGTTTAGTTGACGCACACGGATAGAAGGGCTGGAGCACTTCCACCAGTTAACTTTGTCCACAAAATTGATCTGGCGCTGGGGGTCGAACGGGTTTTCGATGGCCACCGTCTTCTTAACTGATTGCCGCACAGGAGCCTCGAAGTATAACGTGTCCACGTCAACAGCCTTTGAAACAGCCACCTGAACGTCGTGTGCAAGGTACTCACCACTCTCCTGGTTCACCAATCGGACACTTAAACCCACCGTTCCTTCCGTGTAGCAGAAGAACTTCATCTTGTAGCTGCGCGATGCACTCGCGTGCAGTAGAATCGACGACGGCCCTTGTACGACGACGGACTCATTTCCTGGTGGCTTCTGGATATCGACAGCAAACGATTGGGCTGTCTTGAGCCAGTTCCTGATCGGAATCGACATTGACAAGGTCTTCTTCGCAGCAGTAGAGAGCGAGATTGCAGCAGCAGGTAGTGGAGCTGATGCCTTGCCAAATACATTGTACAGCAACGCACTCCCGTCAGGTATAGCGAGGAAAACGGATCCTTTGTGGACCGCGGGGCGTTGCGAGTCGATTTCTTCCTGGGAGTTTTGCTTCGTCATGACCAACGGAGAGTACAGCACGTCGAGGTTAGCCTTGCCATGGGCTGGAACTAGAACGTTCTCTGGGCACGACCAGTGATCGCCTTGCACAACCGGGAACAGGTTCCACGGAGAAGCAGTCGTGTTCTCAAGCACAATTGCTTTGTGGGTCTCCTGTCGAACCGGAGAATCGAAATTGACGTCTTGGATGGACGATGTCGCCTGCGGAACACACGACCCCACCAGTGTCAATGTAGCGGGAGCAGTTCCCTCGATCATGCACGTAACTCGATCGTAGCGAATGTCTGGATTCACGGCGGCTGGTTTGAAGGCCACCTCGATTATTTTGTGCTGGTTTGGTGCCACAATACCTTCCGAAGGGGAAATCAAGAAGTCTGGAGCAAAGTCGCGGACGTTCCATTGAAACTTGGTGGGAATGTCTCCGCGATTTTGTAAGCGTATTTTTCTCACGAGCTGACTGCCCAAGCACACTGCTCCATAGGAAAGGGTGTCAGTCTCCAACACCACCTCAATACCTTGACAACATCCCGACAATACCAGCAGTTTCTTTGTGCTTCCCCCAACACGGATAAGTACCTCTTTCTGAAAGCTTGGGATTCGTTGTGTCGGCGCAAAGCGGAACTCGAGGTCTGCACTCTCCTTGGCTCGAAGCGAGATTTCGTGCCGAGGAAAGACCGAGATACCCAACGCATCGAGCGATGCGACGCCTTGTTGCAGCGAGTCCACACATTCCACCACTGTCTTCCGCTTCGAGCGGTTTGCGATCTTGACTGTCCGAGAGGTTTGCTGGCCTATCTGCAAATTTCCGAGGACAACCATCTGCATGGATGAGTTCACTAGCTCCACTTTAGGGAACACGCCTTCTCCACGGACGCTAATGTTTATAGTAGACGAACCGTTGACGGTGAACGGAACTACATCAAGATACGCAACTTCGTGCCGGGCGGTAAACACGATCGGGATATTAACCGTCTCTCGTGGGCCAAGCACAGTAGGAGGGCAATCTACACGTAGGTGGGGCTTCTTTTCAAACAAACAATCGAGATCAATTCCACTTTCAGGATCCATGTTGAACACTGTAAGTGTAGCTGTTTCTGCCATAGGAGCGGAGTCGTTTTCTGCGATGAAGCACGGACCAAAGTCGTGGGACGTAAACGAGAATTGCAGCATCGGAGGAACTGCGTTGCCTTGTAGTGCTACCACATAATTGCGGGAGCCTGCAACGGTACAGATCGCTTGCATTCCATCAAGGGATGCTTGCTTTGTTGGAGCGAAAATTAGCTTGCATGTAGTCTTGTCGTTCTTTTTGATCGTGCCTTGCGTCGGCTCAATAGAGAAGGCTGCAGACTGTTTCGCTGCGCTCCAGTTGAAGTCAAAGTTAAACTTCCCGCTGTTGTGAATCACGATAGAGCGATTGGCTTCCTCGTTGACTCGCACGGCTCCAAAGTCAAGAACGTTACCAGAGCCAGGGACTAATGCCCGGCTTTCATTTTGATCGTCGGACATCAGTATGAGCGCGTCATGAATACTGTAACCCTCCCCTTTCACGTTCAGAGACAGCCGCGTTGGCTTGCGCTTAATAATACAGTTCACGTTGAAGCTGTAGGACTTCTCTTCCGTCGGAATGAACTCAATTTCGATCGAGGTTCGGCTGTTCGGCGGAATTACGCCACTTAGTGGGTGCACTATTAGTGCAGGAGCCTCCCCAGCAAAGTCTAGAGACGCTTTGTCAAACACAAAGTTGAATGGAATGTGTTCCTGGTTCACCAACGCAATACTTTGAGACGTCTTGGTTCCAATCAACAACGTGTTGAAGTTCACGCTACCGCGATCAAGCGCAACTCGAGGCTCCGTAGTTGTGCCCACAAACAGGAACAGCTGCGTGACTTGGAAGTGAGGGATTTTAAAGTACCAAAACATTTCCTGGAGTTCGAGTTGCTGCGGAGTGAACTCAAATATCATCTCGCAACGCTTGCCCGCGAGCATGAGGCCTTTAGGCGTTGCACACCGAAAACACGGATTAATCTCCCCCTGCGGTGCCCACGAAAACTCATACGAAACATTCGTTGGGTTAACAACGTAAAATCGACGCGTGTTACGCACGCGAACCCCAAGAGATTCCATCTCGATCACTTTCACCGAAGGGTCTAACGGCCCCAGCTCACCGTGTGGACCGACAAGACTCGGAGCTCTCCATTGTGCGTAGTCGCTTCTATCGACGTCGAAATGACATGCAGGTCGAAGAGACCCACCACGGACATCCACCTTAACTGCAGTTACTTGGCTTCCTTGAGCATCAGGGATATCGAAGCACAGCCAGTAGTAGTACTCGTCCACCTCCATGGGAGAAAACTTGATGGTGAAAACTTGCACGTCGTCTCCACCTATTATACCACTGTCAGGGGACACCTCAAAGGGGCAATTGTCATCAGACACTAGGGGATAGCTGCCCATATCTGACTGGCCTTGCTCCCATTTGCATGAGTACACTAGCTGGATCTTGCTCTTGTTGCGCACAGTGATTTTGTGTGTGCATACCTGCAGCATAAATGTTCTCCTGAAAGTAATTGATGTCGTATCGCACTCGAATGACAAGGCATCAGCAGCCGCAAAGCAACTTAAAACAATCGCCGAAGGAGACCCAATCGCCTCGAACTCAGGCTCCGTTATAGCTTGCTTCGTAACACTACCAGTTCCCGCTTGTCCGTCAAAAGAAATTGTCTGAATGGACTCATCCCAACCGCTTTCATCGCTCGGGATTGTCGAGCTACTTTTGTACGAGATTCTCTGCGCCTGCAGAGCGACCCGATGTGCCTGATAAATGACTGCCATGTCACCACCCAAACTCGGCTCAAATGTCGCTCTAATCAGCTTGTGTGCCTTCGGTCTTAGGTGCCCGACGCCAGGAGAAAAAGTAAACGGAGCCACGTTTGGCCACTCGAACCTCACAATGTCAGAAGATTGGTTGCACAGCGAGAACACCTTGGTGTCCTTGACAACGAACGCGGATTCGTTTGGAGGGACAAGAGCTTCATTGGCGTCATCCTTGGTGCTGGCTTCAGGAAGGCGAATATCGTCGAAGTGAAGTTCATCGTCGTATCCACGAGGCAGGTCTTCAAACACCAAGTCTTCTCGGTATCCAGCCCCGAAAAGCTTAAAAGTGGTCTCTTCGAACGGATTGTTTTGGACCGTGATTTTGAGTTGGGATGCTGTTGGCTCGTCGTGCACTTTCTGAGGCCGAAACTGCAAGGTCAGTGTCTCGGTGGCTTTTGGTGGCACCACTACAGACCCATTACCCAGCGCAAAGAGGAAGTTGGGGTTTACTTGGATGGAAAACAGCACAGTAGCTGATAGAATCCCATCATTGCGCAGTGATAACCGCATATCCTTCGCCTTTGACGTCCGCACGCGTCCAAAATCCAATACTAATGCACCAGTCGAATCTCTACCGGTTGGCTCCGTTACTGTGACGCAAGGCATCGTTCCTTCGCCGCGCATCTCGAACTCAAGAAGTTTATCCACCACATTACTTTGAGAGGGGCTCTCGTCGACTTTCGCCCTAAATGTGGCATGAAATAACGCAATAGTCGTTGGTCGGAAGTAAACACTCACGAATCGGTGCTCGAGGGGAGGGATCTCCCACACTGCAGGTTGTATTGTGAACGCTTGTGATGCCTCCTCGGATTCGTCAGTCCTTGGCGTTCCAGGGCTGCTATTTGGACCCGAGACTATGGAAAACTGTACCGTACAGCTTACTTTCATCGGATTGGAAATCTTAAAACGCTCCACCGTGCCTTTCCAATTCGCAGCTGCGATCAATGGACCGAAAGAAAACACTTTCTCCTTCTCCGCGAAGGTAACGGCTAGGATGCTACCAGGAAATGACCCGTTTCGAAGCATTGGCGTTGGCATGACTGACTCAACTCCTAATGATCGAACGACAGTCTGCTCCTCAAAAATATTCTCGTAATCGGTAGTGTTGATGCCTGGATAGCAGCTTTCACCCACTACTTCGTAGAGCAGCAAGTTTGTCTCCGCTGCATCATCCGTGTTGCGACCAGATATCTCAATTCGAAGCGTCTCGCAATATACTGCACACTCCTTCGGCTGAAAACTTACGTTCAACCCCATCGTAACGCCCGGATCGATCGTACCGCAGTCCGGGGAAATTGCAAACTGTCCCAAGGTTAGTGTGGATGGAGACAGCGGCGTATCAATCATCAGGGTGTCTTGTTTCTCGCGTGCTGTGGCCGGTGCAAAGGCTTGGACAGTGAACTTGAATTGAAACTCGCCATCGTTTCGTATCTCGATGCGTTTGGTTTGTGCTTGATCGCTGTACTTGTGCGGACCGAAGTTGACTCCACGGTTTGGTTGCAGTCGGAACTTGCTGAAGACAGATCGCGCACTCGTATGAACGTGGAACTCACGGCACGCTTCCCCAGAGAGCATTTCAATGATAGTGCACTTGATGTCTCTGCAGTCACGAAGCGTTACTTCGCTTTTGGACGTGAAGACCACGTTCACTGACGATGACTGCCCCGGCTCGAGGATCATCACACTTGGCTCGATAGTAAAGTACTCTCGTGTCACAGCACTTTTGATGGCGATGATATACTTGACGCTGTACTTACCTCTGTTTCGGATGTTAAAAGAGCGCGCATGGCACTCTCCAACCCGAACGAGGCCAAAATCCAAACTGCCATCTCCGGCAACGGTACGCGCACCCGCATCCCCAGCAATTCCTGTTGCAGTTTGGTTAGGGAGCTCGCCTGCTTCGTTGTCAAAAGAGCTTACATCAATCTTGTAGGCTTCCCCCCTCAAAATGAGTTCAAGCATTCGGTTTCGATTCTCCATTTGGAGGGCACTCTCAGCATCTGAAAATTCAATCCGAAGGGGCAATTCATGAACAGCCTCCGTCGATGCTGAGAATGCAACAATCACCGGGACCTTCTGCAGAGGCTTGATTGCGCCTTCGAGCGGGAATATCTGAAAATCGGCTGGTAAACCCTCGCTAAGCAAGCGCCAGGTCACTGCAACCGGTGACGTATTCTCAATGTAAAATGTTTTCTCGTCTTGACGTTTTAAAAGAAGCTGCTCGAAATCCAAGACCGGGTGCTGTGGTGAGTGAGGTAGTACAGGAGGTTGCTCCACAACGGGCGCATTGGATCGGGAGGAGACCGGTGCGCTGCCTGGGGCATTAGATCGAGAAGATACGGGAGCATTATTTGCTACCACTTCGTTAGGTTCTGGAACATGCCGTTGATCTTCTCGTTCGGATGTACTCGCTGCTGCGGGCTGTTCCCACGGCCCACGCAGCTCTAACTTAGGTGTACACCCATAACAACTAACCTGGAACGGTATGGGCTCTGGATTGTCACCAACACAGCAGATTAGAGCATTTTCATGCAGACCGTGCTCAGACGGGTTCGCCCAAACTTTCACTTCTTTCGTATCACCCTCTTTGATCTCGAGTATCGAAGGAAACACAGCGAACGCACTGTCGTCTTGCTTTTCCATTCCAAACTCGAGATAGATAGGGAACTTACTGCTGTTGGACATTCGAAACACCTCGACATTGTTTGGGCTGGTTTTCTGCCATTCGGTGAATTCTCGTTCGGTTTCCGGGGGCTTCACTGCCTGGTTTGCGATAATTAGCGGCCCGAACTCAAACTGATTCCTTGAGATGACAAATTTCTTCTGAACGAAACCACCTTCGGGACGACTCTTGACTCGATGCATGAACACGTTTCTTGGGTCGCTGTTGATAGTCGGCACACCGCACATTCCACGCCCAAAAAGGGTAAACTCACGACGAACACCTGCAATCTCAAACCCCAGGCTGCAGTCAAAATTCCCAACCTCAGCCGAAGCAAATTGGACCAGCACATTCACTCTCGCGTGAGGGGCAATCACCCAACGGGTAACGGGGGTAGAAGAATGACGCGACTTGGAAGATTGCGGTCTGGACAGTTCGGACGCATCTTGGTTATCGTCATCAGTTGGGCTTCCCACGTGCTCGCCTGAGTCTGGAACCGTAGTTTGATGATGACTGGGATCTTTGCTGGCCGTCTGAGGACGAGATGAATGCTTGCTTGGTACCTGAGACCGCGATCCACTCGTGTGAAGACTCTTGTCACTGCTAGCTTCCGACGCGCTCGATGACAGCACTGAAGGAGAGCGCAGAGAGAAACGTGCGACCCGTTTGCGGGCAAACCTCTCTGGCGGTCTGCGGACAAGCTGAAACTTGGCTGCAGCGGGAATGGGCAGGTGACTTGACTCCAATTCTCGAACAAACTTCTCAATTGTAGCGTAAATCATGCCATGCACGAGGAGTGGTGGTCCCGCTTCCACAACAGGGATATCTAATATGAAGTTGTCGGGTGTGGTACTGTCTTTTACTTGAGCCCACACAGCATCAGTGCTATTCTCTTTATTCAAAGTGTCGGGGCTTGGTTGCGGTGTGTGCACGGCACTTACAGACTCCACGCCATCTCGAATCATGAACAAAGCCAGTCGGAGCTTCGTGTTTTCCAACGTCTGCGCATACTCCGCAAAGGTTGTAGGTTTGACTACTTCTCCCGATAGTGATCGTGCTACCTCTGCCACCATGTCCTGTAAGGCAATGCCCTCTTCAAGCAAGTTGCTGGACTCCCCCGTATCGCTAGCTGCAGTGTCGAAGGTGGATGAATTCAATGTCTGACGCGAAGGAGAAGCGGAAAGAGTCTGCGTTTCTGGTTCGTGAGTACTTCCTGCTTCAGAGGCAGAATGACGCATACCTCCAACTCTCTCATTCTCTCCAAGTCCAGTAACAACTCCTTCCACGTCGTTATTCCCGATATCTCCTGAGCTGTTCGGTGTTAAGCGATCCCGGGACAGAGACACAGCAACAACAGCACTAGCTCCCAGTTTGGTCTCCAAATTTGTCAGAGAAGCGGATATCGCCTCGTAACTGTCCTCATCGAATCCCAGCAAAATCACCCGCGCTGTTAAAAACGCCTTGGAGCAGCATCGCAGCGTATCTTCAAAGCTCAGAAATGAATTGTCAAACCCGTCCAGGACACCACCACGTTCGAGATCAGGCTGAGCCAACCTCCATATCACGACCTGATCCAATATTAATGCTAGTCTCTCGTTGATGGATCCGCCTTGTGAAAAAACATCGTGAACTTCGTCAGATTCAGGAGTCTCTTGTGGTGAGTTTTGGCTACCAGCTGCCGCCTCTTCTCCACTCTCGAGAGAAGGCGCAGCTTCATCAATACCCAGCGCTTTGCGCGTAGCAGTCGCAAGCGGTCCTTTTGCAGCGCATATTCTCTGGACTGCATCGTCAATAGTCCAAACGCTTAGGGATTCCTTTTCCGCGAGAAGACGAGCCTGTGTGGATTTCCCACATCGCGGAGGGCCCACCACAATGTAGTCCATACCCTTTCTTGGTGTAGAATAAAACTCTGCAATAGGAATCTGCATGTCCGACGACGTCACTTCCGAGGAGACAACCTCTTCGTTCTCTGACGAAGGTTCAGTAACATTGATTGAGTCACTAGGCGTCACAGAGTCTCCAAATGTATGGGTCATCTCTGCAGCGTTCGTTGGGATCAAGCCATTATCGGACAGGTATTCCGTAATGGTCTGTCCTGGCAATCTAACCGGTAGCTGAAGCGTATCTTCAGTCGTGAACGCAGTCAAAGATCGTAGCAACGCCTCATCTTCCTGATAAGATGAGTCAAAGTCCAACGAAAATACTTCAACCGCGTAGTCAGAATCATTGCGAATCTCCACGAGCTGTTCTTGTGGTGGGGCACACGGAAGCACAGGACCCAATTCAACAAGGGGTGGGCAGAACGAGATACGTAATTCGGACCCTTCTCCACGACAAACAATCGACCGCGTCTTCGGATTTGAGTTGATTTTGATCGGTAGCTTCAGCATAAATTGACGCCCGTCGTCGGGTACGAACTCGATTTGGATATTGGCTTTGGCCCCTGGAAGTAGCAAGCCACTTTGTGGCGTAAAGCGGAAATTGCCCACATCTTTCGTAGATCCCATGGGCTTTTTGAATGCCCACTCCGCAGGTACAGCTGATACGTTCTGTAGCTGAGTGAACATGGTGTGGCATGTGCTCACTGCTATTTTGCCGAAGTCGAGGCTCTCTGTAGAGATCGAAATGTCCGGTACCGTCACTAGTGCGCGAACCATTGCAATGCATGGCGGCCCATTCTTGATGGCAACAGGCAACTGCGCCATGTGGAGGCCCATTTCAATGTTCTTTCGGGAATGGAATGTGACGGTAAAGTCAACGGACTGCTTCTCTGGCAGGCGCACAACGCGTTCGGGTTCAATCTGGAACCCCCGCGAGCTTGCTAGATTTTTGTCAAGTTGGAAGGAAGCAGGTCCATGGCCGATGTTGGTGACACTGAAGCGTTTGATCTTGTGTGTTCCCACGACAACATTCCCAAAGTCCAAAACGAACTGTGATAGAATGAACGGAAACACTTCCGTCCCGATCTTCTTCTTGGACTTGGAGTCTGAAGTGGGTGGAAGAGGTCGCCCCTGTTTGGTAGATGCAACTACGACCTTAGTGGTCTCTGCCTCTTCAGCTGGGTTATCACTATTTGGCTCGGCACTCTTCAGTGCTCTCACGTCCGCCCTTTTGAGCTCTTGGACGAGGAGATGATCCGCGAAAAATAAGCGGCAAGCTTCGATCTCAATATCTAGCTCATCTGACACAGCACTGCGTATAGGGCTGCCCGGCACAGCTGCTCGCTGAGTCGATGTCTTTGCCTGGGGTGACCCTGGCATCGACGATCCCAAACTGCTTTTCTCGTTCCCACGAAACGTGGTTGAAAGCGTCGATTTCGAGTCCGATTGGGCCAGAGCGCCAGAGACATGGTTGGGTTTTCCTTCCAAACTTGCCGGATTCAACATCGCAAGCTGAATATTTTGCTTGGCACGCTTTTTGAGCTCTTTCCACTTTGGCGCTTCGCCACGAACAGCACTTGCAGGGTGATTTTCACGTGGTAGATTAAGCGACACTGCGGCAAAAGTACCCATTCCAAACAACTTGAACGGAATCGGTTGGAAGTGCGCGATTTCAAGCACCACAGTCTCTTCGAAATATTCGGGAATGCCTGGCCGCAAGCGAACCAAAATCCTCTGCTTCTCATTAGGGGCGATCTTACCACTGGTGGGTGAGATTTCAAGTGTCCTTCCACAAGCGATGCTGTCAATAAGAATGCTGAACGAGAAAGGCACCTTACCCACGTTCAATATGGAGAAGTCACGATCTTCTGTCTTGTTGTAAAACACCTGGCCAAAATCCAGCGATTGCTTGTCCAGCTTGTAGACTAGTGATGATGCCTCACCCGACAAAGTGAGCTCGTACTCAGGCCCACCTTCTACTTCACAAGCCACCGTGCTCTTAAACTTCCTGTTGGCATGCCCATAGAACACAAATTCGATCTTTTCGCTTTCGTTTGGCCTCAGCATCCCTCGGATTGGCAGGATGTCGAATACCTGGTTGATGGGAATGTACGGCTTCTTGGCGGTCGCAGTGGACAGAGCTTCCTTCTCGTCTTCAATGAAGACCCACCGGAAACGTGTATCTACTTTTGACACGTTGGTTACATTCATGCTGATGGACTTCTGCGTATCATTCAATGTGCATCCGAAGTCGATTTTGGTGGTCTCGAACGCAAGGTTGGGAAAACTGATGTCGCCCAAGAGATCCACGCTGTCCTTCTGCGGGTGGCCCGTGTAGGAAACGAACACCTTGCCGTTGATCACGCGACAAGTGTAATCATCTTTGAAGCCAGGGTAGAACTCCACGTTCAGATCCACCTTTTCACCTGGTTGTAGCACTGCCTCCCAGCAATCGAGTGCAAATGGTGTTTGTGTTCGGAGTGTAAATGACAGCGGAAGCTCACAAGCGTTCATAAGACTCAAGGGCTGCGACTGCGTCAGGATCTGGTTACCTGGGTGGTGGATGTACTCAAATGACAGCAAGGAGGACGACGGAGTGAGTGTTGGATTCACAAAGTTTGCGCGGACGGCTGTCACGAATGCAACTCGGTTGACTTTTTCCTTCCCCACACGTGTTTCGCACACCAGGTCCTCTTGAATGAAACCAGCCGTGGACGAGAGGCCCTTGAAGACAAATATGCACGCTGTACGCGGCTTCAACTCGATAGTTCCCGGAAAGACCGAAAACACGGGGATAACTTCGGCCCGTCCTTCAACTGCGCCACCACTTCCATTGCGATTGTTACCACTCCCCTTGCTTGTTTTAGCAGTGGATCGGCTTTCTGGTCCAGCCTTCGTCCCTTTCCTCGCTAGACCTCCTTGGTCAAACGAGTTGACTTTGCTGTTGGCAATTGCAGCTGTCTTGTTCACCCAATTGAGCACCTGCACCCGTTTCCCCTTGTTCTCAAGAGTGCAGCTCCATTCGCACTCTTTGCTCGTCATCTGATGACTGAAATCGATCACTCGGAGCTCACTCGGCGACCACATCGTGGTTCCTGTCCCTCGAATTGACAAGGGAACCACGAGGTTGTCTCCTTCTGTGATCAAAATGTGCAGCTGATCCTTAAACACAATCGTGTCATCCAGGTTGGCTACGAGCACAAACTCCAGACTCTCTCCTGCCATCAGCACTCCCTCCTTTCGATCAATCTGAAACTTGGAGCGCGCGCTGCGAATAAATGTTT
This sequence comes from Phytophthora ramorum, assembly GCF_020800215.1. NCBI lineage: Eukaryota > Oomycota > Peronosporomycetes > Peronosporales > Peronosporaceae > Phytophthora > Phytophthora ramorum. Next base: position 718,474 of record NW_027150650.1, read on the forward strand.
TGTATGCTGCCGGAACCAAGGATACATTCGTCATGCGCAGGATCCGTTCGTGATCCACGAGACACGTGCAGTTTCCCCAGTTTATCTCTGGCTGATCGAGTTCAACCTTAGGACCCGAGCCGCTGGCGCTTAAGGTCACGGAAAGCGGGAGATCTGTGCTACCTGGAACGGTTACCACCATTGGAAGACGGATACTGCCAAGCTTTTCACAGGATAAAGAGATTTCTACCGATACGCGTTCCCCTGGACACACTTTGCCGCTAAACTCGCTTGCGCTGTATGTTGCGATAGCACGTGAGTGGTCATCCTGCTCGCCGATTTCAAAGCGTCCAAATAAGTGGGGTGACTTGTTTTCAAGCACAAGCATCTGCTTGTGTGGGTAGCGGAGAAAGCATCGACCGAAGTCCAGCTCTTGCTGTAGTACCGAAAGCTCAGGAACAAAGCACTGCGCACGCAATGGAACACTGAGCAAGTCGGCACCGACGCCAGTAACCCCAACAACAAGTTGGTACTGATACACCTTAACGGTGTGGGACGTAAAGTGGATTGTGATCTGTTGCTCTCCGTAAGCATCCAGTTTTCCATCAGAGGGAACAAGCTCCATTTCCTTTTGCTTGTAGCTCGCTTCTTCGGGAACGCGCAGAGAGTATTTCATCGCGATTTTAGAGGCATTGATGAGTTTGACAGTTCGCGTCTGCGGAAATGAGTACGACACAGCACCAAAATCTACCTGATCGAGGTCGAAATGGAAGACTGGTGGAATCACGTTGGCTTTGAACCGGACAGTGAGTTGCTCATCGGAACCCTGCATACTGAAGCGGATGTGGTGGAACGCTTCACCTAACTCCTGGGAACAGAAAGTCACCTCAATCTTGAGCATTGCGTTCACCGCCAGAGTTCCGCTGCTTGGGTACACGTTCAATATCGTATCTGAAGGCATCGTCAACGGAATGAGCTCAAACTCTGCTGGAATCTCGCCTTTGTTTTGAATCGTAAAGTCTCGAGTGCGTTCGTCATTAATGAACACGTCACCGAAATCCAAAAGTTCGTTGTACACCACTTTAGCTTTTGGACCGATCCCCTGGCCTCGGATCTGTAGTGGCAGGCGTGCTGCTTGTCCAGCAATTTCCAAAAAAGCGCAACACGAATACAGGTGCGCCACCTCGGGGGTGAAGCACACAACAACGTCCACCTCGGAGTGAGCCCACACCCGCCCAGTCAGCGGCGTTATGGAGAAGCATGCGTCCACAAACTGCATGCAGTCGTCGAGGGTGGCTTTGCGTAAGTGCATGTACTTGGTCTCCAGTGTCTTTCGGACGTCAAAAGGCGACTGGGTGAAGCCTGCATCGACTTCTTCGACTTCTTCGAGTTGGAGGTGCAGATGCTCATGCTCCGCTGCCTCCATTCGAGATAATTCCTCTAGTATGTGAGTTCGCTCTTCTTCCTCCTGGACAAAGTCCGCAAAGGATTTCCACGAGAACTCGAGCGTGGACTCGGACTCGTTGCAAATCTTGATTGTTTTGCGGGACGACAGCGACAGATACGTTGCATTCGGCTCCACCAAAGGCTGACTCAAGAAGACGTCAACGTTGACAACGCGACCCGCCAACTGCACGACTGCCGTTTGACCGCTGTCGTCTTTCACCTCAAGCTCGCCTTGTCCCGACTCCAGGTTTGGTGGCACCAGACTGAGCTCAATCTGCACGGCCGCCCCCTGTGCCAGCAACGCGCTAGGAGGAGTCACGCGGAAGTGCTCACTCGTCTGGAAAGCAAAGGAGGAGCCACGCGTGCCCACGTTTCGCACAGTGAGGACGCGCGTTGTCGGCATCTTGACGGGGCAAATGCCAAGCTCGAGCTCGTCGGGTAAATCTAATGCTGCGAAGCGTCCACGCACGCGAACAGGCAGCAAGAAGCGCTCGCGCTCCGTGGAGCACACGAGGTCCAGGGAATAGTCTGTGACTTCCTGGGGGAAGAACTCCAGGGCGAAGGCGATCTCCATCCCTGCGGCCACTTTACCATCGACTTTGTCTTTGCCTGTTGTCTCCCAAGGCCTCACGCGGAAGACGGGCGAGCGCGGGGGCTCAATTTTGAGGCGGCGCACGACGGTGTCGCAGTTGCGGAAGCGCAGCTTGACCGTGAGCGGCTGGAACGGCGTATACTCGTCGATCCAGACCTCGGCCGGACTGGGTTCGAACAGCGGCTGGTGCAACGGGACGGAGCTCGAGACGCGCGCGGTGTGGTCCTCAGCGTTCACGAGCTCCACGATGCGGCTCGTGGCATGTTTGGCGGCCTGGGTCTTGGCCGTCGAGAAGGCCGTGAGGATCTCGCTCGGTTTCTATCAGAGGAGCAAACGGGAGGTGAGGAACAAGTCCATCAAACAGCAAACAGCTCAGCCGTATCATACCAGACGCTTGGACATGAGCAGCAGCTTCTGCTTCAGTCAGCGAGATCGCGTTTGGATCCGCTTGACCAGTTGCAAGTGAAGAGTCGCAGGACGACTCGCCGCTCAAGTCTCTTCGTCGCTCTCTCGTGCATGCGACACAAGCCTCCAGCACCTCAGCCACTTCGCATCGACACGAAGGCGAGCAGCTTTTCCCATCTGGCCGAGCCATCCCAGCCGCCCTCAGTCCTGATTCTCCTTGGTGACGTCACAAGCTCTCGGGTCTTCAGGAACAGCCTCATCACCTCAAAGCCATGGCCGCTCGCGTCAAGCAGGTGCTAAAGCGCTACGGCCGCACCGCCTTCCTCTTCCACTCGACCGTCTTCGCCTCAACGCTCGCGGGTTCGTACGCCGCCATCCACCAGGGGGTGGATCTGCAGGCTCTGGCCAACCGCGTGCCTTTCGTGGACTTGTCCAGCATCGACCCAGACGCCGGCACGCTGGCGCTCGCCTACCTCTCTACGGTGGCCACCGGCCCAGCCAGAGGCGCGCTCACCATCGCCGCGTCGCCCATTCTCGCGCGTCTGTTAGCGCGCAGCCGCCAGTTTACCAAACTCTAGGCACGTCTAAGGTCCTAAGGCCGTCGTTAAATGCATGCCCCTCTTCCCTCCCTTCCGGTGCTGCAGTGCCTCGTCCTTTCCCTCACTCCCTTAACTGCATCCATCCATTCCGCATCATGCGCCGCTTTTTCAGCCGCTTCGCTAGTCGCCCGCGCGTGGTCGCCGGCCGCCAGACGCCGCCGAGCTCCGTCCCCGAGGACATCGCGCGTCCTCCGTACGCGGCCAATGGCGGCATGTCGGACCTCAAGCCCTTCATCCCCATCCTGGACGCCGAGCAGCAGCAGCGACTGCGCGCCGCCTGTGCGCTGGCCAGGGACATCCGCGAGTTCGCCGCGCCGCTGTGCCAAGTGGGCACCACCACCGACGCCATCGACCGCCTCGTGCACGACGAGATCATCCGCCGCGGCGCGTACCCGTCACCGCTCAACTACGGCGGCTTCCCCAAGGCCTTGTGCTCGTCCGTGAACGAGATTGTGGTGCACGGCATCCCGGACAGCCGCCCGCTGGCGGACGGAGACGTGGTCAACATCGACATCTCCGTCTTCCTGGACGGATTCCACGGCGACACCTCGCAGACGTTCCTGGTGGGCCAAGTCGACGACGCTGGCAAACACCTCGTGGACGTGACCAATGAGGCGCTCATGGGCGCCATCGAGAACTGCTGCAAGCCGCTCAACCGCTTCGCGACCATCGGAGAGTTTGTGCACAAGCTGGCGGACCAGGAAGAGCTGGGCGTCGTGCGCGAGTACACTGGCCACGGCATCGGCAAGGAATTCCATTGTCTGCCCTTCATCCTGCACAACCGCAATAGTGAACCAGGCAAGATGCTGCCGGGGATGGCGTTTACGGTGGAGCCGGCGCTCACGGAGGGCAGCCCCGAGGTTCGACTGGAGACTGTTGTGGGTCGTGTTCATGCGAGTGGGTTGCTCATTGATGTTGTGTCAATTGCTGGTAGATTTTACACTGGGACGACGGCTGGACGGTGGCGACGGCGGACGGAGGACGATCGGCGCAGGCGGAACACACGGTGCTGATCACCGAGGACGGCGTTGACATCTTGACCTAGGAACAGAGAACGCTGCTCGCTTTGGTAGCTACGTCTAACAGAGGAAGGGCTCGGTTGTTGTTGCTGTGAAGCTAATCTGCTGCCTCTAGGTCGCTTCACTACTTGGTGCTCTCTCGCTTTTTTGACAGCTTGGGAAAGAACGGAACTTGGAGCTTCGTGTCCAGCGCTGCTAGTTCAGGCAGCTCACACGCTGCTTCCTCCTCGTCCGCGTTAGCTCTCGAATGGGCCGCGATACTCAGCCACGCGAGGCTGAGGTAGGAATGCATCACGTCTGGCACAGTGTCAGGATATTTGCACAGGCCACCAAAGGGGAACTGGCACGAGTAGATGAACTCCTTGCAGCTCGGGATGTCCACGAGCGAGTGCTTGCCCAGCAAATCGAGCGTCGCGCCATTCCAGAACGCGTAACAGGAGTCTGGGCTCTTGTTGCATCGTCCTTGGAAGCCTCTCTGCTGCCTAAACACGAGCCACCGCACGAGGTCCGACTGCTCGCAATTGAGCTGCATCATCCGTCCAGACAGGAAGAGCGACGCGATGGCAGTGAACACAGCTCCGCCGTGTGACTCCGCGCCCGTGCTGAGGCCGATGCCTCCGTCATAGTTCTGCAGTCCAAGAGAGTGAGCCAGCCACACGAACAGCAACTTTACCTCAACTAAACGTACCAGACACGAGTTGATGAAGCGCACCATGGCCACCAAGTCGATGCCAGACCAGTCGTCCAGGAGGTACGAGATGGCGCAGGCGCAGTAGACGAAGCGCATGTCCTCCTCCGAGCCAGAATTGGTCGACGAGAAGCAGCCCGTCTTCTTGTTCTGCAGGTGCTTGAGGGAGTTGACGATCGCCGCCTTATTCACTCGGCTGAGGTCATCTCCGAGCGTCCGCAGGATACAGAGCGCGGCGAACGAGGACGCGACGTTGCTCGAGTCGTACACCTCGCTCTGGTACTCAGTGTGCGGGCAGCCGAAGCCGTTCCCCATGAAGGAGCCGCCCCGGAAGCCGCAGTCACCCGCGTTGAGGCTCGCGTCGTGGCAGTCCGGCGGCACCTGGAGACTGTAGACCCAGTCGACGATCTGGCGCTTGTCCAGGCGCTCGAGCTCCCCCAGCAGCGCCAAGCCGTGCACGCAGAAGAAGGCCAGCACCACGCGCTGCGAGTCCTGCGACGCGTACGGAGCCGGCAGCGACCGCAGGTTCTTGAGGAAGTAGCGCGCGTGCAGCTCGCGGTCGAACGTCGCCATGGCGGGAGGTCCCTGGGCGAATAAAAAGTGATCTTTGGGGCTTTTGAGCAGACGTACGTCAGCAGGACTTAGCTACCAGTTTAGTTGTTGCTTGGATGGATGCAAGAGAGTGAAAATTTATTAGGTTGAAGAGCTGCTTATTCGATCTGGAAGACGGCCGAGTTAGGAGGACCCGACATGCTCTCGTCGTCGTCCTCGGGACGGCGCACGCGGAAGTCGAACTTGACGTTCATGAGGCGCTGGTTGTCCGTACGACGCGCCACGGCGATCTCGCCCACCACCACGTCGCCCTCGCACACCTGCATGGGTGGGTAGAGCGGGAAGACCTGCTGTCCCCAGTGCGTGGGCTGCACGAAGGGGGACGTGGTGAGCGTCACCTCCTTCTCCGCCGGGTTCTCGGCGCAGCCCTTGAAGTCGACATCGAACCAGCCGGCGATGCCGCCGAAGCGCGACATGATGGAGATCGGCATGGAGAAGGGTGCCTTGACCACCTTGATGTCGTCCAGCGTGCACGTCTTGAGGTCCCACTTGGCGAACTCGACCTCGTCTCCGATCAGGTCTCCGGCGCTGAGCTCCTCCCAGGATGACGTGCGCAGCGAGTACTGGTCCTGCTCCTTGCGGAAGGCGTTGCCCAGCACGCTCATGTCGACGCCCCAGGCCGCCTTGGTGTTGTCCACAAACGTGCGCCAGCCGTCCATGGCCGACGAGAACTCGTTGAAGCGCTTGTTGCTGTTGTTCTCGTTGCACATGGGGGCGATGGACATGCTCGCGTGGGACGGGAACATGGCGCCCTCGGGCTTGAGCCAGCGGTCGCGCGCCACGATCACCGAGTCGAACATGGACTCGCGCAGGAGGAAGTAGCCCATCCACTCCGAGATGATCACGTCCACCTTCTCGGGCAGCTCCACGTCCTCCATCTTGGCCTGGATGACAGTGATCACGTGGTCCTGGTTGTTGGCCTTGATCACCTTACGCGCCTGCACGGCAATGTCCGTGGCCTCCACAGCGAAGACCTTCCGGGCGCCGGCCTGGGCTGCCCAAATGGACAGAATACCGCTCCCAGTGCCCACGTCTAGCACGACCTTGTCCTTGAAGTGGTTGGGGTTCTCGAAGATGGCGTCGCGGTAGCTCTGCATGCGCAGGTCGTCCGTCAGCATCTGCTTCTGGTGGTAGATGAACGCGTACGTGCAAAAGTAGTTGGCAAAGTCCGAAGACGCCTCCCACGCCTTCTTCTGGTCGGGTGAAATGTCTCGGGGGTCCGTGTCCGCCATGGTCTCTCGATCGCTGAGCTCTAGTCTATGGGGTTCGCGTACAGGAAGTGCGGCGCTTCCTCTCTAATTATGAAGCCAAATCAGCGGTGGCCAACCAAAAAGATTTTGGGTAGCACAGTGACGTGTCAGTGAAAGGAGGAAATATATTGCTGCCTTTCTCAATATTTATTGTCAGCTGGATCAAAATGGGGGACGACGCCTTGAAGCGCGCGTTCCAGACACTGTGCGGCGACTACGAGGAGCTCCTGGACGAGACGGCGCAGGGAACACAGCCCGTGGACGAGCGCGTCGGTCTGGCACTGTTCAAAGTGGACGAGGCCTGCGCGGCCGCCGACGCGTTGCGGCAGGACGCGCTGCAGATCCACGAGCAGCTGCTGAGCGAGCTGCTCGGCAACTGCCACGAGCTCGAGGACATTTTCCTGCGCGTGAACCTCATCGAGGTGGGTGGGCAGTAGTTGCAGTTGACGATAGTGAAACCAAGATTGACAGATTGTGGTGTCTGTCTGTTAGCGCTTTGTGGGGAGGATGCTGGAGACCACGCGGGAGCTCGAGAAGCGCACGGAGAGCGTCAGTCGCGCCGCCGGACCAGTGTTCAACCCGAGCAGCAGCGTCACCAGCTTGTTCCGGTCCTTCTCTATTAAGGTGCAGTACTTAGCGGTGCAGTACTTAGCAGTTGATTCTGTCCGAAAAGGCTGGCTGACTTAAGGCTGTTGTCATGTAGCGTGGACCACAAGATGCGCCTTCTGCTGACGGGAAGTGGAGCCCTGTGGCCTTCGACTTCAACACCAACGAACTCATGGAGAGGCTGGAGAAGAGCGATGCGCGCGAGCTTGGGGTGTCCATTGCGTCCTCGCCGTCGACAGAGCAGGAGGTACCTGCCGAAGCGGTTTGTGGCGTTGAATCGGACTCGGACTCAGTAAAAGCATCAGAGTAACGATTTCTAGCAACCTGTAACACCAACACATCCATGGACTGCTGTAGTTATTGTTTGTGGTGGTGAGTATGTTGCTCTCGCTGTAAACTCTGGTTATGTATCCCTGTAACCAAAGGGACTGACATGGATACCGGATCGAATGTAGCCATATTGAAGTGACACGGCTGGAAGACATGGTGGGCATCGTGGCGTTCCCGGCGCTGGCCCGTGCCAAGCAGCTTTTCTTGCAAAGGAAAACTGTTGCAAAGCGGTGTGGAGGAGAAGCAACTGCTGGTTCAACCCCAAATCGACGGCGTGAAATTTCGAGCTCGAACGACTCAGTGCGAGCTCAAGGCCGACTGGAACCGGCGGTGCGAGTTGGATCGGACGCCTGTGCTCGTAGATGCGCTGCCTTTTGCTCGGACTTTGATGAGCAGATGTGAGTGATTACAATAGCGACGTTTTGCTACTGAGTACGTCGGTGAGGCGAGAGTATCAGCGCGAGTCGCTTGCGCTCAAAATGCTAACGTCGGAGCTGCTGGATGGACGAGAGCACGGGGGTTGTCGAGTTCAATTGCGAGCGAGAAAGCCAATCATCAAGCTTCGTGTGACTCGCCAGTCTCCGCTGAAGCTTCGGTCTCGTGAGAACTCACCTGTTAGTCCGAAGACGCTCAGTCGAGCGGCTCTCCTGGCTCATCAAGCTGCGAAGGCGAGCGTCTTGCAGACGTGTACTCGCTTTTATCTATATAGCTGCCTGTGCGACGGGGGGTCCCAGTCAACTCACTTCTGCTGTCCACTTGGCCACTCGCTGTCGTGAAACTCGAGCTTTTCGTCGCTGGCTACAAGTCGTCACGCACCGTGCCAAGCTGCGACTGCGCTGTCGTCGAGCCCAGCATCGCATCGCGTCCTCTGCTCCATCGTGGACTCGCTCCAGAGCAGTCGAATTCCTCGACTCTGACCTCTCCAGCAACAGGCTGCGTCGTTCCTCGTCCCACACAGCATTTCGTCAAACGCCGCTCCATATTATATAGTCCATACAACCCCACCAAATCCCTCCGCCTCATTTCTGAACCACTCCCAGGATACTTATGGCGACGTCCACCGATTCCTCGGGGCACACAACGCGTGCACGTTCTGTAGAGACCGTTGACGGGTACGTGAGTCGTGGTCGAGCTCCCCCCACGTCGGTGCCTCGAGACCACGCAATGCTGCAGGATTTCACGGCCTACCTGGAGCTGCGTCTCAAGTCGCAGAACTTGTCCATGCTGCGCCGCATCTTCGCCGATTTCCTCAATGAGCACGAGAACACCTTGGTGCCCATGATGCGGCAGGGCTGCACCATCGTCACCATCTTCCCGGTGCTTCGAACCAGCGCCCGGAGACGCCAGGAAGCGGAATTCCTGCTCGCCAAACCGAAATGGCCACTCGACTCCCGCGGCTGCGTCTTCCTCTATCTGCAGTACCGCACGGCCACGAGGAACATGGCGTTGCTCAAGCACATGTTCCTGCAGTTTGTGTGCCAACGGGAGACGGCGCTCATGGACTTCGTGCAGCGAGGCTGTCAGGTGATCAGTGTGATTCCGTTCGAGCTGCCGCAACTGGTCCCTCCTGTGTGTCAGGCGCCACCTCCAGTGCAACAAGTGGCGTCGGACACGGCAGTGGTGAAAAAGATGAAGAAGAGACGAACAGGGAGGGCGTCAGTACAGCGAGCGTCGCCAAGAGTGGCCTCTCCTGCTGTAGCACAAGTTGAAGACGTGCACAAGAAGAAGAAAAGGAAACTTCGTCGTGTTTCAGAGATCGGAGAGGTGACGGCTGCTGTTGCTGATGACTCAGCGCAGCAAGAAGACGTGGTAGCTCCTAGAGATCCTGGAGGTGGCGTTGCTTCGGCACAAGCTGAGGAGGTGCAGGTGCCGCAAAAGAAGAAGAAAGGGGAATCTCGTCGTGTTTCGGGAACCGGAGAGGCGACGGCTGCTACTGCTGATGATTCAGCGCAGCGACCAGATGCGGTAGCTCTTTCAGAGTCTGAAGGTGCCGCTGTTTCGGTGCAAGTTGGTAAGGTGCAGATGGCTCAGAGAAAGGGGAAAAGGAGACCACATCGTGCGGTGAAGACCAGAGAGACTACGGCGGCTATTGCAGCGCAGCAACGAGATGTGGCAGCACCTGATGCTGCTGCTTCGGTGCAAGTTGGTGATTTGAGACCTTGTCGTGCTGAGAAAATTGGAGAGACAACGGCGGCTATTGCTCATGATTCAGCACAGCAACAAGATGTGGCAGCTCCTAGCGAACCTGAAGGTGTGGCTGTTGCAGTACAAGTTGGTGAGGTGCCGGTGGGCCAGAAGAAGGCAAGAGGGAGACCTCGTCATGCCGTGAAAACCGGAGAAACTGCGCCAGCTACTGCCGATGACTCAGCGCTGCTACAAGATGTGGCAGCTCCTAGCGAACCTGAAGGTGTGGCTGTTGCAGTACAAGTTGGTGAGGTGCCGGTGGCCGAGAAGAAGGCAAGAGGGAGACCTCGTCATGCCGTGAAAACCGGAGAAACTGCGCCAGCTACTGCCGATGACTCAGCGCTGCTACAAGATGTGGCAGCTCCTAGCGAACCTGAAGGTGTGGCTGTTGCAGTACAAGTTGGTGAGGTGCCGGTGGGCCAGAAGAAGGCAAGAGGGAGACCTCGTCATGCCGTGAAAACCGGAGAAACTGCGCCAGCTACTGCCGATGACTCAGCGCTGCTACAAGATGTGGCAGCTCCTAGCGAACCTGAAGGTGTGGCTGTTGCAGTACAAGTTGGTGAGGTGCCGGTGGCCGAGAAGAAGGCAAGAGGGAGACCTCGTCATGCCGTGAAAACCGGAGAAACTGCGCCAGCTACTGCCGATGACTCAGCGCTGCTACAAGATGTGGCAGCTCCTAGCGAACCTGAAGGTGTGGCTGTTGCAGTACAAGTTGGTGAGGTGCCGGTGGCCGAGAAGAAGACAAGAGGGAGACCTCGTCATGCCGTGAAAACCGGAGAAACTGCGCCAGCTACTGCCGATGACTCAGCGCTGCTACAAGATGTGGCAGCTCCTAGCGAACCTGAAGGTGTGGCTGTTGCAGTACAAGTTGGTGAGGTGCCGGTGGCCGAGAAGAAGGCAAGAGGGAGACCTCGTCATGCCGTGAAAACCGGAGAAACTGCGCCAGCTACTGCCGATGACTCAGCGCTGCTACAAGATGTGGCAGCTCCTAGCGAACCTGAAGGTGTGGCTGTTGCAGTACAAGTTGGTGAGGTGCCGGTGGCCCAAACGAAGATACGAGAGATACCTGACCCTGCTGTGAAGACGGGGGATAAAGTGGCAGCTATTGATGATGATTTAGCGCGAGTAGATTCTAGAGAGCCTGATGGTGACTCTGCTCCAGTGCAGCAGAAAGATAGTGCAGCTATTGAAGGCCCCGAGGAAGATGCTGTAGCTATTGAGGATCCTGACAATGATGCCTCCTTATCGCGACAAGAAGATGCTGCAGCTACGGGGGAGCCTGAGATTATTACCAAGAGACACATCACTCCTGTTGCTGTGAGTGCGCCCGGCGGTAATGAGGAGGCTAAAACAGGGGTCGCGTCATGCTCGAGTTCTGTTGCTGTGCCAACTCGGAAACGTGGCAGGAAGCCGAAAGCAAGAGCTGCAAGCGATGAATCAGAAGTTACTGGTGCTGTTACAACTGCGAAGCCGGCTGATGGTTCTCTGGCTGAATCGCTGGAGCCCCCCAAGGCCAAGAGGGGACGCAAGCGCAAGGTTGATAATGCTGTACCAATTAATGAGAAGTCTCGCAAAAGAGGTAAACCGGCAATGAGTGATGCTATGTGCCGCAGTCAGCTGGAGTTAACGCAGAAAATGGAGCCTTTCGAGGCGCAGATCCCCTGGGAAGCAGTGTATTCCAACCTACCAGCACCATTTGACGAGCCCAAGCACCCTGAACTTTCAAGGAAATTTCGCAAGTTTTGGCGCGCCCACGGTCGTGCTGTGTGGGAGCGCAACTTCTGGCCCCCCATGTCACGCAAGCTGAGCCTGCTCCTGTTTAACAAGCGCAACAATCGTCAGCTCACGGCGAAGAACGCGTTCGAGTCGATTATCATATCCGCGTACAAGGAACTCGGTGCTGAGTTCTTTGTCATGCTGGACACGCACAAGCCGCGGCACCCGGGGTGGTGGTACCGAGGTCCTGTTGTGGCCTTGTTTGCGCTCCAGCAGATCAAGGGCGAGAGTGCTGTTTGGGACTACGTCCAGAAGGAGGCGCTGGAGCGATTTCCAGACTGCAGGCTGGCACTGCCACTGAAGGCGCCCAACTCAGGCGCAGTGTCAAAGTGCCACAAGCGAGACAGTGAGTCGATGTGGATGGCCAACCACCAGCTGACACCAGAGATTCTACTTGCAATTGCAGCGTTGAAGGCTGGACAGCAAACTTGTGGGGAGGCAGAGGCCACCGAAGGCGATCTGATGACGGCGGTGGATTATCTGGCCTTGCTGTAAAGAGCTACGACGCTATTGGTTTCGTCAGTTTTCGCGAGTGGGGAATATGTGTATTTGCACTGTTAGTTTGCATGCAACGTTTATTGTTTGTCAAGGAATGAAGATGTTAAAAGCCAACCATTGCTTTGCCGTGTAGTGGCTAGTATCCCGTCGACATCATGGAACCTCTTCCCTGGCCAAACAGGTTGCCGCGACAAAGGGCCTTTATGGTGTCGTGCAATGGCTCTACGAGGAGTTCGGCGTAAATCCCAGAATCAAGTTCGACAACCGGTCAGCGCATCAGCGCATTAAGATCTTGCTGCTATTGGGCCTGGCCAGCATTATTGCGTCTGCAACACGGGTAGGCAAATACTGCGAATCAAGACGGTCATGGGCCTGTTCGGGTTTCTTATAGCTCGCAGTTTCCACGCGAGAACTGGTGCGCAGTAGGATAGTCGTTGCCATTTCGAGACTCCTGGACACAATGGAGAGTCGAGTGGATCCGTCTTGCCATGCCTTCTTAATCTCCACTCAATCCTCGGAACTCCTGACAGTGCAAGTTGAAGTGAGTCTGGATCGTACTTAAGAGAACTCCCTAGCTCTAAGCAAATTGACAATGAACACGCTTTGGCGCGGAGTGGCGCTGGCGGATGCGTCCGGCTCGCTGACGCCCGAGGGCGTGCGCCTGCTGGAGCAGGAGCTGGACGAGGAGCGTCTGGCGGTCGTCACTCTCCTAGGCCCGTCATCCACGCGCGCAGCCAGGGGCGAACTGCTGGCCAAACTATTGGGTCAAGAGGACGTCGCTGGCCCGTCCTCAGACGACCACGCGCTCGTGCTGCTGGCCAGTGTCGCGTACGTGGAAGAGGATTTCCAGGTGCTGGTGCTGGACGTCGACACGGCGGAGACTGACGCTGCGGCTGCCTCTTCGGGCCTCGAGCAGCTCATTGGCGCGCTCTGTGCGCTGTCGTCGCTGGTTGTTTCGTGCTACGACGAGATCGGCTCCACCCGCTGCCTCGCGCCGCTCCTGCCCCAGTTCCAGTCGCTCTTCCAGACGTTGGTGAGGGAGTTCGCCACCATGGAAGTGTACGAGATGCTGCCCAAGATGCTGAGCGTCGACTTGTCTCCGAGTCGCTCGTTGACAGAAAAGTTGGCGGAGGTTGAGAAGGAGGTGGCCGTGTCCAGTGTGGAAGCATTGGGGAGTCTCATCAGGTTTAAGAACGTGGGGGTCTTTTATCCGCGGAGTAGTGCACAGATGAACTTTGAGAGTTTCTGTGGACCGCACGTGACTATCAAGAGGCTGTTCGGGCTGGAGATGACGGGGGAGATGCTCGGCTCGATGCTGCGCAAGGTCTCCACTCAGGCGCTGGAACAAACTCCGCTGGATTTCGGGACAGCATGGGACGACTTTGTGGAAGACAAGTGTCGTGTACTAGCGGAGGACGCGCTGAATACTTACGTCGACTGTGTGCATCCGTCTGTCCTCGAACATCCACCCGTGGAGCTCGATGCGTTCACACATCTGCACGAAGAGATTTGGCGTCTTAGCATGGACGTGTACCATTCGGCGAGCAAGTACAAGTCGTCGAGGTACCGGACTGTACGCAGCAAGCTGAAGGCGGATATTCGTGCGCACTATGAGACCGAGCTGGGCACTTTAACGCAGAAGTCGCGTGAGTACTGCGAGGAGCTACGCCATACGCTGTGGACAGAGCTCTCTGCGCGTGTCACACACACGCGTGATGGTGGCACGTTTGCTGCAATGCTAGCTGCAGTCCAGGGCTTTGACAAGCAATTCAACGAGAAGGCGCGAGGCCCCGAGAAAGCTTCTGTGCTTCGTGACTTCTACCAAACGGAGGCAATTCAGGCCTTTCAGCAGCTAGAAAATGTCGTGACGCAACAACTTAGCGAGTCTCGCTTGGAAGAACTGCGGCTTCAGCTTGAGAAAGACTTTGCAGACAAGAAGGAAGCTCTTGTGGGGCACTTCAAGCAGGAGGAAGCGCAGTTGCGTGCCGGGATGGCGCGCGATATGGAGACAATGCAAAAGATGCACGAAGTCAAGGCTGCTCGTGTAAAGATTGATGGCAGTGAGACCAAGCGTCTGCGGGATGAGCTGGTCGACTTGAAGCGTCAGAATGCTGAGCTCCAAGAGAAAGCTATTGTGTTGGAGCACTCGCAGCAGGACGCCTCGAACCAAAAGGCAGTACTTGCAGCAAAAGTAGATGAGTTAGAGCTCGCAGTTCGACGTGAGATGGCGAACCGTACAGAGTTGGTGGATACACTGGCGCTGACAATCAAGAGCGCTGAGGGGAAAGAGAAGGCGCTCAGCGAGAAAATTGCGGAGCTGCAACTCGAGCTCGGAGAGAAAACGTTTCGTGTTGAGGGCGAGTTGCAGGACCTGACGCAGCAACTGCGGAAAACGAACGAGGTAAGGCGCAATCGAACTCGTCCATTAGGAGTAGCTCAATGTGTCGCTAACTCCGCCTTATCCTGGTCGTTCCTTGGCGTGATGTAGGAGAAGGAAGAACTTCAAAAGAAACTAAACGAGTTTTTCCTAAAGGTGACCGCGCTACCTGAGGCTCTGCAGCAGCATCTCTTCTGCATGGAAAGTGATGGCCAAGTTGACTTTGCGGACGCACTCACCAGCTACATGAGCTGATAGACAATTCAAGACAAACGGATGTGCCCTAGATTGTACAAATCGTTACCTGACAGTTTTCTGTGTACATCGTCGGAGCACCGGCTCAAACGTCTCAACTGGGTGCTGCTCCTGCATCTTGTAGTAAATCTGCACCAGCACATGCGCATCCAGGGCAGCGTACTGCAGCTGTGCTTGCGAGAGTGGACGCCGCTCCCAATCCGACATGCGCACACGTTTATCGAGTGGCAAACCCAAATACGCCTCTGCGATTGCTGTCAACCCCAGGCGCGAAGACTTGGCACTGGCGTCACTTCCACTAGTCTTGCTCCGCTTGTTCTTCCACTTCCTTGGTTTCGTATCGGACCCAGATGCCTCACTGGTTGTTGCCGAGCTATTAGCGTTGTCCTTGCCACCGTCGCTAATGTCAGGAGCAGTCTTGGGCTTTTCCTTTGAACCAGCAGAACCTTTAAGGGTTGGAAGCTTCCGTGTGACAGCCTGCAGGTCCACCAGCGTCGACATTACGTTCTCGGTGGCATATCCTCCTGTCAAAAACGGGCGGAGAGCCTTGACGTCCCCTTTCGTGTCGAAGCCCAACTTGACCACCGACTCCGACCGAAACAGAGGGGCCAAGATGTTACCGTGGTCATAAAGTGCCAGCACATCCACTACGAAAGCCTTGTCAGGAGAGGCTAGCTGCACAAGCGCACATTTTGCTGGAACGTCTCCCGGGTCAGCCGAAATGTGCACTGCCTTCCACTCCGAGTCGAACCCAACAACAGCTTGCTTCATGAGATGGTCGGCGCATTCCTGTAAAGCCGCTGGTGTATCCACGAAGATGATGTTGGCTTCGCCGATAGCATCAACTAGCGAGAGGCACGTGTCTAGCGGCGACAGCTCAACCTGTTCCTCAAAGGCGTTGCCGTCCTCAGCACTAGTATCCACTTCCGGGAAGTGTTCTGCTAACCCCGTCCGAAAAATGAACTGCTTGGTAGCAGGATCGTTTGTTCCGGCATGTCGAATGATCATTCTGCACGCGTAAAACGTCAGGTCTCTGGAGCTCTCGACAAACTGCAGCGCTTGCTCGTACTCTTTTGAGTAGACCAAGAAGCGGAGCGTCGCTTTTTGCCGTCTATTATGGCAGGAAAACAGCAATACATCGTTAATCCAGTGTATGACCCAGCGCCCACATTGCAGCGTACCGTTCGAAGTAGACAGGAAAGGCGTCGGCCTTCAGCTTGAATAGCGAGAGTCGCTTCTTGATCACTTTGTCCTGCACATTGCAGTCAATGAGCATCTGCACGAACTGCTGCTGGTCGTCTCTGTGGCCCTTGACGAACATGTCGCCTGTGCGGAAGTCCTTCTGCGTGATGACCGCCTCCAGCACCACGTGCGTCGGCAGCAAGTGCTTCATCTCGAGACACTCCATCAAGTGCGCGGCAAGTCCCACGCGGGTCTCGATCAGCTGCGAGCAGAAGGTCGCGAGCGTCTCCACGTCCACGCGGTAGGCGAGCGCGAAGTCGGCCACGAAGGGCATCCGCGAGCGCTTGAACGCCGGCAGCAAGGAGCCGGCCAAGTGGCTGTCGATCTGCGAGATCTGCGGGTTTTTGATGGCCTTGATGCAGTTCACAGCAGCTTCGACCCAGTGGCTCACGAACGCTACCTGCTTGTCTGGTAGTTGCCCGTAGAGCTCCACGCACTGCAGGAAGCACGAGGGTGACGTTGGGACCGACGCGAAGGCCAGCGACAACTCCAGCTGCAGCTTGGCCGAGTCCCACTCGCGCATCGCCTGCATCGCGTCCTGCAGTCGGCTCTGCGCGAACAGTTGCGCCAGCGTCTCCTCCTGCTGCTGCTGCTGCTGCTGCTGCTGCTCCTGCTGCTGGTCTTGCGTACCTTGAGCTGGTGTCTCCATCTTTGCTTGAAAAAGCCACACTGGGCGTTTGGGTTGAGGCCGCATACAAATTCCAAGTGAATCAGTTTGAACAGGGCTCAGTTTAGCGCTCCAGAGTCCCCGATCGCTGGCACTTCGCTGAAGATGGATGTGCGCGAGCAAAAGAAACCAAGCCACGCCATGTTGAGGTGGGCTTCAGCGAGCCAAATCTGAACCATGATTCGTATCGACTTGCTCGCGTCCACCGTCAGAGATCGACCACAAGTCAAAGGGCCGCGTGACGAGCAAGCATCTCCAAGCACCTCCAGGCCTATCAACATGCCGCAGGTCTCCATCGTCGCCTACGCCTCCCAGTCAAATGCGCGCACGTTAACGACAACGACGAGGCCAAGACCGAACGGGAGGACGTGGAGCGTCGCCGGTCGTGGTTCTCGACAGACGCCCGCGCCCAAGCACCGCGAGCGCGACGTGTTCCTCAATCTGGACGCCACGGCGGCGTCCTTGACCGTGAGCCGCCTGCTCTTCCTCTTCCTCTCCGTCGCAGGCGCCCAGAGCCTGCACGACGTGCGTCTCAACTTCGAGGCACTCAGCGACCATTTGTGCGGCGCCAGAACGTCGGTCGTAGTCATGCACCAAGTGGCCACGTCCAGCAAGACGAGCCCGCACATTGCACAGGCTCTGGAGACGTTCGGGTGGACGCTGAAGATCGACAACGTGCTGCAGACGCAGAAAGGAGCAGCCACTGCCAATGGGAAGAAGCTGGTGTTGGCCATGGGAGGGGCTGGCATGTGGAGATCCACGCGTGGCTGCGAGTGCTGGACGACGGGTATCTAAGGCTGCAGAGCCAGAGCCCCGGCCGAGTGGTGGTCAAGTCGCTGGACGATGTGCTCCACGACAGTGCGTTCCTGAAGAAGAAGGTGAAAAGAGCAGCAGCTCAACATGCTTGTACGACGCTCAGCTGCGGCGATGCTCC
The DNA here is from genome assembly GCF_020800215.1 of Phytophthora ramorum. Taxonomy (NCBI): domain Eukaryota; phylum Oomycota; class Peronosporomycetes; order Peronosporales; family Peronosporaceae; genus Phytophthora; species Phytophthora ramorum. The sequence goes on from NW_027150650.1 coordinate 735,933, forward strand.
TCTGAAGTGGTGGCGCTGCGGGTTGCAGCTCCTGATGCTGCGCAGCGAGCGATGGAGGCCTGCGGAGAAGATGGGGCCGTGAAGATCCTGAGCAAGGCCGTCACCGGGGGCAATGACAGGAAGCGCCAAGATCAGGCAGAGGATAGAGGTGCAGCGAACGCCATGAACGTTAGTGGTCCACAGCAAGGCGGCCTGGGGCGTCGACATGAGCGGCAACGCCTTCCTGATCGGAAGCGAGGTTGAGTTCGCCAAGTGGGGCCTCAAGACGTGCACGCTGGACGACATCAAGATGGCCAAGGCACCCTTCTCCATGCCGATCTCCATCACGTCGAATTTCCTGGCGAGGAAGGTTAGACGACTCGAGACGAGATGGTAGAATCAGGAACAAGCAAGGAAGGGCGCGTGGACGAGATCTGCTCCGCGCAAAGTTCGCTCGCTGCGAATGCAGAACGCCGACGGGCAAGTGGCCAACACGTACGGGTGTGTGTGTGTGATTTCCTAACGGACGGAGAGAATGGATTGATGATGTACGCTACTACAAGTGCATGGACGACGCAAAGGAGGCTGGCTCACTGCGCCATAGATTAGAACCCCCAGACACTGCTCCAGGGGTTGAGCGATGCGTTGGGCGGCTGCGGGCTACCACGACATCTTCTGTTGGTCTTGCATCCGCCGCACCAGCTCCATCGTCTGCTGCAGCGCGCACTGCCGCATCGCGAGGTCGGCCCGCTAAGCGGAGATCAAGTCTGGCATCTGCTGACTCTGAAGCTCCCACAGCATCCAGCGGTACGTCAACGGAGGCGTGAACAACGGCGGCTTCGATCCAGTAGACGGTAACGGGGGGGCGAATGCCGAGTTTGCGGGTGCAGTAGTTGCCGGCGGAGTGGACTGCGTACGCAACAGAGGAGAAGTGAACGCCGCCGATCGAGGGCAAGTGAAACAAGTATCGCCTGACGAGCTGTCTGATACAGGACTGGCCCCCGTGGAGTCTGCATCGCCGCCTTGATCCACGAAGCTTCTGGGGAACGTCGCTGCTGGGATCAGGTGCCGCTACGACGACCACTGCCACCTCGACGGACATGTCTGGTGCTGGGACCCGGATGCCACGACGGACTCTACTTGCAGCGCATCTTTGGCTATCACTACGGTGGCGTTAGCGACGGCGGCCACCATGGCCGTATGCGCGCAGTGCAACGCCCGTTTCCAGAGTGACACCCGGTCCTGGCGGCGGCGTCTTCATCTCGAGTTTCGATGGTGAGCTTGTGGTTGGTTACGACCTCCGTGTCCAGGCTGAAGGTATCAACATGAACGTCTATGCAGAGGAAGAGCGCTGCGAGCGCAAGACCGGTAGACGAGCGAGATCCTCGCCCATTTCCAGGAGGCCTGGGGCAAGGCGCCGCCCGAGTACGGCCCCATGCTAAGCTGTGCAGCATCAAGTCGAGCGAGATGGCAAGTTGAGCGCTCATTCGTCAGCCCCAACCCCTGTTCGTCCCAGTGCAAACGTGGGGCTCGGAGCGCCCGAGGTTTTGAAGTTGATGACCACGTCGGACGCGCCACTTTCTCAACTCGCAAGTCGAATCATCGGCGGTGCTGCACTTTCTCGCTCGGGTTTGGCACTGTGGGGTTTTGCTCATTCCACAACTGGAGCCGAACCAAGCAAGCCAAGCCCAAGACGACCATGGTGACCGAGATTTACTACCGCAAGGCGTTGGCGCAGATGAAGAACAAGCACTCGCTGCTGGAGGAGAAGCACGCGCTGCTGGAGGACGAGCACGCGCAGGTGAAGACCAAGCACGCACTGCTGGAGGCCGAACACGCGCAGATCAAGACCGCGCACACGAAGCTCAAGGAGGAGCACGCAGAGCTTATGAACGAGCGCTACGATATGGAGGGCGAGAGCTGGTTTTGGATGCTGGAGAAGAATTGTCTGCAGGCCGAGCACATAGAACTCCAGGCCGAACACTCTCGATGGAAGGCCGCATGCGCGTCGCTCGTGGCGGAGGTGGAGAGGAAGGTTCTGGAGGAAGAGTATCTGGCGTATCTGAAGCAGGAGTACGGCCAGACGCACTGGCCGGTGGCCAAGGTGGCCGAGCTGGAGGTCGAGCAGGAGCGCCAGCTCGCTGAGGCGGACCAGTTAGCCAAGGAACGGGAGCAAGCGCTGATGGACAAGGTCGAGGCGCTCGAGAGCGAGGTTGCGACGCTCAAGGTGACCCTCAAGAGCGAGGTTGCGTCGCTCCAACGCACGATCCAGCAGAAAGACGACGACTTCGACAGCTTCCGCCGGTCCAGCAAGGAGGCCACGGACAAAGTCGTGAAGGATCTCGCAGAGGCCAAGGCCGAGACCATGAAACACCAGAGGGTGATCCGGACGCTTCGCACGGCACGGGAGAATGGCGCGAAGACGGCCCTGTCCAGGACGAACCCGGTCAAGGAGAGGCGGTTCCCCAAGACGGTGGAGGTGTCGGCGCCGACGCAGCAGCGTGAGGCCTTGGTGGTGCTGCAGGAGCAGAGGCAGAGGCAGAGGCTGCGTGAGAAGAGCAGCAGCTATAGCAGTCGGTCGACGGTGAGCAGACCCACGACAACGAGCTCCAGGGCCTCAACAAAGACAACGGCGTCGCCTGCGACGTTGCGGGGGGTTGCGAAGGCGCCAGCGCAAACGCAGCAGCGCCCGGTCCGGAAGCAGGAGTTGAAGCAGCCCAACGAGACCAAACGTGCTCCGGCAAAGGTGACGCCCAGGTGGGAGCAGTACAAGAACCAGCGGTCAGGGCCTTCGTCTGCGGCGACATCGTCCACGTCGTCATCGCCGGAGATTTCTCCGCGATCGGCAGCGTAGTCGACGAAAGCTGGGCCTGGAGTGCTGCGTGGCGGATGCGGTGGAGCAGATCAAGATTGTCGACTAGTTGATGGAACGGTTGGCGTGGAGAATTGGTGCGGTGCGGGGCACTCATCTCTGCCTCGTATCGTGGCCATTGCGCGCGACGCGGGACTCATTTCTCCCGGCGTTCCAAGCAACATGGCATCAAGCGGCACCACAAGCCCAGTTTGGCGAGCAGAGACCCATTGCTCTCTGTCGTGGCTGACCTCTCGTGGAAGGCTCCTGGATGTGGAGCGCTGAGGCTCGGTAGGTCTCGCGTGAAGTCGCGCCAGCAGTCTCAGTTGATCGGGGCCCATTACCTCCGTTGAAGCTGCAGATGCTGGCGTGCTTCGCGTGAGGTGCGGGCGTGGTGTGCTTCCGAAGTGGTCGACGGGGACTCATTACTCCCTGTCGGCCACTTTGATCGGCCACCGCCTGCTCGTCTACCTTGCTGCGGTGCCCGCGTCCGATGCTTTCTTCGTGGGGTGTGCCTCGATTTCGCTCGCCGAATGGACTCCTCCTATCGTGACGTGCTGCTTGATGACGACAATCGCGATGACAAGATACTATGATGAACAAGCGACCAAGCTAGCTAGGAACAGCCTGAAGACAAGTTTGCAATTTACATGTATGCGATGAGTATGTATTCGCGATGACAAACGTAGTGGTAGTTATTTAATTCACTTGCTTCCCAAAGAGTGTTGCCTTTGCTTGGATTTGATTCTTGTCTGATTCAAGGCTGCGATAGCATCCAGGCTGCCTCGAACGAGCTCAAAACGCTGGTCACAAACAGCCTTTGTGCTCCGAGTCGGTGGTTGTCGGAGCTGGTGGGGGCCATATAGACGATGGGTTTCGTTGGGGCAGGAGTCGGAGTGACGTAATAGTCATTTGCACTTCTGGTCGCGGCGCTGACAGAGGTCTGCTGGGGCTTCGTCTGGGCCTTCGCCTGCGCGTCGATGTAGTAATTCGAGTCCATGTACTGCTCTGTAGTGGTAGTGAACGCACTCCAGCACAACCCCCCCCCTTCTGCACAGCGAGCGCGTCTTCAATGAGCCTTCGACCCTGGGCAGCTACGTAGCGGAACACAGGTCGGCATGTTTCGCGTTAGTGATCCCCACTTTAGTCAAACAAGAACGCGTAGTTAAGGTGACAGCATTACCTGTGCGGCCTTGAGCACGGAATCCTTCCACGGCACTAGTGTGCTGAGAGCGAAGGCCGATGTGTCCTGCCACAGCAATTCCACCATCAACGATGGTCGTGGCTGCAACAAGCAGTACAAATAGCTCCGTTAGTTGCCTCCAGCTCACCTTCCGTGCAAGCAGACTGTTGTCCTTACTCGTTTCGGCGCGTTCCTTGCCTCCCTCGACCTGCACACAATCCGCAGTGGGTGAGACGCATGAGGTTCTTGGCGCTCACGGAGTCTGGGCCCTCCACGACTCCCTCGAGCAGCAGCACATTAGCGATGGCTAGAAGTCGACACGGCGTGCCGTTCTGGCACACGTAGCGCACGGACCTCCCCAGGAAATGCGTCTGCTGTGAGCAACGTCACCAGGTAGGATTTAGTTCAGCTCAAGCTTGAAGATGGAGCTGAAGGCTCATTTGTGACTAGGTATGTATTTTTAAATCTTTATTTACAATTGTAACCATGTTTCGAGCATGTGATTGGTGAATGCTTTAGGTTCCCGAAAGCTAGGAACCCTGGGAACGATGGAGCGCCGTCGCCGCAGTCGCTCGCGGTCTCCGCCGCGTCGCAGTGGCTGGCAGACGCGCTCTAGGTCCAGATCCAGGTCTAAACCCAAGTCCCCGCCTCGGCGTGGCAGACGTGAGCAGCAGCCACGCAATGAAGACAAGAAAACGCGCGACTTCTCCCACTTGGTTCAGTACGAAGGCTTTTAATGATGCTGTCGAGTGTCTGGCTGTTATAGAGGCTCATCATTGACTGTGTCTGCATGCAGGTGGGGCAAACAGGAGGATGAAGAGAAGGAGGAGGAGCCAGTTGAGGTGGAGAAGCCCAACTTCGGCCTCACTGGCGCGCTGGCCAAGGACCAAACGACGGGGAACATGCAGAACGGAGTGGTCCTCAAGTTCTCGGAGCCGCCTGAGGCCCGTCAGCCGGCCAAGCGCTATCGGTTCTACGTGTTCAAGGACGACAAGAACGTTGGTGAGACTGGGAAATGCAGTCGCGAGTCAAATGGAGACTGACGATTGTTGTTTCTGTGGCTGCTGCAGCGACGCTCCATGTGCATCGCAAGAGCGCGTTCCTCGTCGGGCGCGATAAGGCTGTGGCCGACATCCTCACAGAGCACCCGTCGTGCTCGAAGCAGCACGCCGTGCTGCAGTACCGAATGTACCAGAAGGAGACGGAGGACGGTCTGGGCTTCGAGCAGGAAGTGCGACCGTACATCATGGACCTCAACAGTACCAACTCGACGTTCCTCAACGGACGCAAGATCGACGGCTCGCGCTACATTGAGCTCAAGGAGAAGGACGTGCTCAAGTTCGGTGAGAGCACTCGCGAGTACGTGCTCATGTGCGCGACCTAGCCAAAGCTTCAAAAACACACAAATACAGACAAAAACACAATAGCAACATTGTTGGAAAGCAGCGCAAATACGTTGCTTTGTGTTGGCATTGCAGCAGTTATCTGTGCGCTCGAAACTAGCACACCAAATGGTCTGCAGCCTGTACTCGTAGCGGTCTCCCAGTCTCGTTGAAGGCTTTTGGAGGCCAGCTACAGCCTACAGGCCGACAGAGGCTGCTGGCAATCAGTCGAGGCGCTTAAATTAGGAGTTGCTCGATCTGCTCGCGCATGCTCTGGATCTGGGGGCCCAGCTGCGACGCGTCGTTGGACGTGATCGAGGCGGCGATCACGGGGCGCGACACACCGCAGGCGCGGCCCAGGGCGACCTTGGAGGGCACGAACACGTATGGTACATTCTTGTCTTCGCACAGCAGCGGCAGGTGCAGCAGGATCTCGAGGGGCTCCGTGTCGGCGGCCATGACGATGAACTCGGAGATGCCGCGGTTCAGCGTCTTGGTGGCCTCGTTGGCGCCCTTCTTGATCTGCTTGTAGTTGGTGGCCTGCTGCACCAGGTCCAGGATGGACACGGTCAGCTTGGCGTCCGCGAGCGGGTAGGCCTTGGGGTTCACGGCGGCGTCAGTCATTCTGTTGCTGGAGGTAACTTGCTCACGACCGATGGATCACTGCACTGTTTCGATTCTGAGCGTTTGCAGCCATAATTTGCTGCCGTCTTCCAGCCAGCAATTCCGCTGCCAAGTCGGCACCAGTCATTAGCCGTAATTACGCGCGTAAAAACCCCGAGCGAGTTTTCAAAACTTTGGGAAAACAAGATGTCGACATGTTGTTCTGATTGCCAAAACGGCTGACTGCAGATTTGTATTGGATCGGATCGTGCGGCCGAAATGGAGCAGCGTGCGTTCCTGCAGCTCGCGGTGCTGGCGTCGCTGGCCACCATCAGCGCCTTCGTGGCCTTCGGACTCTACCGCAACCGCCAGCAGCACAAGCAGATCGAGGATGTGAAGGTGGCGGCTGCCCCCAAGGCGACGACGCAGCAGCAGAAGGAGCCGGAAGCCTCAGCTTCGCTCCCCCAGAACGCCAAGCCCACGCCACCCGTAGCGAACCTCGGTGAGCAGGAGGCCACGCTGGCCACCAAGAAATACAAGGCCGGGGACTATGACGGAGCCGTGCAGCTCTACTCCGCCGCCATCGCCAAGTGCGAGCAGCAGCAGCCGCTGGACGCCCGCAACCTCAAGGTCATGTACTCGAACCGTGCGGCGGCCTACGAGAAGCTGCAGGACTACGAGAACGTTATCGCCGACTGCTCCAGGGCCCTACGCCTGGACAATAGACACCCCAAGTCCTACTTGCGCCGCGCCAAGGCGAGAGCGGCGACGTTGGACCTCCGCGGATCGCTCGTGGACTACGTGTGTCTGCTCGTGATCTCCGAAGAGAAGCAGGAACAGGTGGACGAGAACTTGGCCCAGGAGATCAGCCGCATCCACAGCGACATCACCGTCAAGGAGATCGAGGACGCCCAGCAGAACAAACAGAACCCCACGCGCTACCTGCCCGACCAGTTCTTCGTCACGTCGTACTACTCGTCATTCCACCCGAGTGACGACGAGAATGATATCGTTGCCGACAAGTCGTCCGACGAGTACACGACGGAGCTGGAGGCTCTTGCGGTTGACGAGGACACCCGGCAGCAGCGCGCACTGCTGCTGACCAAGCGGGGACTCGCCTTGAAGAAGGAAAAGGACTATGACATGGCAGCCAAGGACCTGGACGCTGCTTGCAAGCTCGTGCAGCCCGAAGACGAGGCTTACTACACTGCTCAGATTGAGAACGGAACGTACCACCACCTGCGCGGCGAGTTCGAGCTCGCCCGCAAGTCGTTCGAGGAAGCCCTTGCTGCCAAGCCCCACTCCATTTTTGCCAAGATTCGTATGGGTGGCTTGTGCTTCGACCAGAAGGACTTGAAGAAGGCGCTCGAGTGGTTCGACAAGGCTCTGGTCGAGAAGTCGGAGTGCTCCACAGCGTTCTTCCACCGCGGCCAGCTCCATTCCATTGACGTGTCGCCGGACGGAACCAGCAACGAGTCGTCGATGGCGGCGGCGCTGAGCGACCTGGAGAAGTGCATCAGCGTCGCGCCTGACTTTGCCATGGCCTACATCCAGCTTGGCGTCACCCACGCGCGTAACGGCAACTTCCAGGGCGCCGTGGAGTACCTCACGTCGGCGGTGCGCATCACGCCCGAAGTGCCGGAGATCTACAACTACCTAGGCGAGACTTACATGCAGATGCTGCAGGCCCCAGGTAGCGCCGTGGACCTGAAGACGGTGGAGGAGATGTTCGAGAAGGCTATCGAGCTGGACCCGTCGTACCCGATGGCGTACATCAACCAGGGCAACCTGCTGGTGCAGAAGGGCACCGAGTACGGCCACCAGGCGCTGGCGCTGTTCGAGAAGGCCGTGGAGATGTGTCCTCGCTCCAAGTTCGCGTACTGCCACCTGGCCCAGGTGTACATGGCGATGCAGGAGTACTCGCGCGCCATTGAGCAGATCGACAAGGCCGTGGCCTTCGCCTTCAGCAAGGACGAGCTCAACGAGCTGTTCGCCATCCGTGTGACGGCAGAAACGCACCAGCAAGCCTCGGTGCTGCTCCACTAGGTGGAAGACGATAACCGGAACACGTTGTCCTTGTAGAGACTGTTGTCCTTGTGGACCGTGTTGTCCTTGTCGACCAAGCAACCTGAGTTTGCCTCTTCGCATGCTATCACGTCTCAAAGAAAAGCAGCATACTGTACCTTATACTGCGCCAAATTTAGCAACTCCATGTCTATTCGATTCATCAGGATTCCACCTTCTAGAGGATTTCCGGTGCAAAAGCCTGAATCGACGTCATTTGCACCTTCGCCCTCCAAGCAGCAAAGACCCTGTCCACATTATGACCCTCTCTGTGGCTACCGCACGCGCCGAGCTCAAGCAGCGCGTCCCCTCCGCTGCGGCGGCCGTGGGCGTCGTCACCATCTGCGGCGGCGGCAACGGCGCGCACGTAGCGGCCGCGTACTTGGCGTCTAATGGCGTCCGCGTGCAGGTGCTGACGCGCCAGCCCGAGCGCTGGGCGCAGACGCTGGAGCTGAGCACGGCCGGCAGCAGCTGGGAGGCCAAGGGCGTCCTGACGGGCCGTCTGAGCCTCGTGTCCAAGCACGCCAAGCACGTGATCCCGCAGTCGGACGTGGTGATCGTGGCGGCCCCGGCCAACGCGCACCCGGCCATCCTCGAGCACGTGGCGCCCTACCTCAAGAAGGGGGTCAAGCTGGGCGCGCTCTTCGCCCAGGGAGGCTTCGACTGGGCTGCCAAGAAGGCGCTCGGAGAGGAGACGCTCGCTAATGTGGACCTGGTACGAGCTCCTGCAGCTGCGACGTGAGGTGTTGGACTGACGGTGGTTACTCGTGTGCAGCTCTTTGGTCTGCAGAACATCCCGTGGATCTGCAAGGCCACGGAATACGGGTGAACTGTGCATGCTGTCCATGGCGCTCATCCTGTGTCTGACTGAGTCTTTTGTGGATCTTTCATAGCCACAAGTGCCGTATCATTGGCCCCAAGCAGTGCCTGTACGTGGCGTGCTACCCCGTGGAGCGCAAGAACGAGGCGGCGACGCTCATGCAGACGCTGTTCGACATCCCGTGCAAGACGGTGGCCAACTTCCTGAACCTGACGCTCACGCCGTCCAACCAGATCATCCACCCGGCGCGCTACTACGCCATCTTCCGCGACTGGGACGGCAAGCGTACCTACACGTTCGAGGAGCTCAAGAAGCGCGAGGGTCTCACGTTGTGTATGTACTGCAACTCATGTGCTGGTGTTGTTGATCCTTGCCTGCGACTAACCCGGCTTCTTCGTACAGACGCGGACTTTGACGAGTTCTCGGCCGAGCAACTGACGATGCTGGACAACGAGCTGCAGCAGGTCAAGTACGCGCTGCTGCAGCGCTTCCCGGCGCTGGACCTCTCGGACGTGCTGCCCATGGGGGACCGTGTGGTGAAGCACTACGGCAAGGACGTGTCCGACCGCTCCTCGCTGCTGCAGATCTTCCGTACGAACCTGGGCTACGCCGGCTGCGCTACGCCGCTGACGGAAGTGTCGAAGGACCAATTCCATCCTGCGGTCAACTCGCGTCTGTTCTGGGAGGACATTCCGTACGGGCTGTGCATCCTCAAGAACATGGCGGAGATGCTGGGCAACTTCCCTACTCCCCGCATCGACTTCATGATCCGCTGGCACCAGCAGCACATGGGCGTGGAGTTCCTGAACCCGGACGGCCAGCTGAACGCCCGCGAGCTGTGGCGTACGGGTGCCCCCAACAAGTACGGCATCCACAGCCTCGACGACCTGGTCTCGACGTCACTGCCCAAGGAAATGCGCAACTACCGTCACCCGCGCTCGCGCATCTAGATGGAGCGCTCTGTAGGCACTGAGAGATGGAGGCGAAGCGATTAAGTATTCCGTGTTGAAGGCGTCAGCCTGAAGCGCGTGCAATACGGTCCCTGTGTATAGAACCAAGCAAGCTGGTCTTGCTATCCTAGAAGGTGCCGCTCCCTGTGATTGTCCTGTGACAGGTTTCAAGCGCCGCAGCAGCTCTGGAAAGCTGGGACGTACTGCTGGATCATCAGGTGAGCGTCGTCCTTGCCGTACGCCTCCATGGTCTCAAGCGCTTCCGTCACGAGCTCCTTTGTGGCGCTGTCGCCGGTGCCGAGGTGTTTGTCCTGCAGGATGTTGCACAGCGGCAGAAGGGAGCGGTAGTAGTCTGTCAGGGCAGATCCGACGCCCTCGCATACTGCCAACTGCTGCAAAACCAGCAGGACGCGATGCACCACGGCCTTCTCGCGTGTGCTCAGAGCGCCCTTGAGCTGCTGGACCACTTGAGGCAGCGCCTTCAGCACGCGAGTGTCACGTCGACCGCTTTCCAGCAAGATCATGGCGGCGTCAAATGCGAAGGACGGATACGGCTCCAGCTTTTCTTGCAGTCCACTGATGCAGATCGGCAGGAAGTGCGCGAAGTCGAGCTGCTCCAAGTTTGCTGTCCACGCCACGCGGCGCACCCCATGGCGCGTCTCGATCAGCAGGGGCAGCTCCTCCTTCTCCAGATACTGGCGAAACTCACTGAGCTTCGTCTTCTTGTTCCTTCCGCCTGACGTGTTGGGCCGAGAAGACCCTGCGCTTGAAGGAGGCTTGCCGACCTCGTTGGAGTCTAGCGAGAGCACTTGGCTCTCAGCAGCACGGCCCCGCGACGCCATCGCTTCGAGTCGTCGCTGGGATTTCTGCAAAGTGTCGCTTGGTGATGGCAGACCAATTTGGACGCATCTGGAAGCAGATCAATCGATACATTTGTAAATACTCCATCTAGATGATTCGCAGCCCTGCCTACTGCGACTGCATGCCTCGCTACTGTACAGAGCCCATTTCACTTTGACCAGGGGTTGAGTGGTGCGCTTCCAGCTGACACGTGCTCGAGTCGGTTGAGTGCGCCTCTGGACGGGCGCTGTCGCTGTCCGTGTGGCCGCTATCCAGGTTGCTGCCAGCTGGAGCCCTTTTGTCTCGCTTTTGCTGTTTCTTGATCTGTTGCTGCTGCTTGAAAAGCACCGAGATGTTGTGGAACGCGACCTGGCGCAAGGCGTTAACCTGCTTGGTGGCTTGCCGCTTGTTGCTGCAGTTCACCTAAAGCAGTGAATCAAACAGTTAGTGCAAGTTCGATATTCAACGACGACACTCACAGGAAGGACGCACCGTTGGGATGATGGATTGGGGGTTAACGACTTGCACAAAATCGCACAGCTCGGCGAAACTTGAGTGCTCGCTGTACGGGATGCCGTAGACATGGATCTTGCCCGATGGATCTGTGCAGCACTTGGAAAGTGAGCGCGGATTCTTGCTGCTGAAAGTCCAGCCTGTGGGGCGAAATGCCACGATGCGGCGGAATCGTAGACGATGCTTCGCGAGTAGTACGGTTAAGTTGTCCATTTGGAGGTCCTGCATACGAACAACGTGAAGGCTACACACAAAGCAAACCGGTACAATGTCAGCAAACCCCATTCCCGACCAAGCGACTCGAAAGAATACGCGCTTCGTACTTGGTCGCAGTAGGTTCTGTAGTCAAGAGCTTCATTGCTTCGACAGGCCAACCAAAGGTTTCAATGATTTTCAGTTTCGTATTTGACACGCAGACCTTCTTCTGAAACTTGCGCGCGATCTCCATGAACAATCGCTCCTTGCCGATTGTATAGGATCCAAAGAGGTAAAGCACTTTCTCCTGCTTCATATGTTTGTCCATGAGATCGAGAGCATGGTCAACGGCAACTTGCTGCGTCGGGAAGGTGTACTTGGGGTCGCAGTAGGTTGTATCCAAGTAGACCCCATCAAGGCGATTGACGCCCACAATTTTCCCGTTGTGGTCAATGGTTTCATTTCCCGTCGGGATGTGCGATTGAAGTCCATGATAGTCCAGCATTTTCCGATGGAACCGAAAGTCACCAGTGTGAAGATACGTCTTCCCGTCTTTCAGGCGGAAGAGAATGATCGCTGACCCAGGGCAATGATTGGCATCCATGAAGGTCACTTGCACATCGCCGACGAGCACCGGCGTGTTCATTCCTACCGGGTGCACGAACTTGCTCTGGACCCCCAGCTCCTGAACGACGAGCTTTGCGGTTACTTCGTTGCAATAGATGATGCCGCAGTCAAAGCTCTGGCAAGGCAAATTCATTCCGCGAACATGAGCACAGCGACAAGCCTTGCACAAGTTCTGTGATTGCACTTACCTTTCCCAGCCCGCCATAGTGATCGGAGTGGAAGTGCGTGAGGAAATAAATGCTCGAGTTCTGCTTGCAGGCGTATTGAAACCCATCCACTATGAACGGCGGGTTCGTTCCGCGGATACACTTGAAGTCGGGGAACAGAAGCCGCCGGCGCTGAACTGCTTTGTGGGTGAACTTGAAAGGAACAGGACGTTTCCTCGCATTCAGCACGGCCGCTGTCTTGGAGCCCCGCATCATCACGTCAAAGACATTCGATCGCTCTGTGTCACAGAAACCAACAAGCCGTTAGCCCCACAACTTTTCAACCAACGGTCTGTATACGCACCAATTCCTGCCGTCGACGGTGCAGCAGCCTTCCCAGACGACGACTGCATCATGATGGCGAACACATTGGGCGCGCTCTCTCCCTGCGGCTTTTTCTCGAGTCTTGCAGCGATCGCCTCCGTCTGCTCCACCTCCGCCATGTCCCCAGGTCTCACACCAAACTTCTGTCCGCACTGCTTCACATGGCGGATGCGCCGCATCAGGTCAATCTCCGACATGTCGGCACCGCAGATTTTGCACACGTAGCCGCACTCGCTCTCACTGTCGTAGCCGTCCTCTGCCTCTTCCGCCTCCTGCACCTGCGTCAGCTCCGCCACTTGCGTCTGCATTTCTACATCCTCCCCCTCTTCCTCTGCATTTGCAACCACAGCTTCCTCTCTTCTACGGCCTTGAGCGTTGTCAGCCTCCGCCCTGTCGAGGCAGAGATTCACGTGCTCCATGCGCCGCCGTTCGTCGTAGTGCGAGAGCTCCTGCCCGCACGTGGGGCAGTCGTAGCGCTGGGTCGTCGAGGCGTCCAGACACACGTTCAGGTGCGCCTCGCGGTCCGCCAGGACCCATGGCGTCATGTCCATGGAGCACACGACGCACAGCATTTGCTCGGCCATACTGTGCGCCAATTTCAACAAGTTTGAAATGCCGTCGTTCAATTGGCTGAAAATAGCGGGACACAGCTGGCTGCAGCTTCAACCATCATCAGTGGAAACCAAGGCCGAGAGCTAGACAAGCGCCTCCCATTCCCCAACCTTCCAGCCATGACCAAGCACCTGCTCGTGCTCTCCACGGGCCAGCACGTGGGCAAGACGACGCTCAGTCTGGGGCTCGTCAAGAGTCTGCAGACCAAGTTTCAGGGCTCTGGCAAGCAGGTGGCGTACTGCAAGCCCGTGGGGCAGCAGCACGTGGCGGTGGGCGGCGGCCTGCGCGTGGACAAGGTGCAGGTTGTGCGGCTGTAGAGTGTAGCCGTGTGGACTGACTGTTGTGTACTGGCCAATGGCAGGATGCCTTCCTGTTCAAGGAACACTTTGGCCTCGTGCAGGACTACAGGGACATGTCGCCCGTCATCTTCCCGGACGGATTCACGCGCGACTTCATCGACGGTAAAGTCACGTCTAGGCAGCTCATGGACTCGATCCGACTGGCACACAGGCACCTGTACGAGCAGAGCGACTTCCTCATCTGTGAAGGCACGGGCCACACGGGAGTGGGCTCCATCTGCGAGCTCAACAACGCACAAGTTGCAGGTGACGAAACGTTGGGAGACTCAAGTTGAGGCTGTTGCTCATGATGTTACGGTGCTGCTGCAGCGGAGCTCAAGATCGACGCCGTCTGTGTGGCACTGGGCGGACTCGGTTCGTCCTTCGACCAGCTAGCGATGAACCGAGAGATGCTCAAGCAGAACAACGTCCGGCTACGGGGAGTGATCCTCAACAAGGTCAATCCAGCCAAGATGGACATGATCAAGGTGGGTGGGTCCCTGCGTTTGGAGTACAGTACTTGCTGAGAGCTGACCACTTGCGATTTTACTGCAGGATTACTACGCGCGAGCACTCAAGCGCTGGGATGTCCCGCTTGTCGGCTGCATCCCTGACCTGAAGGATCTTTCCTGCCCGACCATGGCCGACTACGCTAAGCTGCTCAAGTCGGAGCTCATCTCTGGTGAGTGATTTCAGCCAGCCGATGCTGACAGAGAAGGCTAACTTTGTTGGGTTGCTTGGGCGAAGGCAAAGATGCCAGTCTGCGTTATTTCAGCAGTACACGACTTGCGCTGGCCCCCGTGGACGACACGAACCAGTTCAAGGCCATCCCGAATCAACTGGTCATTACGGTAAGGTGACTGCGTTTTGCTCGACCGTGCGTGTTGTTTGCACTAACGCGCTGTTGTGGTTGATCGTCTACAGCAAAGCGGCCGCAAGGACGTGATCGATGCGATCATCGGAAACCAGGAAGCGTCCACGTCGCATGGCGGGAATCTCAAGTCTGGTCTCATTCTCACCGGCTGGAACCCGCCAAGCGTCGAGCTCGCACAGCGTCTTGATGCAGACAACATCCCGTGCATCTACGTCTCGCCTGACAAGGCAGACAGCTACACGATCACGGCAAGGGTCTCGCAGTTCACGGCCAAAATCCGACGCGAAGACGTTGAGCGGATAGATCTGGCAGCGGACCACGTCTCCAAGCACTGCGACTTCAGCTTCCTAGGCGTCTAACAGGCTGAGTAAAGTGTCGACGGCTTGTACACTTTGCACGCGCTCCTATCCCAAGACCATCGAAAACAAGCACAAAAAGCAAACAAACATTCTCAACTCAATATACGAAGAAAAGCGGAGGCAGTCGAAAGGCAACAACTCTCTCTTCTGTTGCCTTGGTATGCTTCTACTGATCTCTCATCACGCGCCGTGCACTCGCCAACTCCGGAACATCAAAATCCCGGTTTGGATCCTGCTCCGAAGCGCGCAGTTTTTCTCCGTAGTTAACTTTCTTCGCCACTCAGTTACAACAGTCGCAGTTTAAGAGGGCAGCGTCATCTTCTTGCCGTGGTATTTGCTGCAACATCAAGAGAGAGGAAATGAGTCAAGAGCATTGCAAATTGGTCGCTACCTAGACGGCCAGCCGCACCTGATGGCGTAATAGTAGAAAAAGTCGACGTAGAGCGCCGTCTGCACCATGCCGGCGATGAACATGAGCCAAATGAAGTGATAGGACGTCTCGGTGGCCGCGCGGTAGATCCAGTTGAGCACGTAGCAGCCGCGATAGGCCCCAAGCAGCACGACGTAGTTGCTCGTGAGGTTCTCGACTTCTCCGTGGCGCTGCAGCAGGATGAGCTGCGGGATGATGGCGACGGCCTCGAGGTAGATGGAAAACGTCCAGAGGATCTCCATGACCTCGAACTGCTCGTTGAACACGAGCGCCAGCAACGCGCAGGGGGCGACCGCGAACTTGAGGTGCAGGAAGGCGTCGTGCGACTTGTCGTACGAACTGCGGAAGGGCTCCTTGAAGCGGATGACGTACACGATGGCGCCCGAGAAGAGCAGGAAGAGCAGCTTCATGAGTGTGTTGTACACGCTCACAAAGTGGAAGAAAAGGTCCAAGTAGCGGGTCACGAACACGAGGAAGAAGAGCTCCTGCGTCTTGAGCGAAATGCCTACAGCGACAGATCCAATCAGTTAGTCTTTGCAATTGGAGGAACAGCAGGACAAGGGAGGACGCTACCGGCGGCGGAGCGCGAGGCCAGCAGCTTGAGCAGCAGCACCAGGAAACTGGCCAGGTGCGCCATGTCGCCCACCAGGCGGAACAGATTCATCGCGAAAGAGCTTCTTAGTGTCCGATGGGCTTCGAGTGCGCTAATAAGTCGGATCGGAGTGGGCGCCCCCTCCCCCCGTCCGAGTGACGTGTTTTGAGTGACATATGACGTGTCAAGCTACACTTTTGTAGACGAATTGGTGTTGAAGTGAGAACTTTGAGCAGTGCTGGTGTGCTTTTATATTTATCGCCGCGCTAAGAAAAGCTTGCGCCGCTCCCTTCTCAGCTCCCTTTAAGCCCCATGGCTCACTAATAGAACGTGTCGGTGGAGAGAAAGTGACCGGTGCAATGGAAGGACATACCACGGAAGTGAACATGGAGAAAGCGGCCGATGCAGCGGATGCGGAGGAGCTCGTGGGTCCCAATGAAGTCGTCGCTCGAGCGCTGGACGGGACGAGGTTCTACTTGTACAACCACCAGGTAGCGTCTACGACCGAGTCGCTCATGGAATAGGAAATCTGGTAACTTGCTCTATCAATTCTTACGGAGCTGCTGTGATTAGGCGGGAGGACACACGGCGTTTCTTCGAAGTGGCGGGGGATCAGTGTGCAAGCCGGTCGTCGCGCTGGAGCTCCAATTTTACGAGGCGCTGGCGCCACAATTCCCACAGCTGCGACCGTTTGTCCCTCAGTTTCTCGGGAAGATCAAGGTGGAGCTGACAACGTCGTCACCCAGTGAGTCGCCTACTTCACCTTCTTCATCGCAATCGTCCTCAACGCCACCAACCGAGCCACTAACTACGCCCAAGAAGATGCGGAAGGGCTCGTTCGGGAAGAAACGCCGTCTTGACAAGCACACCGCGTCCAGTTCGATGGCACCACCTGCGTCGGAAGGAGGCTACAGCGCAAAGCTCTGGAAGCAGGAACGGGCTAAGAAGAAGAAAGGTGCCAAGGGCGGCAGCGGCGTTGCTTCGACGCGTGCCGACAGTGGCAGCACGAAAGACTATCTCGTGCTCGGGGACCTCACGCGAAACTTTCGTCGACCATGCGTTCTCGACATCAAAATGGGCACGCGCCAGCACGGAGAGGACGCATCGCCTGCCAAGGTAATATCGCACACTGCCAAGTGCGCTGCCACCACTTCACTCGCTCTTGGACTGCGGCTCTGTGGCATGCAGATCTTTGACGTGCGCGACGGCACCTACACGATTTGGGACAAGAGCTGGGGGAGACAGCTTAAGCCCGACGACATTGAGCCAGCTCTCGAGACGGTGAGTAGTTAGACAGAAAGCACCTAGAAGATCATCACTCACACCTCGCTGTCATGAAACTTTGATGCACAGTATCTCACAAGCGGGTCCACGCTCCGTTTGGATGCGCTGCGTGAATTGCTGACCAAAATTCGCCAGCTAAAGAGCATCATGGCCACCACCACGGGTCTACGCTGTTGGGGCTCCTCGCTGCTTCTCATCTACGAAGGCGACCAAAACTACGGCCCAGCCAGCGCCGATGTGCGTCTCATCGACTTTGCACACTGCCAAATGAGCTCTTCTCTCGATACACCCGACGAAGGAATGCTGCTGGGACTCACCAACATTGATCGCTGCTTGAGCAGCATTGCCGAGCGTCGACCGACTACCGAGGAAACGGAAGCTGCTGCACCTACATCACCATCGGCAGCGGCACATCCGCTTGTAGCCTAACAATGAAAATCACACCTTGAACGCGCGAGTCCCCATTATCTCCTCAATAAGATTATCTGCTTTCTGCTTTTCGAGAGATCAAAGCTGCACCCCGTCCGCTTGAAACTGCTTCGCCATGGTCCGGTACTCGTGGGCTTCCTCCGGTCTACCTAGCGTGGTCAGCAGTTGTGCGCATTTCTCCAACAGAGTACAACGTTCCTGTACGTCCTCAGTCACGTCAAGCGATTGGGTGTACTGTCGAAGTGCGTCTTCAGCACAGTTCTGCGCGGCCAACACGTCAGCCAGAGTTTTACGCGTGAGAGAGGAGTCCTGACAAACTAATGAACGACGCAGCAGCTTTTCCGCGCGTTCGAGGCGGTCGATCGCCACGAACGCGTTACTGAGCTCACGCAGTAGCGCCGGGTTGCTGAGGTTATGTCGCAATGCCTGGGCGACAAACTGCTGGGCATCTTTTTCATCTCGTGCACTGAAAGAAGTGTGAGCCGTGAGAGCGAGTAGCGCTAGGTACCCCCACACGTCGGGGTTCGAAGGGTCCAACCGGTTTGCCTCAGCCAAAGCCATCTGAGCACGCTCCCACCTTTCGAGTCGCAGAGTAGCAATTCCCACGCCGAGCCAACAGGAGGCTACACGAAATTCATCGCACGCAAGCAGAAATGTGGTTTCTGCGTCCTCGAATTGTGACGAATGAAGGAGTGCTAAGCCTAGGCGCAAGTACAGCCCCAGTCGCAGTGCCTCCGTGGCTAATGCTCCACGGTGCTCGAGCGCACGCTGCAGACACTCGATGGCAGTTTTGGTTTGAGAGTCCTGTCGGATATACACCTTCCCGAGCGTAAACCATGCCACAGGATGAGATGCATCGATCTCTAAGGCTTCTTGTAGCAGCTTGATTGCACGAATGCTTCCTGCATCCTCGCCGACTTCACTGTCTCGTAAGCACAGTTCCGCTTCCATTGCTCGCTTCATAACTCGCAGCTCCCCGCTGATCACATCGCGAGACTTCAAGTGACTATCGGCTAGTTGCAATGCTCGCTCTGTCAGCCCCCAAAGCTTGCATTCGTACGCGTTCTCCGCCAGGAATATCCACACAGCGCTCACACACGAAGCATCTACGCGCTTATCGGCACCAGTCGTGCTCTGCAACACTTGCTGCGCTTTGAGCAGCTCGAACAGCGTTAGGTTCCCCGTGGGGTCTCTCCCCTCACACTGCGAAAAGAAGAAAGCTAGCAGAGCGTGAGCCAACGCACTATGTTCGGCTCCGTGATTGTTTTGCGCGATGATCTGCGCCTCCACCACAGCATTCTTCACGAGAGGCTCTGTACGCACAAAATCGCGAAGCTCGCACTGAATTGCCACAAGAGTGATCAAGGCTTGAATGGCATGCGCATCGAGGCGCAAACACTGTTGTAAAGCAGCTCCTGCCTTTTCAAGTTTTGCCTGCGCAATGCAGAAGCGCGCATACTCGTACCAAACACCCTGGAGTAACTGGGATGCAGAAGCCGTATCCACACCAACCGTCTTCTGTCCTTTTGAATGAGCTGGAACGCGAGCAGCATGCTCTTCCGCGTAGGCGATTCGGTCCAGATGAAGCATTTCGCTTTTCTCGAGATCACCACTAACCTCGTTCTCCACCGTTTTAAGCCTCAAAACTTCTAATACTGATGCGATTTCCTTTAGCGTCGGCCGCCCTTCAGCCGCTGCATGAGCCTTCTCCAGCAGTGCATTCGAGTCGGAATAGAATGTCTCGTGCAATATTGCGTTCACTTCTTGCATGAGGAGAGTGTAAATCTGGCCAAATTGCTCCTTCTTCTTCTCCTCCACTGTTTTCTCGTCCGGCTGAGCTTGGCCATCAGCTTCGTTCTCCTCCGATACAACCTCAGTGCGAGCAAAGGACTCGCGGATGATAGGCACGATTCGCTTCTTCAGTGCTTCCTTAAACGAGTGATACACGCCCTGGGTATTGAGCCGGTAGATGAGAGTCTGTTTCTTCTCATCACGCAAGGCAGGAGTGTCGGCTGTATAATCCTCAGCTGCTTGTTTCTTGTCACTGCTAGTGCGGAAAGCGTCTTCATATTCGCGCAAAAGGTTCGCCACGACCAAGCGGATTTCTGTGCGCAAGTCCCCATTGATATCTCGCCGTTCCTCATTTTCAGCTTCTAAGTCACGCGGAGGAATAAGCTCGTTGATGGACTTGGACGGAGGTTCCAGTGTTCGCGGTGGCTCAAGTACTAGTGGGGTATGACAAACATCTGCAACGATCTCGATGTGTGTGCCTGCAGCGGTCGCAGCGGTCGCAAGAGACTCAGTCTGCTGCACAGTCGCCTCGTAGTCTGCTAGAGCAGCCTGGAACTTCTTTTTATCATCATTCGAAGCAGCGACTGCAAGCTCTTGCTCCAGAAAGGCTCGTGTGACCGGTAAAATGGCTCGTAGTGGAGCTTTCGGTATTATCTGCGTGATGCCAGGCTTGAGAAGCTCATTCAGGTGGAGGCTGAATTCAGCTGAAACGGCATCGACTGCTTTGCCATTCGAGTTATCCGCGGGACTACGTCGTAGCGTTCCACCCACGTGCTTCTCGACAGTCAAATATTCAATTAATCGGACTACATCGCTCTATCATATCAAAAACCGCCAATCAGTTCAACAAGAAAGGTAATCGCCACAAATGCAGGCGTACGTTACCTTGAAATACAGAACATAAATGATGGTCTCTCCTGGAAATCGTACACTCCACTCGCCTGACAAAGTCGAAACTGGGGCAGCTGGTCGCTCCTCTTGCTGCTCGCCTCCAGTAGCAGGCCGCGCGGTTGCCTCTACCCCTTTATTCTGGTTTTCATTCTCCACTGCAGGTTGAAAACTCAGCTTTCCTCCCTTCAGAGTCGTCACATCAAACTGATACGGCGACGCAGTTCTTTTCCCACCTACTTCTCCACTCGCCCTTAGTCGCGGCAACGCGATCTGCAGCTCATAGCACGCCGAATTCTGCTCCACCGACGCGCAAATCTGCAGCGCCTCTTCGTTGCTCGTACAAGCAGGAAACGTCCACTCCACCGGCAGATTGCGCACACAGGGCGACTGCAGCTGCAGCACCCTCGCGGCCAGGATAAAGTCTGCCAGCGCCGCGTCGCACTGGACGTCCAGCTCCAACACAAACGTCTCTCCTGGTGGCTTAAACAGCACATTCTGCGTCTTCTTGTGTCCCAACAGCGCCATCTTGAGCGGCACCAGCGTCTTGCCCAGTAAAAAGTCCGTGGCTCTGGCTCTGGACGCGCCACTGTAGAGCGACAGCAGCAGCTGCGTCTGCACCAGCTCCTGCATGGCGTCGGCCGTGAGCGGCACAGCTCTGGAGTTCTGGTTGTAGTCCAGCGGCAGCGCCTGGCCGCTGCTCTGCGCCGAGATCGACAGGCTGCGGGTCATCATGTTGCCGTCCTCGCCCGAGAACCAGACGCGTTCCAGCGGCTGCTCGGGGTGCAGCACGAGCTGCACGAAGCACCAGACGTGGCGCTCGGCGGCGTTGACATTGTCAGGCCGCCACGTGAGCGAGTGTAGCGCCACGACAAAGGCGCCCGACGTCTCCATCTCCTGGCGATTGCAAATCTGCGAGCAGCCGCGCCGCTTCAACAAGTGTATCCATCTTGCGATTTAACAGCAGATCGACTGTTTAACACTCCGAGCTGCTCTCAAACTGTGGGTTATTACTGCAAAGCGTTTCCCCATACGAGATGCTCCGCGCGCTGAGAGGAGGTGGCCGAGCGCGGCCTGCAGCCGCAATTGTGCGTCGGTACAAGAGCGATCAGGTCCCTCCGCCCGTGCAGAAGCTTAGCGACGACTTCCGACGCTCGCAGGAGGAGACACGGCGCGTGCTGCTGCTGATCCGCACCTTCAAGCAGGTAAGACGAGTCGTTTAATGATCTACTGGACTGGCACTCACGCGCAGATTCTCTGGCTTTTAGTATGGACACTACGTGGCCCAGATCGACCCGCTGCAGAAACGTAAGAATTGCGATGTGCATGGGGAATGGGGATATGCGTACTATTGTACTCAACGCTGCTGCAGGGGAGAAACTGCCGGAGCTGGAGCGCTGGATCAATGGAGACCGGTGGGTGGAGACGCCCTTCTTCGATGAATTCAATCTGCGCAGCCTCGCGTCCAAGAACCTGCTGGAGCTCACGACGCACGGTGAGGAGGAAGCTGTTGTCAAAAGGGGGGTCTGTTATCTGACTGGGTGCTTTGTATCTAGGCTTCACTGCCAGCGACTTGGACCGCGAGTTTTTCATCGGACAGGATTTGTCTATTGGTCCAGTGGCTACATTAAGAGAGGTGGGGAATGTGGCTGTAGATGGACTGTAGGCACGTGGCTGATGGACTGCGGTGTGCCTTTAGATTGTGACGGAGCTGCGTGAACTTTTCTGCGGCCACATTGGACTCGAGTATCAGCATTTACGCAATCGCGACGCTGCGCTGTGGATCCGCGAGCGGCTTGAAAAGTACAAGGTTGGTGTTTGCGTTTTGTTTGTTTGTTGTTCATTGTGTTTAACGATGTGGTTTCTTATTGCAGGACGAACCTCACAGTAAGGAAGAGAAGGTGGATATGCTACGCCAAATGGTGCAAGCGGAGCTGTTCGAGCGGTTTCTTGGGCGACGCTTCTCCGGAGCAAAGCGCTTCTCCATCGAAGGCTGCGAGAGCTTGATCCCTGGCCTTTGTGAGCTGCTGGAGAATGCCAGTGATCATGGAGTGGAGGTCGTTCAGATGGGGATGGCTCATCGTGGCCGTTTGAACGTCTTGGCGAATGTGCTACAGCGTCCGCTGCGGTCCATTATTTCTCAGTTTCAGCCATACCTTCCTGATGAGCCCGACTACCCGAACAATTCTGATGATGTTCGATACCATCTCGGGACATCCTCGATGCTTAAAATGCGCAATGGAAAGCAACTGGAAGTCAACCTGGCTGCAAATCCGTCGCATTTGGAAGCAGTCAACCCGGTTGTACTGGGCCAAGCACGTGCCTGCCAGACTCAACTGGGAGATAACGGCAGTCGGGTGATGCCGATCTTGATCCATGGAGACGCTGCAATGTTCCAAGGATCAGTGCGAGAGGCACTGGGGTTCAGCTCTCTGGAGGACTTTCGGACAGGAGGTACGATCCATGTCATCATCAACAATCAGATCGGCTTTACGACATTGCCGAAAAATGCAGACTCTGCGGTGTATTGCACGTACGTTCACTTTTGAAACTTGCTGCCAAAGCTTGCAGTAGTTCTGATTATGGCTTTTGCTTTGGGTTGCGAACAGCGATGTTGCCAAGGTATCCAGAAGTCCGATATTCCACGTGAACGCCGATGACCCTGAGGCGGTGGCAAAGGTGATGAAAATTGCTGTTGAGTTCCGGCAAACGTTTCACTGTGATGTGACCGTCGATCTAGTTTGCTATCGTCGTCACGGTCACAACGAACAAGATTCACCCGAAATCACAGCCCCAGTCATGTATCACTTCATCAACAAGCATCCAACAATCATCAAGCTATATTCACAGAAGCTCGCGAGTGAAGGTACGCTGCCGCCCAAAGACTACGCCAAGATGTGCTCCACGTTCGAAGATCATCTTGTTTCAGAGTATCATCACTCACGCGAAAACCACTCTGGATGGGATAACCCCGGTGATACGTCCTGGAAGACTGAGTGGTATGCCGACACCAAGAGCGACATATCGAAGAGTTTCCCAGGTGACCTTTCAAATGCTTGCGAACTTACAGACAAGCCTATCTACGACCGATCGACGGGTGTTGATAAGAGCTTTCTGGAGAAGGTTGGCGGTCAACTATTCCGAATTCCGCAGGGATTTTCGGCGCATCGCAAGGTCGAAGCCATTATGAACAACCGCTTGCGTGCAGTTGAAACTGGAGATCGAGTAGATTGGGCAACCGCAGAGATGCTGGCCTTTGGTTGCCTGCTGGTGGAAGGAGTTGATGTACGGCTTAGCGGACAAGACTGCGAGCGTGGCACCTTCAACCAACGCCACGCCGTTCTCTATGACCAATTCGAAGCCCTATCCGGGAGAAACTCATCGTACACGCCTCTGAACGACCTCGATGTAGATGGCGTCAGAAGCTCGCTGCAAATGACTGGGTTGGAAAACGCGCCATGTGGACGCTTCGACGTAGTCAACAGTCCACTCAGTGAGGAAGGAGTGCTTGGCTTCGAGTACGGGTACTCCATCCAGACACCGATGGGTCTGACGATCTGGGAAGCACAATTTGGAGATTTTGCGAATGGCGCCCAGACAATGATTGACACCTTTATCACTTCAGGTGAGCAAAAGTGGCAACGGCAGTCGGGTATTGTGCTCAACTTACCGCACGGTTTTGAGGGACAAGGGCCCGAGCACAGTAGCGCACGGATCGAGCGTTTTCTTCAGCTAGTCAATGAAGACGGCGACGAGTTCACAGCGGAAGAGGGCATTGACGCTGCTATGACGCGGACAAACGTCCAGGTGGTGATTCCGTCCACACCCGCGCAGTATTTCCATGCGCTCCGCCGGCAGATATCCTCGAGCTATCGCAAGCCGCTGATCATGTTCACCCCGAAATCGCTTCTTCACCACCGCCCATGCAACTCCGACTTAGCTGACTTGACCCTGGGAACGTCATTCCAGCGTGTGCTCCCTCCTCACCCCGATGACCAAGTGACAATGGTGAACGATGACGAGGTAGGCATCATTTCCTGGGGAGGATGTTTGTTGATGCACTTGCTAACTTGCTACACTGTCGCTTTTCTTGATTGTGTAGATCCGCAAGCTGGTGTTGTGCTGCGGCAAAATCTACTTCCCTGTGCGCCATGGCTTGCGCAGCCGCGGGATCCGAAATATCGCTACGGCTCGTATCGAGCAGTTGGCCCCTTTCCCGTTCCATGAGGTGGCCGATTGCATCGCACGGTACCCCAAGGCAGAAATCGTGTGGGTTCAGGAAGAGCCGAAAAACATGGGCGCATACGGCCACATCCTCCCGCGGTTGCTGACTGTGCTGGAGCACCTGGGCGACTCTCGCGAGTTTTCCTACATCGGACGCCCCCCTTCTGCATCCCCTGCAACAGGCCAGTACGAAATCCACGTGCACGAGATGAAGACGATCGTCGATGAGGCACTGGCGTAAGATAGTTAGGCTCGCTCAGTTGCAGCAAATGTAATGCGAATTCATGAAGCTGCAAACCCAGTATTGCCAGCCACGCATTTCGAGCGGGGACGGCCGTCTTGCAGTTGTCGGTGAACAGACCGTCGATGCCCATGTCGAACAGCTCCAAGTACTCGAGCGTCGCGTTGCCAGAGTAGTTGACGGCCAGACGGTAGTTCTCGTCTCGCATCGTCCACGCGTGCACCTGCAGTCCGACGGCGTGCGCGTCCTCGATCACGTTCGGGTACTCGAAGATGGTGTAGTCGGCGTCCGAGACCTGTCCGTCGCCGTTCGAGTCGACGACGTTGCCATCGGTATCCACCTCGACGGCGACGGCCTTGAGCAGGTACCTCTTCCAGGGAGACACAACGTCGGCGTACGTGGCCACCTCGGCCAGGCCCTCCGGCGTGGTGAGGTAGCCAAAGTAGTCCGTGCGGTTGGTCAGAGTCCAGTCGTACGGGCGGTCGGACGGCGCCTGGAAGATGACCTCGCCCGTGAGCGGGTCGCTGTCGTAGCCGTCGAGGAGCTGCACCAGCGTGACGTTGGTGAGCTCGTTGAGGTCGCGCAGGTTCTGCGTCTCAAAGGACTGGATGAACACGGGCGCGTCGGCGTGGTTCCAGCCGTACTTGGTCAGCAGCTCCAGCAGCGTGTTCTCGATGGGGAGGCCGAGCGCCTTGTGGAAGCTCGAGTGCTTCACCTCCGGGTAGATGGCGATGGTGCGGTTGTACTCGGCCGACTTGCTCTGCGCCAGCTGGATGACCTCCTCGAACGTCGGGATCTCGTACAGTCCGTTGTAGCTCTGGTTGCGCTCGGGGAGCGGCTGCACGGCGCGCAGCGTCTTGATCTCCTCGAGCGTGAAGTCGCTGACGAAGTAGCCCTCCGTGACGATGCCGTCCAGCGTCTTGTTGGTGAGACGGTCGGCGAACTCGGGGTGGTCGGCGACGTTGGTGGTGCCGTCGATGTAGGGCTCGTGGCGGACAACGAGCACTCCGTCCTTGGTGCTGACGAGGTCGGGTTCAATGACGTCGACGCCGACTTGGATGGCGAGTGTGTAGCCGGCGATGGTGTGGTCGGGCAGGTACCCGGGTGCCCCGCGGTGGCCGACGATCGTCGGGTGCTGAAGCGGTTTTGATGACAATGTGGAGATATCCGCCTTGGTGTTCTTATCGGCACCCCAAGAGGCGATAGCCAGGAAGAGCACGCCTGCAAGCCCGAGGGTGGTCATGCCGAGCAATGGATCGTTACAGCAGTTTTAGTGAGCATGCGCACTGCTAATAGCACTAGCCCCACGTTGGCCGCAGCTCCTTGTTGGCAAAGTCGCAGTGAAGGCATGATGGTCCGGCATCGACACATCCACCATCCTAATCCATTTCTCTCCGAATTCGCCCGGTGCCATGGTAAGTGTTTGGTACGTCGGGGCGTTACTCTTGGTACACGTAGCTTCGAGCGCGAAAGCTGAAGGTGTCTGCGTGTCCGCCAACGCCGCGTTAAACGGATGCCCGGCGGAGACACCGTTCTCGTTTACCAAGGAACGAGCCACCACCTCGCGGCTTGCAGGTGACGAATGTGGTTCAGAAGACTTACCCGCTCTGGCAGAGAATGCCACTCCATTCATCGCCCGTCCAGCTTCCTTAGTCAAGCAGCAGAACCTCATTGCTGACATCGTCAAGCGCACTCGTGCAGGTGGGAACCAGGTCTTCACGCCCTCAAGTACCGATGCACGTCAGAAGACTCCAAACGGGGAGAACATCCTCGAGAGCTATGGATTGCAGCCAGTACCCACACCAGCTACCGGCAGTTGCCAATACTACGCAGTAGCTATGTCACTGCTCGACATGCGCTTCGACACACCGCAGCACGTTGAGGCCTTGGAGCGGATGACCCAGCACTTAAAGACAGGCATTGCCGAAGCAAGCCGCTACGGATACGAAGTGGAATTTCCGCACGACATCCGACAGGCCATTTTGGCGAGCAATCTACTGGAAGTCGAAGGCCTGGAGCTAGCAGCGACCATGTCGGAGGAGGAATCGGATGCGCTTTTTCAGGAGTACATTGACGCCATCGCGCAGTCACCGTCCGATATCGCTGCGTCCTTGCCGCTCGAACTGTGGGGCACAGAGGTCTCCCTCCGCATGATGGCGAAGCTCCTGCAACAACCAATTTTCGTGGTCATCGCGCCGTACGGCCTGCAAACACCCCCAAGCTACTACCAAGTCTACAAGCCCGAGCGGATAGCAAGATCTGGACGTGAGCTGGACTCGGCGGAGGCGTATTTCATCCCCAGCTTGGAGCCCGAGCGGTGGATTGCTTGGCTTCGACAGGCGTGCGGATTGTCCACTTCCACGGCCAACCCACCTATTGTGCTGCTGTACAGCCATTCCCACTACAGCCGAGTGCAGTTTGTCGGTACCCCCGCTGCAACATAAGAATTGAACAACTCCAAGCACTCAGCTTCCGGCGGATAGGTGGTGCAGATGGTAAAGTGATAAGGACGGCGTGTTTGTTGTTTTTGCTTTGCGTGTTCCTTGATCTGCAAACACGCAAAGCAGTGACAGCTCTGCGGCCGTTCTCTATCGGAGAGAGACCGCCAGTCAGGCGTTCACGAGAACTGGAGCACAGCGATGCAAGTTGCATCATGCAACTTGCTGCAGATCGGAGCCTCTCGCTCGCTCGTCGAGTCCAGAAAACCGGGCAATAATAACCAAGCGATCATGTCTTTCAGGCTGAAAGTTTCAGCGACGTGCAATCGCCTCGATCGTCCTCCAAGGTACCGATGCGTTGGAGGTCCATTGGCGCTATTACTTCGAAGCACGTTTGCACGAAGTCAAGGCCTGTAGATTCCGTTCGCACACATGTCCTATCACTGGTCCCCGCAATTAATTCCTCTTGCATCTTTTAGTTTTGTCGGCATGTGGTACACGTGACCCGAGCGGATTCGGCTCTCCCCGGCCCATTATGCCCTGGCGCCCAGGAGATACAGTGTCTTTCAAATCACGAAAGCGATCTCAGCGCGCTGACCCCGGGCCACGGGCTCATGAATGCCAATCTTGACGCGGTTCCTCCTGCTGTCGCTGTTCATCTCACTTCCGAATTCCCCACCAAGACCTCCGCTATCTCCGCACTCCTCCGTCATGGTTAACATTTGCTACGCCGGTGCTCTCGCCTTGGCTTTCGCTGCTACCAACGTCAACGCCGACGTCTGCGGAGACGCCTCCGTCACGCAGACGGAGCCCGTGACTACCACCGCCGCCGTCACCACCACCGAGGGCTCCATCAAGTCGCTCAAGCACCCGACGATCGTCGGCCACCGCGGGGCACCCGGGTACCTGCCCGACCACACCATCGCCGGCTACACACTCGCCATCCAAGTCGGCGTCGACGTCATTGAACCCGACCTCGTCAGCACCAAGGACGGAGTGCTCGTTGTCCGCCACGAGCCCTACATCGACGGCACCACCAACGTCGCCGACCACCCCGAGTTCGCCGACCGTCTCACCAACAAGACGCTGGACGGCATCGTCACGGAGGGCTACTTCGTCAGCGACTTCACGCTCGAGGAGATCAAGACGCTGCGCGCCGTGCAGCCGCTCCCCGAGCGCAACCAGAGCTACAACGGACTGTACGAGATCCCGACGTTCGAGGAGGTCATCCAGCTGGCGCAGAGCAAGTCGGCCGAGTACAACCGCACCATCGCCATCTACCCGGAGGTGAAGCACTCGAGCTTCCACAAGGCGCTCGGCCTCCCCATCGAGAACACGCTGCTGGAGCTGCTGACCAAGTACGGCTGGAACCACGCCGACGCGCCCGTGTTCATCCAGTCCTTCGAGACGCAGAACCTGCGCGACCTCAACGAGCTCACCAACGTCACGCTGGTGCAGCTCCTCGACGGCTACGACAGCGACCCGCTTACAGGCGAGGTCATCTTCCAGGCGCCGTCCGACCGCCCGTACGACTGGACTCTGACCAACCGCATGGACTACTTTGGCTACCTCACCACGCCGGAGGGCCTGGCCGAGGTGGCCACGTACGCCGACGTTGTGTCTCCCTGGAAGAGGTACCTGCTCAAGGCCGTCGCCGTCGAGGTGGATGCCGATGGCAACGTCGTCGACTCGAACGGCGACGGACAGGTCTCGGACGCCGACTACACCATCTTCGAGTACCCGAACGTGATCGAGGACGCGCACGCCGTCGGACTGCAGGTGCACGCGTGGACGATGCGAGACGAGAACTACCGTCTGGCCGTCAACTACTCTGGCAACGCGACGCTCGAGTACTTGGAGCTGTTCGACATGGGCATCGACGGTCTGTTCACCGACAACTGCAAGACGGCCGTCCCCGCTCGAAATGCGTGGCTGGCTTCGCAGTAGGTAGATGGTACATGAAATGGTAGCGCATATCCTTCTCCATGTACCAGCGTATTCCAAGCCTGTTGCTTATGCTTATGTGCCAACAGACCATGCTTGACACCAAGTGACCATCCCATCGATGCCCGACTGGCTGCCATTCACCCATATGATTGGTAGAAAAAATGAAGTGGAAAAGTAGTTTGATGCAAGGCCGCATCGCGCAGGCGCACGGTCGTGGGCGAAAGATCGGGAATTTACCTACACGTGCTCATGACGGCGCTGTCAGCTACTAAGGGGGCGTATCGGCTACGAAGGATGCACTCCATGTGCTCAGCGTCAACCGTTGGACGGCAAGGCCACCGACAAGACCACGGACGCTGTGAAGCTGGTGGAGTCCACGACGGCGGTGCTCTCGCGTGAGCTCGTGTCGTCTTTCCAGTTCTTCAAGAACGAGGAGGCCCAACTCAAGGCTTGCATGGCAGAGAGGAGCGCCAAGGCCCATGAGGCGGGGGCCAAGGCTACGAAAATGGACGAGAAGCTCGCCGCTATGTTGAAGGCGCAGTGCAACAAGATCCTGGAGAAACGTCGCAAGAAAATCGAGAAGCAGAAGGAAAAGGGGACGCCGAAAGGAGCTCCGGAAGATTGGTGTCATCGGCCGGTGCGGTGCAGCTCAGAAGGAGTTCTCATGGCGCGTTGAAGCTAACGTGGCGATGCTGGTGCAGGATCTTCCGTGTGAACTCGGTGCTGCAGGGCGGCAGTGTCAAGAAGCGGCTGGAGCCGGACGAGGGATGAATTTAACTTGTCGTACCAGCTCTTCCAGGCTTACTACTTCCTGCAGCTGTACAGGAATGACGGCTGCGCTACGCATATCGGAGGCAGCGACCAGTGGAGCAACATTGCCTCGGTCATTGAGCTTGTTCGTAACAGCGAGGTGAGTTGCGTTGCTGTGTTTCGCCACCAGGTCGATGAGCTCCGGGACACTGTGGCCGAGCATGACGAGGCCCCCGAGAAGCGCTGCTGCTGGGATGGTTCTGACAGAGATGACCGAAATGATGCACGTCAAGGAGGGCTGGAAGCACATGGTGGACGACAAGCACGGCGTCTACGGTGACATGAGCGAGGACGAGGACAAGTTCCACGAGTGAGTTCATGGAGTATGTTGAGGACGGAGATCACTGATGGAGAGGACGGACAAGGATCGGGCATCGAGTGGAAATGAACGCTAGCTGCTGTAGGAACGAACTGCCCACACTCGTATCATTAAATAAAAAAAGAGTTCTGTGTGTTGCAGTACTTGGTTCTTGCTGGTCGTCTTTTGTGTTGACGTCGAGACAACCCAGGGTGCTTTACTACAGACAAAGGTGAGAGCAAATGCTGTTGGATTCAATAAATACTACTACTACTACTCGCTACGATCTGCACATGCTCATCGCATACATGTAAATTGCAAACTTGTCTTCAGGCTGTTCCTAGCTAGCTTGGTCGCTTGTTCATCATAGTATCTTGTCATCGCGATTGTCGTCATCAAGCAGCACGTCACGATAGGAGGAGCCCATTCGGCGAGCGAAATCGAGGCACACCCCACGAAGAAAGCATCGGACGCGAGCACCGCAGCAAGGTAGACGAGCAGGCGGGTGGCCGATCAAAGTGGCCGACAGGGAGTAATGAGTCCCCGTCGACCACTTCGGAAGCACACCACGCCCGCACCTCACGCGAAGCACGCCAGCATCTGCAGCTTCAACGGAGGTAATGGGCCCCGATCAACTGAGACTGCTGGCGCGACTTCACGCGAGACCTACCGAGCCTCAGCGCTCCACATCCAGGAGCCTTCCACGAGAGGTCAGCCACGACAGAGAGCAATGGGTCTCTGCTCGCCAAACTGGGCTTGTGGTGCCGCTTGATGCCATGTTGCTTGGAACGCCGGGAGAAATGAGTCCCGCGTCGCGCGCAATGGCCACGATACGAGGCAGAGATGAGTGCCCCGCCCCGCACCAATTCTCCACGCCAACCGTTCCATCAACTAGTCGACAATCTTGATCTGCTCCACCGCATCCGCCACGCAGCAGTCCAGGCCCAGCTTTCGTCGACTACGCTGCCGATCGCGGAGAAATCTCCGGCGATGACGACGTGGACGATGTCGCCGCAGACGAAGGCCCTGACCGCTGGTTCTTGTACTGCTCCCACCTGGGCGTCACCTTTGCCGGAGCACGTTTGGTCCCGTTGGGCTGCTTCAACTCCTGCTTCCGAACCGGGCGCTGCTGCGTTTGCGCTGGCGCCTTCGCAACCCCCCGCAACGTCGCAGGCGACGCCGTTGTCTTTGTTGAGGCCCTGGAGCTCGTTGTCGTGGGTCTGCTCACCGTCGACCGACTGCTATAGCTGCTGCTCTTCTCACGCAGCCTCTGCCTCTGCCTCTGCTCCTGCAGCACCACCAAGGCCTCACGCTGCTGCGTCGGCGCCGACACCTCCACCGTCTTGGGGAACCGCCTCTCCTTGACCGGGTTCGTCCTGGACAGGGCCGTCTTCGCGCCATTCTCCCGTGCCGTGCGAAGCGTCCGGATCACCCTCTGGTGCTTCATGGTCTCGGCCTTGGCCTCTGCGAGATCCTTCACGACTTTGTCCGTGGCCTCCTTGCTGGACCGGCGGAAGCTGTCGAAGTCGTCGTCTTTCTGCTGGATCGTGCGTTGGAGCGACGCAACCTTGCTCTTGAGGGTCACCTTGAGCGTCGCAACCTCGCTCTCGAGCGCCGCGACCTTGTCCATCAGCGCTTGCTCCCGCTCCTCGGCTAGCTGGTGCGCCTCAGCGAGCTGGCGCTCCTGCTCGACCTTCAGCTCGGCCACCTTGGCCACCGGCCAGTGCGTCTGGCCATACGCCTGCGCCAGATACGCCATGTAATCTTCCTCCAGAACCTTCCTCTCCACCTCCTTCACGAGCGACGCGCATGCAGCCTTCCATTTAGCGTGCTCGGCTTGGAGTTCCTTGAGCTGGGCATGTAGCTTGTTGTTCTGCATCATCCAAAGCCACGTGTCGCCCTCCAGATCGTTGCGCTCGTTCAGAAGCTCGGCGTGCTCCTCCTCGAGCTTCGTGTGCGCGGTCTTCATCTGCGCGTGCTCGTCCTCCAGCAGCGCGTGCTTCTCCTCCAGCAGCGAGTGCTTGTTCTTCATCTGCGCCAACGCCTTGCGGTAGTAAATCTCGGTCACCATGGTCGTCTTGGGCTTGGCTTGCTTGGTTCGGCTCCAGTTGTGGAATGAGCAAAACTCCACAGTGCCAAACCCGAGCGAGAAAGTGCAGCACCGCCGATGATCCGACTTGCGAAAACGCTGCAGGCGACGTGGCAATCGACTTCAAAACCTCGGGCGCTCCGGGCCCCACGTTTCCACTGGGACAAGTTGCTCCTGCACAAGTTTAACACGGCCCTGCTGCACGTTGCCGAGATCAAGATGGTGCTCGCCACGTCCGAGGAGGGCTCCGAGCTCGTGCAAAAGGCGCCCCGCAACGCCTTTGCACTGTATCCGCTGAGCAGTTTACAAGAGCTTCATGCACGTAGCTCAGGAGCGTGCTGCTGCTGCTGCTGCTGCTGGGCGTGGCGACCACTTCTTCCAAGACCCACGCGCTTTGGTGCCGAAAGAGAGCCAAGTGCACTCCTTGGTGCAAGCCAAAATAAGGAACACCACAGCTCCCGATCGTACATGGGCTCATGTGCTCGATACCGATTGCTACTGCGCGCGAGGACTTTGTGGTCGACACGCTGGCGCTTCGTCGCTAGCTGCCGACGCTGAGCCAGGACCCGAGAAAGTGAAGGCGGACCACAACCGCTTTTCCTGCTCTGCATTCGCTCCGTCTCAACTGCTGGTGGACAGACATCCCAGCAGACCTGCTCGCCTTTCTAGCTGGAACTACAGCCGATACGACGTCTTTCTTCACAGACGTTTCTGAGCGGCTCGTCAAAGAAATCCAGCAAGACCGAGAAAAAGACGTCCGTGAAGCTGCTAGCGGAGACCAACAGTACGCTCGTAGAGTGATTCCATTCAGCTTCTCATAACTTCCAATCCAATGCAATGTTGCCAGACGTCAGTGAGTATTGTACGGGGTCAACAGCATACCCCAGTGGCCACAAGGCGGACTTGGGACTTGCAGTAGAAGGTAGTAGGTCGCGACAGGATGAAGTAGAGCAGCAATAGTCTTGTCTTTGCGTCGTCGTGAGGCGTCGTCGGTCGCCCAGTAGCTCCGTCACCCACGTGTCCGCCCTCACGTGCATGTAGCTGGCAATCAGCGGCTTGAGCAGCGACTGGGACACTACGGCGGAGGCCGAGGCCGAGTTGCAGCGTACGCTCTGGCGCTGGGCCAGCTCGTCCAGCAGCTCAGAGCCCAGCACCAACCAGCATTTCAGATGGAACGAAGTTCAGCAACGGCGCTACTGCTCGACACTGGACGGTACACGTGAGGCGTCATCGTGAATGAATCGCGCTCTCGCACACGACCTGTTGGCGACACAAGTGCACATTTCAAGTCTCGGGCCACCTGAGCTCGCATGACAACCACACACAGTCTGTTCGCTCGGTAGCTGCCATAACGCACGAGCTCTTCTCTAGCGCTTTCTCTGCAGTTCGCTTCCTTCAACAGACTCGTTTTGATCCTCATCCTCTTCATCGTCACTTTCTGTGTCTCGGTCGTCTAGCAGATGAGTGCACGATACAACCGCTACTTCGGATTGCCTCCGTTACCCAGAGCTGGTACGTGATGCTCAAACATTGCAGTCTTTTCATGTCAAATAGTTGTCGTCTGCTCGATACCAAGCGCTGGAGTCACCTCTGTCGCCCAGAAAGAACCGCATGGCAAGCGCGCAACGACGCATCCATGGTCTCCGCCACCGTTGCGGTCCCAAGCAAAGTAGCGTTGCACGACCTGGCGGTCATACCTCTTCGCTCCCTTGGTAGTGCTTGCTGCCAGGACAACTCCACCGGTAGACTGGCCTCCATCTCGCTTTCTTGTAGTACCAACAATTGCTCCACGCAGGGTTCACGATATCAAAGAGCTTGTGCCTTCTTTCTTGGACCCAGGAACGTAAAAAGCAGCCTCAAAAGTTCCACGCTCGTGACGCTCGACAAGGGTAAAATACCCAACGCTCTCCTGATGCGTCAGTTTGATGGCCTCCTGGTACTCGCACAGCACGCCGAAGAAGCACACGCCGTGGTGGATTTTCGGTGACTCTTACGCTCCGTTCTAGCGCGGACACCAACTTCGGCTGAAATTCGGGAATACTCATCGGAGACAGCGGTTGCACAGTATAAATGAAGTCGATGTCTGGATCTGTGTCGCGCAAAAATGCTGTACTAAAGGCGTAGATTGGTCATGCTCCCGGCGCTCAACAATTGTGGCGGCACATACTGCTGCTTGCTCTTGATCTTCTCGTCGTCGCTGCTCTTGATTCAACCTTAGGACTTTGGTTCTCTCATCTCCGCTCGATTCAATCCGTTCGAGATGCTAGCAAGAGGTGTTAGTTGCTGCTTTAAGCACTGAATGTGGTAATGAACAACGTACCCTAGCGTCTTGAGCGGCCTTGTGTTGCGTCTTAAGGTGTTGATCAACTCCTCCTTTTTCTGAATGTTGACGCTCTTGCCCTCGTGCTTGGGTGGGAAACGCGTGCAGATCATCAGCATACACTTGGAGCTCCGAGCAGCTTTCGAAGTACGCAACAGCCATCGCCTTGCGTTCGGTTCCCTCTCTGAGCGAGTCCAGTAACACCCCCAACCGCGCGTTTCCGTTTCTCTCGACTGCTAGCGCTTCTTCCCGTTGAGCCGCTCGAGCTCTCCAGCTACTTCCTCCCGTCATCTCGAAGAGCGTCGGGTCGAAGCGTCTGCAGGTGGATGGTGTCCTCCGCCGCGAATGCCATTGGACGTGGCCGTCAGAGCGATTGCAGCAGCGTGGACCCCATCGACTCGATGGTGGTAGACAGGCTAGTGCGAGTCGCTTCTGGGGGGGGGGGGGGCGACGGCGACGACGACGACTGCGGTGCATCGAGCTTGGCAGTTGGCGTTTGGCCGTCCTGATGTCGAATGTAGAGTATCCACCAATCACATGCTCGACATGTGGCTGCATTTGTAAATAAACATGTTGAACTCCATATCTTGTCCCAAAATGAGCTTCGAGATCAACTACATTTGAAAATACATTATGTTAAACTACATATCTAGTCCCAAAATGAGCTTCAAGCTCAACCTTCAAGCTGGAGGATTATAATCAGAGCGACATGGTGGCGCACTCGCCGACGCCGCGCCAGTTCCTGGGAGGCCCGTGCGACGGCATGCGCCATGTCGACTGCTGGCCATCGCCAATGTGCTGCTGCTACGAGAGCAGCAGCTGCTCGAGGGGGTCGTGGGCCAGGCTCCGGACCCCAGGCTCCGTGAACGCCCAGAACCACATGCGTCTCGCCCACTGCCGACTGCTGGACACGAACCCGCCGGTGAGTGACGCCACTTGATTGGCTGGGGAGAAGGAGACTGACAATTGTGTGCTGCATTGACAGTGGGTTGCAGTGACGGACGCAGGAGAAGACGCCCAAGGACGTGACCGAGCTGCTGCCGACGCTCGACATCTTCAAGCGCAAGCTTAAAGCCATTACCATGGTCACGGCCTACGACGACCCGTCGGTGGTGCACGTGGATCTAGCGGGGTTTGACATCCTGCTGGCTAGAGACCCATTGGGCATGGTGGAGCAGGTAGGCCCAACGCACAAGTGGGAGAGCCATGGGGTTGCACTGACTGTTGGCGCCTTTGCAGGAATGACGTTGGAGACCATGATCCACCACACGCAGGCGGTGAAGCGGTAAGTGTTGCTGACGAACGTGGGAGCTCCTGGGTAGCTGATAGTTGCATTTGTTGATAGTGGAGCCAGCCGTCCACTGGTGATCACGAACACGCCGTTCGGAAGGTGCGAAGGATCGCCGTGTGAAGCACCGAAGAACGCTCAGCACTTAGTGAAGGTATGCTTTTATATTGACTTGGATAAGGCGACGTGATATTGATGGAAATGACGTGGGGCAACAGGAAGGAGGTGCGGGTTGTGTGCAGGTTGAGGGTCCCTCGGAGGGAGGCAAGGAACGCAGCCGAAACGAGTAAGGACAACAGTCTGCTTGCACGGAAGGTGAGCTGGAGGCAACTAACGGAGTTATTTGTACTGCTTGTTGCAGCCACGACCATCGTTGATGGTGGAATTGCTGTGGCAGGACACATCGGCCTTCGCTCTCAGCACACTAAGTTTGGAAGACTCGAAAGAACGACGCAGAGATACTAGAAGCAGGGGCAGTGAGAGAGAGCGTCGATGTGACCAAAAATCGAGAAGCAGCAGTAGAGGAGAGTACCGTCGTACCAGGCTCCGGTCGAGGTCGAGGTCGAGGTCGGAGATGGCGGTCGAGTCGGACCACGTGTCTGGTCGACAGCAGTATATGATGACGAGTAAGTAGACAAATGCTGGAACTGTATTAATGACAGCAATCGGATACGGTGCTATATCTACTTCACAGGAACAATCAATTTCAGTCCAAAATCGCTGGTACTGCTCAAAAAGCCCTTGATCAAATATCCGAGTACATCTTCCGGTACAGCGACTCTTGTTCGTGGCGTGTCTCGAGGTACGCTGCGTGAGCTGCCGCATCGGGATGCGAGTACTCTAGGTGGGTAGTTCCCGACGGAAATGATCCCGAGTCTTGAAGAGTGTGAAGACTCAAGTACGTTCCGATTAGCACCGCAAGACCACGCGAAGTAGTTTCCGTGGCGCTAGCCTCGAGGATCAACTTCTTTCCCAAGCAGTCGGCGATCATCTGCCGCCAAACTGGTGACGACGTGAGTGCTGTGCCGCTTACAACGACCGTTGCGTCCAAGTCAGCAGAGAAAGCTAGTGATTGCACGAAAATTAGTGAGAGTAGAAGGCACTTACTTACACTATAGCAAAATAAATATACGTACCCAGAAGAGAGAACAGCACACCAATACGCAGGGCAATAGACTCCATGCCAGCACGCAAAAACTCGATAGGTGTTGTCCACTTGTTGATGCCGGTGATGGTGCAGGTCGCATTTTCCAGCCACCCTGGTGCACGCTCGCCGCTTAGGAACGGCAGCACAGTGAGGCCGTGCTTCGTCGGAGCAAGCTTCTCTAGCTCAGACGTCAAGTCTACACCAACAACAGAATGCATTAGAGCCGAGGTTTTGGTCGCAAATATTGAAGGCCTCTCACCGTCGTCGCTGAGACGAAGTGATTCGCGGAAAAACTTGTACACCGATCCGCCGTCACTGAGCGCGCCGCCAAGAAGAACTTGGTCCTCGCCAATACGATAGCACCACAGACCCTTCGGAACCTTCGCATTCTTCATGGCATCCGCACTCAGCACGACACGAAGCGCAGCACTGGTGCCGATCGTCACAGCGATTCGCCTAGTCATAAATAACATTTGTGTAAGTACATCACACACTGGCACAGCCCTTTCACTTGAATAGCACTTACGATGCATCGATGCACTTGGATCCGATGTTCGCCGCAGCTCCGTCCGAGACACCGAGGAAGAACGGCACGCTTTTCAGCTCGGGCCATCGCTTCGCGAACGTCGAATTCAGTCCCGAGAAAGGCACGGACGAGTCCGCAACCGGCGGCATCTTGTTGCTGTCCATGCCAACGAGCTCAAGCAGTCTCGAGTCCCACTGACTGCGTCGGAAGTCGAGCAGCCCCATCCACGACGCCTCCGAAAAACTGATAGGTAAGCACCCTTCCTGCTCGGCTGCAGTGGTCCACTTGCCAATCAAGTAGCCTGAAATGCTCTGCCACTTGGTGACACGCTCCAACATTGCTGGGTCTTCCTCATGAAGACGCAGGAACGTGGCCGGCGCATACGCAGGATGAATGACCGTTCCTACCGTAGCAGTACCCCGTCAGCAAGCCACTCCTCACTACCAAAAGCACGCCCTCTCTACCTGTGCGGTTATGGGCGTCCTCCAGCTCCCCGCGAGCCACCAGTCTCTCCTGCAGCTCCTTGGCCCACACCGCCGTGGTCTTCCTTCTGCCAGCATACTACAAGTTTGTGTCAATTCTCCAGTCAGCACCCCCCCCCTTTTTTTCCAACCCCCTCACCGTGTACACTGGAGTAGCCACTTTCCCCTTGGCGTCCACACCCAGAACGTTCATGGCGAAGGTGCTGAAGCCCACACCCACGAGCTTCTGCGTTAGGTCCGTCGCTCGCAGAAAGTCCATCGTGTGGTCCAGAACGCGCTCCACCGCCGCCGAGATCTGCGCGCAGTCGGCCTCTCCGTGAACGTCAATAGACGTCACGTGCTGCTGCTGCAGGGAGCCGTCGATGAGGACCCATTGGGCCCCGGACACAAGTGCAAAGCAGCTCGCGCGGATCGAGGAGCTCCCCACATCCACAACGACGACCACCGGCAGGCCCCGGTACCGCTGGGGTTGCGCCAAGCCACGCAGGAAGTCTTCGTGCTGGAGACGCTGTTGGTGGGAGCGGTAGACCCACGCGCAGCCGGCGAGGGACGACGCGAGCAGCGGCAGGAACAGCTTCATCTTTGCGCAATCGGGAATGACATGCTAATGATGGGATGAG
Organism: Phytophthora ramorum; assembly: GCF_020800215.1. NCBI lineage: Eukaryota > Oomycota > Peronosporomycetes > Peronosporales > Peronosporaceae > Phytophthora > Phytophthora ramorum. Next base: position 774,497 of record NW_027150650.1, read on the forward strand.
TGCCAGGTCGGGTGCAGTAGGAAGTCTATTGCACCCATCCATTGTTTGTGGCAGTTAAACGTTGTTTGTGGCTTGAAGTTGGGCCCAAACGCCACATTTTCTGTACCGTCCATTTTCGGCCCCACGCTATCCAGAACACGACCGCCATGCTGAGCCGTTCCTGCCTGCCGCTGCGCCGCGCCTTCCACGCGTCCGCGGGACGCCTGGCCATCCAGACCGTCAATGTGCCGTCCATGGGCGACTCAATCAGCGAGGGGACGCTCGTGGAGATCGTCAAGAAGGCGGGGGACGCGGTGCACGCCGACGAAGTGGTGCTCGTGCTCGAGACCGACAAGGTACATTTATCTAACTCTGCATAGGAATATGACACTGCAGAAGCACTCACCATTGCTGTCAGGTGAGCGTGGACGTGACGAGTCCAGTAGCCGGCACCATCGTGGAGGTCCTGGCTCAGCTGGAGGAGAACGTCGAGGTGGGCAAGCCACTCTTCTCGCTGGACGACGCGTTGGCACCGAGCGGCTCCAACAAATCTGCACAGACGACGACCGCCGCGTCGTCACAAGTGGCCCCCGCTGCCGCTGTCGCCGCTGTTGCATCGTCCGGACACCGCGTGCCGCTCATCAAGTTCCTGGGGAAGCGCTCGCTGCTGCCTCAGAAGCCGTCGCCGTTGTCTAAGCCGCTGGGCCTCAACCTGCCGCCCTCGCCTCTGCGCGCAGTACCTGTACAACCGTCCAGTGCGGACGTCCTGCCCTTCAGCAGCGCAAAGCGCTTGCCGCTCTCGCCGGCGGAGGTTGAGTCAATCAACTCGGGCCTCGCGTACCTGTAAGCTTGTGTGCTGGCGGAACTCCTGACAACTGGCGCAGCACTACACTTAGACAAAAGGCGAGAGGGAAGCAAGTCCATTCAAGAACAAAATACACAAAACACAAATCGCACGCATGGTATAGATATTTGGTGTCATGCCTGCTCCAACTCCGCAGCCATCGTCACACCGAGACAACAGCAGCCGCACCGAAGAGCTCGTGCTGAGGACACACACCGCCGCCGATGGCCCACTCGTTGCAGCCAGGCACGGTGCACTTTTTGCCACCGCCATGAGCCTTGCAGTAGCCTCCACCTCGGTTTGTCTTCAAGCAGCCCTCGGTCTTGCAACGCCCGCCGCCGCCATGTCGAATACAATGGCCACCGCTATTTGCCTTTCGCGTACACTCCGGAAAACTGCAAGGCTTGGTGCCACCGTGAGCCTTACAAAGTCCACGGGCTTGCCCCAGACGCTCGCAGCCAGCCACCGTACATCGTGGTTTTCCTCCATGCGCACAGCAGCGTCCAAAACGGATCTGATAAACACATGTGACAAAGGTTATGGTTAGCAAAGACCATTGTACAAACGACGCATCCCAGACGAATACCCTCGTACCTGCTTCTTGGTGCAGTCCGGGAATGTACAGGTGAAGCCGCCGCCGTGAGCCAGGCAGAACCCGCCTCCTTGGTCGTGTTTGTCGCAACCACGACGCGAGCAGCGCTTGCCCGTGCCACCGTGCTCCTTGCATCGACCGCCATTGAGAGCCCAATTGCGACAGTCTTGAGATTGGCACCGTCTACCTCCGCCATGAAGCTTGCAACGGCCTCCACCAACACACGGCGTCGTGCATCCCTCCACGTAGCACTTCTTGCCCCCACCATGGGCCACACAGAGACCGCCGCCCTTGTCCTTCTTGCCGCAGCCCTGCACCTTACAGAAATATCCACCACCATGTGCCTTACACTTGCCCTGGCCCCGATCGTACTTGGTACATCCTTCTACCTTGCAGCGCGCCCGTCCGCCATGTCCACTACAGAGTCCGTAGCGAATGGCCTTCTTCGTACACCCGTTGGTCGTACAGTCCCGTCCGCCGCCATGAGCCAGACAGAATCCCTGTCCAGCGTCATATTTGTCACACTTCTTAATGCTGCACTTCCGCCCCCCTCCGTGCGCACAGCAAAGCGCCGACGTGCCCAACGCCACGCGCGTACAGCCTGTGACACCGCAGCGCTTGGAGCCTCCGTGGTCCGGACACGTGCGCAAGTTGAAAAAGGCGCAGAACGGCGTCTGGCAGCGATAGCCCCCACCGTGGGCAATACAGAGACCTCCCGCCTGAGCGAACTTGGGGCAGTTCTCGGAGCGGCACTGGAAGCCTCGCCGGTCTGCGGTTTCCTCCGTTTGTTCCGCGGTGTCTTCCGTCTCTGTCTCCTGAGCGTCGACTTCCACCTCTGCGCTGTCTGGTGGCTCCTCTGTGGCCTGGGAAATCACGCTTGGCGTCTGCTTTTCTGGCTGAGCTGTATTTTCCTCTTCCCGTGCGTCTGCCGCCTCCTCCTCGTCGCCCCGAGTCAGCAGCGGCAGGGCAAACGACGGTGGCAGGTCGGAGCCATCCATCCCGTCGTCGTCGAAGCGTGGCTCTCCCTCCGCGCCGCCGAACAACGCGGCCGACGCTGTCGCCACTTCCCGCTCTTCCTCGTCGGCCTCCATCGAAAGCAAATATAACACTAGCGATATTGAAATATCATGATAAATACTATTGTTATATTGTATTGCCAAAGCAGATGACCATGACGGGCATGACCAGGTACCGACCTCCTTTGCCGGCCGCTACCGCAGCGGAGCGCTACTTGAACTGACTTGTATTATGCCTTGCTTGCTGTGGACAGAGTGGTGATCATCCAGGATGTCAACATCACGCAAAAGTACCAGGAACTGCTGCGCAAACTGGAGTCAATGGGCGGCGAGAAGGTCGGGCGGCACGTGGTGCACTGCCGCCTCTTCAACCGCAAGACGCTCACGGACGGCTGTGTCAACCAGCGCATGTTCATGCTGAGAATGTCACAGAACGACGACCTGGTGTACGCCGTGCTGGCCAACGAGAAGGCGCACGGCATCGCGCCCAGCGACAACGGCGTGGAAGGGCTCATGGAGGACGTATCGCTGCTCGAATGCGGCCTGGACGGAGCCAACATCCTCCAGCAAGTGGAGATCTACGCCTTCAAGTCGGACGGGCAGTTCGAGGTGCACAACTGTGGGCTCTTTAGTCTGGTAGGTGGCATGCCTGACTGAGCTTTGGTTGTTGTACTGCAGGGCACGCAGTACGTGGTGGGGGACTTTGTGGTGAGCGTGTGCACGTTCATGTCCCGCAATAATTTGCCCCGAGGCCTCATCATCGAGGTGCAGTACTCGCCGTGCTACACGGTTTCCCACGTTGACATGCTGATCGACGAGTTCTTGGGCAACTTCGCCTCGCACGACCACCTGCGCAAGCCCGTGGAAAACATGCCGGCACTTTTTGAGAAGGTGGGGCTGCCTAACAGTGAGTACAGCCTCAAGCACACGGCTCTGCAGTACGTGGCTGCCTTCAACATCCTGCGCAAGTTTGAAAAGTGAGGCGGCTGGAAGTAGCTCTGCGAATAGAGTCATCTTCGTGCAAGTGAGTGCGAAGTGGAAGTCTCCTTTGCATTAATGAGACCTGCGTGAAGTTCGTGTTTACCTACCGCTAGGGCAACTCATTTTTTGATGCCCGTACTAATTTGGAGGCCTGACGCTGAGCCTCTTGCAGCATTTCGCTCAGTACGGGTTCATCACAGCCCGCTGATCTCATCGTCTCCACTGTGCGAAACAGACTTCGCACATACTCTGACGAGTCGTTTAGTCTTCGGCGCTTGATCTCCATCTCATCTGGGGCATCTCGCTGCAGAATGTCTGTGATTAATCTCCGTTTCTTTGTTTGTGTCTCGGTACATTCTCGCACCTCATCCGCGTGCTCTTCGTCCACCTGGGTTTCGACGATGCTTTGAGTTGAGTCACGGCTCGTCTCCGCCTCAGGGATACCCTCCTCTGTGTTGAGGGTTTGTGTATCGGCGATGATCTTTACGTCGTTCATTTGTGTCTCGGGCACACTTTCAGCTGTCGCCACTTCAACGACAGTCTGCGTGTTGTTAGTCTCCAAATCAGCTTCACTCGCCTCATAATTGCTCTGTGTCTCCGAGACGTCCGAGGGGCTCGAGGATTGCTCGGTGTCTTCCTGCTCCAGCAGCTTGATCCCAACGGTAGAAGTGAGCTCAGGACGGATTCGAAGCCATTCATGCAGATAAAGCACGTCGAGTCGGCCTTGGTAGACCTCTGAGAAGTTCCCCGAGCTTTTGTCGGTCATCAAGACCCGCTCAAAGGCTGCCTCGTACACGACGCACAGGGTGTTCCACACGTCTCGAAGCTTGGCCGGCGGATGCGGCTCCGCAGCCGACGGATTGAGTGTCCGATAGCGTTGGTGCGCCGAGATGAGTCCGTCCAGCTCCAGCGAAGTGGAGCAATAGGACGCAGCCACGTCTTCCCAGAAGCTGCGGTCTTCTGCGCCTGCGTGCAGTGCCGCTAGTCTGTGCGAGAATCCGTCGCTGAAGAGCACGTTCATGAGGCGAATGACGCAGTGTTTGGTCGGCTGCGCTGGCCTGATGAGGCTGTGGCTGCTGTTGGGCGGCGCGGCGTATAGCGGAGGGGTGTCTTGTCTGGTGGTCTCTGTGGTGGTGGGGCTCGAGGTCCCGTGACTTCTGCAGTGCTCCCACAGCGCTGCGATGTAGTTGTTCTTGGTGGAGGCGCCTCGGAACTCCTTCCCCTGCGCGCGAATGCCGCGACGGATGCAAACGGATCGAAGCGGCTTGGCTCGGAAGCACCCCATGCTCGTGTTGAAGGCCAGCTCGCCCTCTTCGGGGCGGTACGAGGCCAGGTACGCCTCAATTTTCGCCACTTCTTCCAATATCCGCTCGCGCTCCATTTTCACTAATAAGAGAACGATTTGCTCATAAAATGAAGCAAACAAGCAACGTTACATTGGCAAAAAGGTATTTGTCCAGGCGACTAGCATGCCGCTCCTACAGTTAACAAAGGTGCTAATGGTGCTACTTACCCCCTAGAGTCTAGGAGGAGGTGCTGGGGGAGGAAGCCGAGATGGCACTTCCACCAAGTGAGGCCAGCGGACTGGCACTCGAAGCACCCGGCGCCGTGCCGAGACACGTGCGAGCAACGTCGTCGAACACCTCCTTGATCTCGCTCGAGCACTCGAGGTAGTCCTGGTCCCAGAACTTGTAGCTTTTGTTGCGGATGAGCTCAATGAACGTCACCAGCAAGCCCCACGGGTGCGGGCGGTTGGCGATCAGCCGCTCGATGAGCACGCGGGTGATCTGCTCCTTGACCATCTTGTTGCTCGAGTACGAAAACAGGTACAGGATGACGCAGCTGAAATAGTGCGTGTGGCTGTTCGGGTAGCGCAGGTGGTTCGCCAGGGAGCTGAAGTACCAGTAGCGGCCTTCCGTGTCCAGCTCGTCCGCCAGGTAGCGGAACACGTCCATGGCCGCGCTCTGCTCGAACTTGCTGGTCGTACTCGGCTTGGCGTCAGCTCCAGACGGCGTTGGCGGCGGCGTGGAGCCTCCGTTGGCCATTTCCGCAATGCCTTCCTTCCCCAAGTAAAGCACCAGCGCGTTGAGCGCCGGCAGCGCGTACTTGCAGGACGTCGGGTCGCGCTCCAGCTGGGCAGCAGGACGCATCAGCTTCGAGATCAGGTCAGACGGGAACGCCGACGCACGGTTTGCAGTAGCGTGCAGGAACTCGTCGACGTAGTCCTTGATGCCGTTGTTCGTGAGCGCGGCCCCCCAGGCAGGCATGGGTCGCGGAGCCACGCTCACTTCGGGGAGTTGAGCGACCTGAAGTCCCAGCGTCAGCGGGTCAGGCAGCCGCATCGAGCGAGAAAACGCCGACAGGATCACGTTACGCAACTGCACACAGGCCGCAGGCAGCACGTCGCAGAAGCTAGTGTAGAAATCGCTCAGGAAGTCCGGGTAGTCGTGCAGCAGCACCAAAATGATGCGCACAACACCCTTGTACAGCGCCGCGATAGAGTCTGGCAGCGGCACGGCCGAGTCCGCATGACGCAAAAACGGCTCCATGAACACGAGTAAGTTCATGAGAAGGCGGTGAAGAATCTGCCAGCCACGCTGCTGCTTAGCACGCAGCAGCAGCGGCATGAAGCAACGGTGCGAGATAAGCTCCGTCCAAGCAAACACGAATCCGGGCAGTCCGAGTGGCTGCAGCGTGTTGTACGCGCTGGCAAAGGTGTTGAGGACCTGCAGGTTGATAGCGTCCAGGGCCGGCTCCTGGGCCGTCAACTCCTTCATAAGGTTTACGAACATGCGGAAGAAAACGCGCTGGTCGAAGGGGGCCTTCTTCTTGCGCGACAGGTCGTGTGCTGCCACCAAGACGTTAGCAATAGCGCCAACAGCGTGGTTTAGCACCTGCAGCTTTGCGGCGGGTGAAGGGTCCAGGTACTTCACCAGCAGCGCCATTAAGTGGGTAAGTGCATCCAGCACCGCGTAGTTCAGCGGTACCTTTGCACCCGCCTTGAGTGCAGCAGGATCGCTCGCGGCAAAAGAGCTCTTCAGGCACGCATCCACGCACAGCTCTGTGCCGAACTTGAAAAACAAGGAGACGCTCTCGTCATCAGCAAGCAGACCGTACTGCTTCAGCATCTGGAGGTACTGGGCATGCATTTTCGAGTTGCCAGTCGGCTCTTTGTAAATGGCGATCCAGTGCTCCAGAGCATTGCTCACCGTATGGCGGAAAGCGGCATGCTCCTGCACGAGTGGGCGTTCTCCGGTGCTCTTCGCAGAACCACTGCCGATCGCACCCATGCTCTTCTGGGGCTGCTGTGGCGCCGGCGGTGTCGGGCGGCTCTGCAATTTTTGCACACGCGCTTGCTCTAGCAGTGCGGCAAGGATCTGCACATTCTTGTTGGCAGTCGCACCGCCATGACGTTCCACAATCCGTGCAAGCGCTTCCAGAGTGTTTGGCAACTGGGTTGCCACGCCTACATGCTCCATGATCAGGCACTGGCGAACCACATGAACGGCAAACTCAATCGCCACACTGTTGCGCTCCATGTTGCGTGCCAGATATACGTCAAACTCGCTGGCATCCACCACCTTGTAGCGGATAAGCGCCACAATGATTTCACAATGCAACTTCAGTTTGTCGTCCACGGGTGCACGCAGAACCCAACCAACAATCTCCTTGCGCAGCTTGTCGCAGCTTGCCGTCAGTGCTTCCAACGAGCTAACCAAAATCTCCAGGAACAACTCGTTTCCTCGGCCACCGTTGCCCAACTCATACATAAACTTCACGATACGGTTCGCGATCTTAAGGCAAGCTTCATCACGCAACGCCGGACGCACGCTACCACCAAGTGCACGCACCTCGCGCAAAACTGCGAAGACCTCGCTTTCCGCCGGGATTGCTAGCAGCGACGGGAGCTCACGCTGTGCAGCTGCAGCCTGGCGAGCAATCTTTTGCACGAACAGCTCAAAACGTTCCAGGAGTCCAGCGAAGCGATCCAATGCAGCCGTCACACTCACACCAGCGGTATCGCCCTCCTTCTCAACAACACCACCGGGGAACGCACCAGCGCCAGGTCGAGATGAAAGCGGCATGGAAGTGGGCCGCGGAATACGCTGGAAGGCCTCGTAAACCACGAGCTGCATGGGTGGTACACCACCGAGCTTGGGCTTGAAGACCTCAGGCAAAGCAGCGGGCCAGTGACCACTAGGAGCCCCTGGCGAACCTGCAGAAGCAGCCACAGCCGTGCTACTCGCGCTACCCTCGAAAAAGTGCACGCCATCCGCTCCTGGCGCCTTGCCAACCTGTGCTTGCTGCTGCTGGTAACGCCGACGCGATGCATACGCATTAGCAAGAGCCTCATCGATGTCACGCATAGCCTTTTCCGAAGATGCCTTCTCAATGAGCATGCAGCCCAAGTCCGTGTTCTCGTTGGAGCAGACCTGGATCACGTGCTCAAGCTGCTGGGGATCCCCAGCGGTGGTGGGAAGCAGCGCACGAAGGTGTGTGCCAATAGCATTGCGAAGCGGCTCCTTGGCCGTGATAAGTGCCAATGATCCCGACATCGACGCCACCATTAGGTGTGCGGCCTTACGCATCTTCGTATCATCGAATTCGGTAGCAAAGTCCTTCAGGATCACCTCGCGGGTAGTGATGCACGCAATGGTGACGCTGCGCTCTACCACGGGGGAGATCACTTCGCGAATAGCGCGGTCTACGGCAAGAGGGACCAGGCGACGCAGGTTCACATTGCGCAACGGTAGCTCAGGGTTCACAGCAACATACGAAGCTAGGTTCGGGATCACTGTAGACTCCGCAGCCGCACCACCGCCACTGCTCGCTCCAAGCGATCCATACCCAGGCACCCCCTCTCTTCCAGTTGGGCTACCGGCCGGTACGAATCCGTCGCCAGGCTTCTTCATCTGCTTACCCGGCGTCAACGGTCGTCCCAGCTTCACCCCCGAGCCGGGCGGTGGTGTGGCAGACCGTGGTCCCATCATTGAGGTGGTCTTGGGAACCTTGACGTTGAAGTCAGGGTTGGCCGTACGAGGAGGCGCACTACGCGTATGCAGCAGCTGCGCCTTACGCTGATCCTCCACGTTCAGCTTGAATGACTTGAACAGGACTTCAATCTCAAACTTAAGGTTAAGCTTGAGGTCCGGCACATCGTAAATCTCACTCATGGCGTGAATGAGGCCCATGACCCACGGGTTTGGCGGCTTAAAGATCTTCGACTTCTTGCATCCCTCAAGAATCTTGGCCACGAAGGGCGTCACAGCAATAAGGTGGCCGGTCTCGTAGCCAACATAAAGAAGCTCCTTCAGGTCCAAGTCACGCTGCAGCAAAGGCTTGTTGCGTGCGAGAGTGAAGACACCTATCCACGAACCTAGGTTCTTCAACAAGGAGCGCTGTTGAGAATTGGTCGTGATCGTCCCTGACGTCAGCAGCTTGCGTGCGTTTTGGAGCGTACGCTTGAGGATCTCACTCTCAAGCTCCGGGCGCATAAGCTTCTCGATGAAAATCAGGTATACCGTGTGGTAGTTAGGCTGAGTCGAAATCCGCTTCACCACCAAATAGTTCGCGAGCCACGCATGATATGCAGGCAGCAGCATCTTACGCACTTCCGGGATCTTCGCCTCCAAATTCGAGATCGACATGTTGTTCACGATGAAGTGAATGCGATCCTTCACGGTCTCGTCAGGCTGCTCGAGCTCCTCATCCTCATCTACCTTGCTTGACTCATGGAAAATGTGATCCACCTTCAGCTCCGGTGCGGGGGCAGCAGGGGGCGGAGGTGACGCCGCTGGAGCCTTTGGCAACGGGGATGTCAATGACGGCCCTGCCGAACGGCTTAAAATTGATGACGGAATTTGAATATCCAATGCAATATCATCTTGAGCCTTTGGAACAGCGGGCGGCGGCGATCCAAGACCAAATGAAGCGGCGCTGGCGACAAGTCTCGATGTACCTTCTCCCTCAGCAGCACTGCCTAATGGCGGAAGTGAACCCCCCAAAGAGGACAATGCATCACTGCTACCAGAACTCGCATCGAGTGAAGGTCCTGAAAGCGCGATCGAGCGGGTAACTTGGTTCACCTGGCGCATAATCTCTGGCAATGCGTGTTGCAAGTGAGGGATCTGCGATAGATTAGTACAATAGGCGGGTAATTCCCGCAGCCTTGGAACAAACTGCTGCAGCGCGCAGGCACCAAAGAAGAAGAACTTCGAATTCACAGGCTCGCGAAGACTCTCAAGCACAGAACGCAGCGCGGTCTGGAGGAAGTTGGGAGGAAGCACCTGGTGCTCGATGAGCTTCCCGAATAGAACGCCAGTAATGCGCAGCTCCATCTCCGGGTATCGAGGGAAGAAGCGGTACTCATCAAACAGATTGTGGATCATGCAGTAGAAGATCTGCCGCTCGCGTTCGTCGCGAGAACCTTGGAAACGCTTCAGCATTGCCACAACATCGTTGATATTCTGCTCCGACGTGTAGATTTGTTGGAAGTACGCGTTCGCCTGCTCCTCGATCATTTCTGCCGTGTAGGTTGATGCGTCACCACTACTCGCAGATGGATCGCCACCAGCTCGAATACCCGCGGCGGCAGCAGCTCCGGCACCAATACCAACGGCTGCCCCCCCTGTCCCGGGTACGTGAGGATTAGCGGTCTCTCCGACCGGGCGCGTGGACGCCGAGATAACAGGGTGGGTCTCCATACTGAGGGTGATAATGCGCTTGAGCTCTTGTGCGATAGTAACAGGTAGCGCCCCTTGAACAGCCATAATGCACTTAAGAATAGTCGCCAACGACTCAATGGACAGCACGTGGCTCGACTGCGGCGTAATGTTGCTCTTAGGCACTGCGCGAGTGTAGTTGCGGTGCACGAAGGCCAGACACGACGTCGCAAACGCCGTCCGTTGCGAGGCGAGGCGTTCCACCAGCCACGTCTCTAAGTTTAGCACGTCGTGGTTGGCCCCCATCGTGGCTAAGGCCAAAGCAAACGAAAAATAGTTGGAATGAATGGCCGAGGCGAAGGCGTCGCCCGTGTTGCGGAAGAGCGCGAACAGTCGCGACACAATGTGCGGCGCTGTGGCGGCGTAGAAGCACTTGACGCTGGCGTACAGCACCAACTTGGGCGCGACGGACCACAAATGGCGCATGATAAGCGGGGCGTTGGGCCGGCCCATGATGTAGGTGCTAAAGAGCTCCGAGAACATGTCGTCGCGCAGCGCGTTCCAACGAGGTGAGGCCTGAGCCAGGTTGGCAATCAGAACATCGGGACATGTCTTCATTGCTCCATCCAGGAGCTTGCGGACGTCACCGTAGCAGTCCTGCTCGGATACCTGCAGTAGCGTTTCCACTACATCCAGAGAAAACCACACGCCATTCTTAGGCACAGCCGATGCATCAGCGCCCTCGAACGGTGCGAGCTTTCGCGGCGACTCGGAGAACGACAGCACTTCCGGTGGTGCCTCCACAGCTGCCTTCAGAATGCTAATGTGCGCGCGACTGTTTTTCCATGGCCGCAGCAGTGTGGTCACGCGGAGCTTGGTCTGCGAGAACCGCTGGAATGCCGTAATAAGCACGCGCAGCTGAGTCGCGTTCTGGATGCTGAGGTCGGCACGGTCCAGCTTCTCTGCAACCTTGGTCCACTTGATTGAGGCGTAGTCCTTCTGCAACACCTCAGCGATGACCTCAAGGTCCCAGTTTTCCCGCACGGGTGCTGCAGCAGCCTCGTCCGACGGGGTGGCCTCAAAATCAATCGTAAGGTTGGCCATCAACGTTGCACCATTCTCCGCGTCCAATCCGGTGAAGGTTCGCGACAGCATCGCCAACATACCCGCGACCTGAGTCGGTGGGATCGTGGGAGCCTTCGCGAGTCCAGCCTCGGCCAGAAGCGTGCGGAACGCCTGAGGGGAGGACGAGCACGAGTAGCCCACATCCTCCATCAGTTCATAGAACACGCAGCTCGACGACACGTCCGAGATGAGCTGGCTCAGCGAGTCCGAGTCGGTTACCGGCCCACAGTCCACGTGCTCGGGGTCGCCCATAGTCAGCGGGGCCATCTCGAGCGAACTCATATCGTTCGGGTGCGCTGACGAAATGCTGGCGAGGAACGAGTCCGTCTCTGCGACGTCCGCGTGGAACTCCTTCTTCATGCGCAGCACGAAGACGAGCGAGTGGAGCACGTCCGACGGCAGCTTGGCGCCGCACGAAGAGATCTCCGGGATCTTGGTGCGCAGGAACTTGATGGCCTGGGCGGAGCTCTCAGCCTTCTCTCCTTGAGCGAAGGCCAAACCGACCGTCACCTGCTGCGGGAGACTGAGCTTGAGCGTCTTGCAGAAGAGCTGCAGGAACTCCTCCGTCACGTGGCGTCCACTCACAGAGTCCGGCGAGCTACCTTCGATCGCCTGCCACAGTCGCAAAACATCCGTCAAAAGGGGGTGACTAAAAGCGAAAGAGGGAGGAGGAGGGGAGGCGCACCTCGCAGATGAAAGTGGTGAAGTTGGGGCGTGACGAGGCCTGTGCGACCTCGTGCGTGAGCAGTTGGATCTTCAGTGCGTCCTTCTGACCGCGGAAGTCGATGTCCTGGACGAGGCAGTTGAGCAGGAAGATGCGCGCGTCTTCTCCGTAGAGTTCCACGAGCTGCAGGCGACACACACAGCGTTAGTTTGAGCCACAGAGCGCAGCGAGGCGCAAGATCGGCCGCACCTGGTTGAGCTCAGCCACGTTGGACTTGAAGTTCTTCTTGCTTAGGTTGGTGACCAGGTAGTTGATCTGCCAGAACAGAGGCGACGCGAACGAGACCATGTTGCGTCCTGCGTGGCGTGAGAGGACGGGGGCGGGGGAGCTGCACCTTCCTTCCTGGACGTCTGGGGGGCGAATGCGAGGAGCTACGAAAGGGGGGGAGGGATTCGGTAAAACCGGTGCGCATCCTGCTGATTCGCCAGGACCATTTTCAACCGCGCTGATTCGCAGAGTACCAATACCAGTGAAGTACCGGTACGCACGTTATCTATTCCATGTGGGCCACAATAATAATGCACAATTGTTGATACCGGTGAATAAAAGGCTTACTTTTTCTATTTCGGATGCGCTACCGGTGCGGGAACCCTATTCCCGGTATTGCGTGGACCAAAACTGCGCTGAGCGACTTGACGAAGCCCAGTAGGGAGAGCACCAGCATGACGCCGGCGCACGCGCTCCAGCTTGATGCGGCGCCCGAGGCCAGCGACTTTTTCTTCGGGAATGTGCTGGGCCAGGGATCGTACGCCAAGGTGAGCCGTGTTATAGCCGCCGCCGCTGCTGCTGCGTGGGCTATTGCTGACTTCGTGCCCGGCGGTTTGTCGCTCTCGCTGCCTGTTGGCGCCGCTTGCAGGTTTTTCACGCGCAGATGAAGAAGAATCACATGGACTTCGCCGTGAAGGTGATGGACCAGAGCTTCATCCGCAAGGAGAATAAGACAGCGTTCGTGCTCACGGAGCGCAAGGTCATGTCGCGCCTCTCGCACCCGAACATCGTCAAGTTCTACTGCAGCTTCCGCGTAAGGCGTCTGCACTCTGGATGCATTTACTGCGCATGGCCTCAAAGATGTTGAAGCCAAGGGCAGTGCAGCACCGCAACCGCAATCCATCTGGTCTCCTCGTCTCATTTTTTGCGTCCAATTGTGGGTACAGGACCACCACAGCTTGTACTTGGTGATGGAGCTATGTCGCGGCGGCGATCTCTTCGGAGTCATCAGGTGCGCGCAGCCTGTTCATTGTTCATGCCGGGAATACGAGGGTGCTCATTGCAGTGCGTTGTGACCAGCAAGGAGTATCAGAACCAGCAGGAACAAGGCGTTTCGGACGCTGCGTGCTCTTTCGAACTGACGCAATTCTACATGGCAGAGCTAGTCAACGCGTTGGAATATATGCACTCCCAGGTACTGCGTCAGCAAAGAAGTCGTTGTTGTGATTGTATGCGATACTAATGAAGGAGAATCCTGCTGCAGCATGTTATCCACCGCGACATCAAACCCGACAACTTGCTTCTTAGGTACGGTGCACTTTGAATTGAAGACAGCTACAGCCTCTGCATCGTAAATCCTAACGACTTCTTGTGCGGTCCCGTTCAGTGAGGATGGACACTTGAAGGTGACTGATTTCGGCACGGCAAAGGTAAGGCGCCCTATTCAGTGAGCTTTTCTTCATGAAAATCGCGTTGATGTATTCGTTCTAAACGCTAGTGTTGGCAATACAGGACCAAGATGGCGAAAGTAGCGATGCGTGTCAGTTTTGTGGCACTGCCTCCTACGTGTCACCAGAAGTATTGCACGACAAGCCGGCTTCGCGAGGGGCCGATCTCTGGGCAATGGGTTGCTTAATCTTTCAGGTGCGTGCACGGCCAGTGTCGAGTCCCAATGTTCTAGGTGCACTGATCCCTTTTGACCGTATAAATGTAGATGTTTACTGGCCGAGCGCCTTTTGTTGGAGAAAACGATTACCTCACTTTCCAAGTGGTAAGACTTGCAAATCTTCGAGCGTCATGGAGTGCTGCTCAAACTGACTTGGCGTTTTGCAGATTATTAACCACTCGAGCGAAGAATTCGATTTCCCAAGCAGTGTCCCGGAAGCCGCACAGGATCTGATCCGGAAGCTTCTCGTCCAAGATCCCGAGGAACGCATTGGTGCTCAGCAGAACGAAGAGGGCTATGCCGAGCTGAAGGTTAGATCTTTTACTGATTTAGGTCTAAGTGACCGATAACTGACTGTGTTTGCCATGCAGAATCATCCATTCTTTGAAGGTGTAGAATGGGACGACATTGGCGATCAGACTCCGCCGTACAGCCCTCCTGAGTTGGTTTTGCCCGAGCCAAAGTTGGTACGAGAACTGGCTGCGTTGGATCTTTATTGGTTTGAAGCGCTAATCGATGGACTATGCAATCAGGATGGCGCTTCCGAGAATTGGACCGTCGCAGAGTATTTCTCGGATGATTTTTCAGAAAGCACGTCCGATGAGTTCAGGTATAGTGTAGTGCTGCTTGGAGGCGCCTAGAATGGCATTTCCCCTCTAATTGCTTTGCTCGCTGGTGCAGTAAGCGTTCACGTAGCAGCAGCTCGGTCCAAAGAAACCGGCCAGCCTGTATTGATTACGATGAGCAGATCCGCTTCGAATCCACCGTGAAGGTCCGCACCACGATGTTTAATCGCACGCGAGAGGTACGGCTTCCAACGTGTTAACGCCAAACAAGGTGTTTGCCGACACTAACCATGCAGTTTTTGCCTCAACAGCTTTATCTCACCGACGCTCCGCGCCTGGTTGTGATCAGCTCGTGGTCAGGCCGCTTCAAGCGCGAGGTTTACCTCGCGGCTGACACGACGGTGAATGAGATCGACCCTCACACGTTCGACGTCGTATCGGTGCGTCGCAACTTGTTATCCTGCTATTGCCCATCTTGCAGCTAATTCCTTTTGACCTGCAGCGGTCAGACACCATTCGGATCACGGACTCCAACAACCTCGCACAGCAGTGGGCGCGCGCCATCGCTGAGGCCGTCTCGGAGTAGGCACAAGCACAGCATGTGGACGTATGTAGGTAAATGGGACACACACGTGCCATCTAATCTAAAATACAGAGCAACCTTAGGCCAGCCACCTTGAAGTGAATGTAGCCATTTGTGTAGCGTTCGTGTGTCACAAGATAATAATCGTGCGCCATGCACGAGTTGCTGCGGCAGGCGCCTCCAGAGGCTGGAGTGGTGGATCTGCTCAAGCGTCTGCGTGCCCACATCTGTCATGAGCCTCGGGGCGACTTCCAGCGCGTACTGCCAGTCTACGAGCGCCTTCTAAGCCCCGTACGTGCGTCCCAGAGCCACTTGTCTTTCTCATAATCTCACTAGGCTCTGCTTGACTCGGTTTTAGCGCGACGATACCGGTATTTCAGTGCAGGGTGAGTTGCTGGAGATACGAGCGAAGCTGCTGGGGTGTGGAGAAGATGCCGATGTGTACGTGTGACGCGGGTGGCTACTTGGTGGTCCGCCTACTGAGTCTGTGACTGTGCGCTGCTGCTGTGCAGAGTCGACGTCGTGGATCGCATGGACCAGGTGGTGGAGCGTTGTATGGAGATTGAGAAGAAGCAACTGAATGCAGAGACAGCGGGTAGAATTTGTTGTGGCAATGCCAAGGAGAGGGAACAGGGACTGGCTGACGGTTTCGTGGTGTGGCTGCAGTTCCAGTTGAAGAGGTGATGCGGTTGCTGGTTGCGCTCGCAGGTGGAGACGACGGAGAGACTTTTGTGCTTGAAGACCCTATGCGAACGACAGATGGGGAGTCGATCATGGTAAGTCGGTGCTTTTGATTGCCTCTTTGTTTTGGTTATCCATCGTTGCTGATAGGTTTGATAATGCGATTGCTTAGTTTTCAGATGCTACGAAAAAGCGCATTGGCGATCGCATCCGTATGAATGATGCTATGCTGCTGCAGCGCTCAAGGGGAATCTTCAATAAGCCCCCAGTTCCACTGGAAGAGTCGAGGTGGGTACATGCAGCTCCACGGACTCAATGGCTACCTGTTACCGCTGGTGTTTTATTCACAAATTCTCAATGAATCTATACAGACTCTTTTCGCCAGACTTGTTCAATGCATTTGGCAATGGTATACCGTGTCAACACTCGAGCTTATGGTGCCCTGCTGCCGGCGTGGCTGCAGCAGGAGACGGAGGGTTCCTCAACATGGTACCATTTAAGCAGGTAAGTGGCAAGGAGAGTTACAAAGGGTTGTTCAGCGAAAAAGAACTAATTCTTCATGTACTTGCATAGCCTAATCGTTTCATTGACCTTCCTGGTGGCTCCCCGCATCGGAAAAGCTTTGATCGCAGCTTGGAAACGTATGCGCGTATTTTACTCTACATGTACTCAGCCCTTTTTTCTTCTAATTGTCGACATGTGTGCTAAACAGCAATGGTACCTCAAAACAACAGCGCAGTCGAACTGACGCCATGGCATTTAAGGAAACGAAGCCTCAAGTAAGAGGAAGCGGACTGTCTCCGAGCAAAGATGTGTTCTTTTACGACGCCACTCGGGAGGTACACTGTGGTGGTTCGAGGCAGTCGAGAGACTGGGGAGAAGCAAGCAGTATTACGGAGAATTCGTCGTGGGGCTCAGCAAGCTCGCTTGATGCCACTGAGCCCTGGATTGCTCAAACGTACGCGTGGGAGGAACTGGGGAATCGTACGGGTTTGCCCGCAGGCTACTGCAGGCCAGCAGCTCGAGGGGATAAACGGTCGCTTCGTGATCTGGTAGTTCCTACAGATTTCGCTTGTAGAAATCACGCAGGGGATACACCGCTGGAAATTCACGAAGAGGACTTCATTGAGGTGAGTGGGGAGCTTACACTCATTTGGTGGAATGGGATTGCTGCTCACGTGGGCCGCACTAATGATTGTGTAGGATTCTCTGAGAGCATTGAATGGGGTTGACTCTGCGATTTTTAGAAGAGATTTCCAGACAGCAACGTTTAAACTGCCTGAAAAGCGCGGCTTAAAGCTCCGCAACACGACCATATCAGCCACAGCGTCTGTCTTGGAGGTGGAATCTGTTTGTTTGGACTACGCTGCATCGAGTTGGTCAACTAACGTTAATGTGATTGTGTAGGTGTTTCGTAAGGCTGGGACGATGCTTATGCGATTAGAGCTGCTATCTATCTACTACTCCCAAGACCCTATGCGAGGGGGGAAGACACTTCAGGCTATGGGAGACGCGCTGCAGTTGTATCTATCGATGCATCGAGTAAGGAGAAGTTTTGTTGTTGTGCTGCTCTTGGAGTGTGTATTTAATGTTTTCATTCTGTTATTTGCACAACATGTAGTCACTTGTAAGAAGCATCGCACAGGAGTGCCTCGAATCTACGCTAGGTGAAACGGACCGAGAGGATGAAGAAATTGTATCCGTCGCGAAGCTTGTTTGCAGGACTCGCAAAGTGTGCCGAGTTGTGGAAACTGTTGGGCACGTACTTGGCTGCGATGAAGACACAGAATTCTGGCCATTACTACAACAGGGTACGTGCCATGGTTCTGCTTATATGAAGTCAAAACAAGTGGCTAAGTGTCGTGCTTTCGTAGATAAATTTCCTCGAGGAGTTGCGCTGCTAAACCGTTTGCATGGCCACGTATTGTCCCTGCGCGTTGAAGATGCCACCGGACATATGCAAGAGCTGGTGACATGGTTCCTCGTGAAATCGTCTTCGCCAATGCTAGCTGCGCTTTCTGATCTTATTGCGTCGGGTAGAGTGCTGGAGTCAACAGACCCGTTTGTACGTGCTTGGTTGTAGATTGTGATCTAGAATTGAATTTTGTGTTGACGTTCTTTGCTGGTTGTTAGGATGAGTTTGAAGTGACAACTTGGAGTAGAAATTTGCTTGAAAAAGCCGCCTCTGGAGGAGGAGACGGGCTATTCAGTGAAGAATTATCAACGCAGGCAGTCGAGATGCTACCCGAGTTCCTGAGAGAGATCGCTCGTCTTATTATCCACCTCAGTCAAGTTCAAGCTCTTCTACGAAGTGTAGATGCGATGAGTTCGACTCATCCTTTGGTGTGTCTATTTAATATTTGCCCAGATTTTACCTGTGATGGTTGCTAACAAATGCCGATGACTATATTAGGTTAATATGGAGCCGCTAACCATGCTTATACGTGGACATGAAGCTGTTGAGCATGCAGAGGACTGGCAAGCAACAGTAGCAGAGGCCATGGCATCGACGGAGAAATTTCAACATGCAGATACGGAGATTGATACGAACGTGGTTACGGAAACGCTGTGTACTACTGAAAATGAGCCATACCTGGATCCGATGCTCGAACAAGTAAGTGCGTCGTTATACTTCCTTTCTCTTGAAGAAAAATACTTACCAGTTGTCGGGTGTTTTTGATATTGATGCGAACAGGCCGAAGCAAAAAGAAACTCTCAACTGCTTCAACGAAATTTGCTGGACCAGCAAGTGGTGGATAAACAGCAACGCCAGCTTCAGTTAGATCGGGAGGATGCGTTCAACGACAAGAAGCAAGTCGAGGAAACGGAGCAGGCTCAAGCAGATGAGGAGGCCTATGGTCGTCTTGCTCTTCTCGACAAGTACGTTATTGTGAAAGCGGTTTGGTCCGTGTGTACGTCACCATGGGCTCACACGAATGTATTGCTTGCTACTAGGTACACTGTGCTAATGGACGGTGCAGAGGAGCGGCATGACTACATGAAGTGGCGACGGGATCGCGCTCTGCGCTTATCGACTGGGAAGGACCAACTTCAATGTCTTTATGCAGACGACACGGCTGCGTGGACTGCAGGTGCACTTACATGGCTAAATTTTGTTGTAGATAATGTGCTGCTAACTATCGTGCCTGTGTTCATTGAGGCATTAGATCAAGAAACACAAAGCAGTGATACAACAACCGGTGAGATTAAAGAGGCGACGTTGCTGGTCGAGGGCGGCGTCCAGGTATCAACACAAGCTGAAGAGCTCTTGTTAGTGGCTACTGCTGGGGCGCCTCTGACTCCTGCCCTGGCTCCTGAGTGGCGAACATCGGTGAGGGTCAACATGGAGGCTGGAAACCGCACGACAGTATCCATGGATGATGGTACCTGGAGAGCTTCGGTGAGGGTTAACACGGAGGCTGGCAATCGTACGTCGGCATCTACGAATGATGGTGCTTGGAGAGCTTCGGTGAAGGTCAATGCAGAGGCTGGAAGTCGTAGCTCAGGTGTGCTCGGCAATTCAGCAGCCTCCGACATTGCAACACATAAAACCACTGTTCGCGTCTTGAACGAACCCGGAGGAAGTGGCGCGGAGATGTACGGGGCTTTGTACGGCGGCCCTTGTGGGATGCCCAATAGCCCCCCCAAAGGCTCTAAAACGAAATCTGGCGACGGCCTTGCGGATGATATTGAGATGGCAGATAGCAGCAGTGCCGTGAATCAAAGTGAACCAACGGATGATGCTACACCCAGTGAAGTCCTTCCTCAGACTTATGAAAGCGAAGATGTTGAAATACAGGACTCAACTCATGATCAGGAAGAAGCGCCAAGCGATTACAGCGATGAGGGTGGCATCCCGTCAGCCGAGACAAGAGGGTATGCTGGGCCGACAGAGTCCTCAAGAGTGTCTCTTCCGCCCGTGCATCCATTCTTTTCATGGACGATACCCGAAGAGGACTCCGAAGTGCTGATGAGCGCGCTAACAGAGGTGCTCTGCTATCTGCTGATTTGTGTTGGGAATACTTGGAAGGCTAACCAATGTTATATGTATGCTCTAGACACTTGCTGAGGCCGATCTTACTTCGTTTGCATCGATCGTCGACTGTTGTGTGCAAGTACCTGTCCGCCTTGTTGCCCATAACCTTGAGGAGGTAGCAGTGAATTGGTTTCGCAACGCGGTGCAAATAGTCGAACACCTTCGCTGGTTACGCAAGCTGATGCTCATGTCAGAAGGGCTTTGTATGGACATCTTTGCGCGTGACTTTCTTCTCGGTTTAAACTCGGGCACTCGGGTAAACTGGGGAGTTGAAGGTCGCCTTTCGTCAGCTCTTATGCTGGCTATGATTGAGGGATCCGTGGTGGTGGATGCAATTGCACATAACTTTCACTACAACACGAGCTCGGCTCTATCTCAAGGTAAGCTTTAGGTGGTTAGTTTTTGATGCCGCATCCTTTGCTCCCGCTGATTCTCCTTTGCTGCAGTACTAGACAGTCTGACTATGACCCCATCCGTTCCAAGCTTACTAAGTGAGATCGAATTGGTGTACGACGTCGCGTGGCCGCTCGGATTGGTGGTCACCTCCCAATCACTAGGCCATTACCAGCAAATGCACCGATTTCTGCTGTACGTACGACTGACGTCACTGGAGATGCGAGAAGCGTGGGGAATGTTGCGTACGCTTCGCCGACAAGGGCGACTGTCTTCGCCGCTAGAGCGACTGAGCGGAGGTGTGATCTACAAAATGCAGTCGTTCCTCCGAGCATTCAACGAAACTTTTGCCACAAAGGTTGGCCCAGGTGTTGAGTTTTCCAACGAGGGTGATAGCTCACCCTGTTATTATTGCCATTGCAGGTGCTGATGACCGCGTGGTCAGAGCTTGAACATGCGTCGCAGAAGGCCACAACGCTGGCCGAACTACGGAGGTGTCACGAGGAATACGTAGCCATCGCTATCCAGTGCTGCTTCTTGGACGCGCTTGGTTACTCGGTAAGACTTGCAAAATTTTCATTCCACGTTAAAATAATGCGCTGGTGGAGCTGACTTGTATCGGGCTCCACACCGTGATGCAGACCCACTCCGCTTTCCTGGACACTCTCGCAGCAGCTTGGGGCTTGACGGGGTTTGTGCGAGGGCTGGAGCGACAAGTGACAGGAAGAGCTTCTGAAGAGACTCGCATCCGCGCATTGTGCGGAGTCTGCGATGTTGCGCTGTGGGCATTTGCTGCCAGTCTGCACAGAGGGAACCACGATGCAGAACGGAGCACACGGGAGTTTTCAGAGGTACGTGAGCTGTTTCGCTTGCTATGATTACGGTTCCTGCGCATACACGCTGGTGTTTTAGTGTTGGTGGAAAAAAGTAAATAGCGAAAGACGCGGCTACCGCTCTAATCTACTGACACTTGTGCTCTGTCTGCTTGCCCCGTAGAGTCTTCTACTCCGGCTCAATTTCAATCACTTTTACTCCACAGACGACGTCTCTGCGAGCGAGTGCCAGGAGCCGGCGACGACGTCGTAGCTGAATTGTAGCACGCCAAAATAAAATATATGCCGACCTGGCAGCCGTGTCTCGCGGGTGTGGCTGGCTGGCTGCCAACCTCTTCAAAAGTAAATTCGATGCGTGTCCTTGAGATGTAGACGGCGCTGGCACAGTGGACACTTGCCGTTGGCGCGGATCGCTTGGTGGACGCACTGGGCGCAGAAAATGTGGCCACACAAGGTGGAGGTCATGTCTTCCAGCACGTCCAGGCAGATGCTGCACTTGAGTTGCGCCTTGAACTCCTCCACGACGTCACTGTTGTGGATGCTGACGTTGGTGGACTCGGCGCTCTTCATGTCCATCGTGCGCTGGCGCTTGGGCACCAGCAGGGGCGCAGCACCTGGCCGTCGTCTTTTCCGACGCAAAGGCGTCGGCTGCGGAGCGGCATCGGTGGGCTCCAGAATCTCAATCACGTCGCTGCCTGCGCTGCGGGAGCCGCCCTCGTCCTCAGACGACGAGAGCGTGAGGTCAATCTCCTCTGGCGGCTGGGTGGGGGCTGGGCCTGTGTTGTCGTCAGCCTCGAACTCATCCTGGAAGTGAATCATGTGGGGCAACACAAAGTGGTCGCGAGAGGTCCAACGCTCGTCCTCGTCGTGCAGGAGGTTGTCCCGCGTGTTGTTGGTTCTGGAGGCGGTCACAGTGTTGTTGTTGCTGGCGCTGAGGCTGTTTCGGGAGGCCAAGAAGCGACCGGGTAGTGTCATGAACTGGTTCAGCGGTGGCAGCGCCCACCCGGACGAAGAGTCGTCGCCTGCTGCTGGGGAGGGGGCGGTGGACGGGCGGAGGCGAAGGCGGAGGCTGCTGCGTGCAGGGGACGGCTGAGCGGAGGACGAGTGCGTCGCCACCGCCAGCTCAGGCAGTCGCATCTTATAGGCACTCGGACTACGATCAGAACGGTTCGAGAGAACGCCTTCTTTTCAGCCACTCAGCGACGCCGAACGTATAAAAAAGAGAAAACATGGAATCGCAGTGCTGAAACAGCTCGGCCCGGCCTCGATGAGCGTGGCGCCGCCGCCGCTCGAGCTCGTGTTGCAAGGCTATCTGCACAAACAGGCGCGTGTGGCGTAGCTGACTCGTAGTTGAAGCATCTGACCGAGTGTGGGCGTTGTTCGTTGTGCAGAGCAAGCACCTGAAGATCTGGCGCGTCCGCTACTTTATGCTCACTCAGGCAAGCGACAGCCAGAAACCCAACCAATAGGCGGACAATAGCAGGGCTGACTGGTGATTTTGCTCTGCAGAATGAGGTGACGTACTCGACCAAGTCTGGCCGCAAGCCGCGACTGCTGCTGACATTGGGAGACGTCCAAGTGGTGCGTGTCTAGCAGTAAGTTAGAGGAAGATGTTGCAATCGCTGATCAAAAGGCACTTGTGGCAATGACAGATCGATGACCAAAACCAGGTGCGCCATCCAGGCAACTTCGTCTTCGTGCTGCAGACACCGACCAGGAAACTCTTCCTGAGTGCGACGACGGAGCAAGAAAGGCGCAGCTGGGTCACGGAGCTGCGTGCGCTGCTGCCTGGAGGAGACGTAGGCGTTCGGCGGTCAATCTCAGACTCGACGATTTTTGGACGGAATCCGTCGAGTGCAGCCAAGAAATCGTCCGCGGCGGCTACGATGCAGAACGGTCGAAACAAGTCTCATAAGCGCGCGTCGAAAGAGCGTCGCGCGGAGAGACGGCGGCAGCAGCTCCCAAAGTTGAAGCGGACGTTTACTGAGACGTGGCTGGACGAGGTGTTCACGCAACCGAGCGGTGGAACGCGCGAGGATGTGCCTCTGCTCGATGCCTTGTGCTTTGCAGGCATCCCCAAAGAGCTGCGAGGTCGGGCGTGGGCGTGGACGCTTGGCAACACGCTGCAAGTCAACCAAGACCTGTTCAACATTTGCAAGGCTCGAGCTCAAGCTGTGCTCATGGAAATGTCACTGAAGCGGGACGTGGACCATTCGGTGGCTGAGACACCAACCAGCTCTAGCAGTGCAAGTCCGATTCTCGAGTCACCAACGAGGAGTGTTTCCAGTGTGAGCAGTGCTTCGTCTGCGTCGGACACCAACGTTGAAGAGGAAGAATCCCCCGTGACGACGGACGAATCAACAAATACTCAGCCTACCGCTGATTCGGACGTTTTGCCGACTACAGAAGTCTCGATGGCGACGGAAATTACTGATCGAAAAAGAGCACGGCGGTCTTCTGCCATCCTTCCTGCGCAAAATATGCTGCAGGATGCCGTGGGCATTGCGGAGATGCTTGTCGCACACGGGGAGCGCAGCATCAAGCTCGTCAACGTTGACATGCCACGGACGTTCGGCCATCACCCGCTGTTTCAGCCTGGTGCAGAGGGGACGGCGCGCACAACGGAAGTGCTAGAGGCGTACATTTGCTACCGACCGGACTTGGGTTATGTGCAGGGCATGAGCTACCTGGCAGCTACATTGTGTTTTCACATGGACAGCTTCACTGCCTTCAAGGCGTTAGTGGCTATGATGAGTTCAAGCCTGCTATTCGACATGTTCCGCCTAGAGGCGACACGAGTGCGTAACTGAGATGACAAGCATGGTACATACCTGTGCTTTCTTGGCTAACCGACTCCTTTGTGTATTTCTTCCACTTCAGACATTTCACTACATCGAGGTGTACAACCAGATCCTCGAGTACGAATTACCGGCTCTGGCAGCGCACTTCCAGGAGCTTGGTATTGACGCGCAGATGTATGCTGTGGATTGGTACGCTCCGCTTTTACTTCGCAGCGTGTAGTGCTGCCGAGTCTTCAACTAAGTACTCGTTCTTCACTTATGTTTCGCGCGGCAGGGCACTTACTTTGTTCACAAGGAGTCTGCCGCTGGACCTGGCGCTGCGGCTGTGGGACGTCTACGTGCTGCTGGGCACGCCGTTCTTTTTCCAGGCCAGCATGGGTGAGGCTTTTGTCGAATGCGTTGTGAGATACACAGGCTGATGCGTTTCGTGCCCGTCTGCAGGTCTGCTGTCGCTCTTCCAGGACTCATTGCTGGCGATGGAGCCGGAAGACATCATGAGGCTCCTGCACAACTTCCCCAAGAGCACGTCGTCGCAGCAGCTCTTCGATGCCATTTCATCCGTGAGTCTCTCGTGCAATGAAATCACTGAGATGCTGGTCGGAGGACCGCTCTGGTCGCCCGACGCCGCGCGCCAGGTGCCTGTCAAGTATCCCGACACCTACGAGTGAGTCGACAGACTGATAGACGACCCACTTCACCCTGCAAAAAGCGCCTCCAAATCCGAAAGACTCTCATTTTTGCTTTCTCCAGGTGAAGTGTTTCTTTTCTTCCGCCTCGTGCATTTGGTGGCGTGCAACAGAAGATGGCTACACTGCAACCTACCTTGTGTCATATTCTACGCTACAATCCTACTATATTTCATGCAAAACACACAGCCAAACACTTTTCCTTATTGCTCACCCACTACCGGACCCCCTAAGACTCGAGCATGGCGACCCGCGGCAAGCCGAGCGTCTTCGCGGCCTTCAACCAGCTGCGCGTGAGCGACGCCTTCGACTCGGACGATGGCAGCGCCGAGGAGCGGCAACAGGAGCGCAAGGAGAAGCAGAAGCAGAAGAAGAAGTCGCGCTCCAAGAAGAAAAACAGGTGAGATCCGTCGTTGTGGCTCGTTGGGCCGGCCCATTGCTGACGCTGTTGCGTGTGTGCAATTGCAGCGACTCGGCTCAGCTCAAGGACCTGGCGTTCGTGTCCGTGTCCAAGCCTAAGAAGACCAAAGGCAAGAAGAACAAGACGCCGTCGCCTGCCGGTTCGCCCGCTGAGGAGGTGGAGGACCATGTTAGGGAGCAGAAGGCGGAGGCTGTAGAGCCCAAGCGCACGCTGGCAGATTTGATGAAAGCAGCACCGCAACAGCAGCAGGTAAGGACAATACCGGTAGCCATCCTTGGCGGCTCACTAGATGTTGGCTCGAAGATCTGTTGATGATGGAGCTGACGGTTGTGCTGGCCCTTGACTTTTGTGTGCAGACGGCTGCAGTGCCCAATGGCCTCGAGAAGAAGCTGCAGCCAGCACCTCAGCAGCAGCAGAAGAAGGTGGGTGTGTCGGTGGTACATGGCCAGCAAATGGGCGCTGACGATTTGCGGTTGCGATTTACGCGTGGTGCTTCTTCAGGCTTCGTCTCCTTCAAAGGTGCAGCAGTCTCAGCAGAAAAAGCAACAGAATGTAGCGCCGGCGGTGGCACCTGTCGCCGCTCCGTCAGCAGCAGCAGCAGCAGCTAGTGGACCGCAGTCGTCGTCAGAGGCGGAGCTGGGTGCGGTGTACACGCCGGCGCACATTACCATCACGCGCGTGGACGGCCAGATGAAGCGCACGGTGGCGGTGACGGAGGTGATGGACCAGCTCCTGCTCTCCACGCAGCAGAACTCGCAGCTCCTCATGGTGCAGGATCAACTCGGGGTACGTGGCCGAGCATTGACGCAGGGGTTAACCGCTAGCTGACGCTCTGCGACTGGGTGTATTTTGCCCGCGGTACATGTATTTCCATGAAGCACGCGAACCGCAACCTGCAGGATCAATTGCAGCGCAGTGGCGGTACGTGCTTTCCTTCATTTCGCTGTGTGGATTTGCGCATGGAGTGCGACGGCGTGACGAGCGGTGACTGATTGACGTGCGATCTTGTGTGCATGGTCTCTACGCTTGGTGGACCACAGAGATTATCAACGGGCTCCAGAACGAAGTGGCCATGTTCCGGCAGATGTGTCTGAATTTGCAGGCCGAGGTGAGTCGATCTCTCCGTCGAGCGCTGGTGATCGGGGCGAATGCTTCGGTTTGCGCTGAAGCCGCCGTGCTGCGTCCCAATTGAAGGCGACCATGTGGCTCACTCGATTTTTGCGATGACATGCATCTGTGCAGGTGTCGCTGCTCCGCTCCAGCGCCGGCCCAGATGTCGGCGGCAATCACCACCGTCCTCCGCCTGGCATGTCCTGAGCGCGCCGCCATGACTATAGCAACTGAAGCTACCTTTACTACGGTGCGGTGCGAGTGAGTAGCTCGAGACCAGCATCGTAACGCCCGTCCTCGCAATAGAATCCCGTTAGCTGGTGTCCTGCCTCCTTGTTCCTCGAAATGGTACTTCAGCTCGAACCTCGAGGCCCTCGAGACCTGCCAGATAGTCGCTCATATCACGCTGCCTCGCCGTATTCAACAACGAACTTCGCAACATAGCTAGCAGCTTCACAAATACAGTAAGCATCCGGCGAAATCGCGAGGTACGAACTTACCGATCTTGCTGACCTGATGCATACTCTGCAGCAGGACATTAGCTTCTTGATTGCGGGGCTTTGGGTGATCGATGGTCCCGAGCCCGCATTGCTGGACCAGATGAACAGTTTTGATCCGTCGACAATTCTAGAGCAGCATGGATGTCGAAGGACGGACGGCAATATCGTTTGCCTTCAAAAGCTCAAGAATTTCCTTGTTTGAATTGCCTCCTTCACATCCCTGGCCTCTATCGATATACAACAGCACTTGAACACCGGCCTTCACTCGTTTTATGAGTGCCAACGCTACTGAAAATGAAGAAGCTGGCATAAATAAACTTGCGCGCTGAATAAATGGTACATAACAGCTCTTCCAGGCCATCAGTAGAAGAGTCGCTCTGGCGTACTCGCTTGGTTTGCGCACTTGGTCTTCCAATTGATGGTTGAGGTTTGTGCTTATACTCCCAGTAGTATTCTGCAGTTCGTCGACCAACACTGACGAGGTTTGCAGCTTTATCATAAATTCTCCGGCACTAGGTCGCATCGCAGGTCCCCGGCCGATGCCACGACAGGCCTAAGTATAATTTTGAATTCATTAGCATATTCACAAGGGAATTATCATTCAGAGGTATAGCCTATTTCAGTATATTTGTAGACTCGCTGATCGTATCGACCACAGCGTTGAGGCGCTCGAGCTCTTCAACAACGTCGTTTTCAGGGACTACGGCCTCTGTTTCTGCTGTGTTGTCTGTGCTCCCATCTTCAAAGCTTGAAAGTCGCGAAAACCCGCTTTTGAATCACAACACAGCCAAGACTTTTCCACGCCTTCATAGCCCAAGTGATAGCAATTTTACGCGTTGGTGGCACCAGTTTAACTTGTGTGGCTTCTCGCTGCTGGTGATGGGCTCTAAGTTGCGCTGTCAGTTCACTTACCCATTCTTTTCGTAGGCGTTGCTTGAAGGGTCTAAACCACGATATGTCTGCAGACTGGCAGACGATGAAAGGCCAGGTGGAACCCGGATTAAGTGCACAGGTAAACTGTAACGGGCTATGACGAACCTGTTACCGACGTACACTTGCGCTTGGGAAGTAACAGGCACATTAAACTCTGATTGATTGATTGACAAGACAGTGTCGGGTGTTGACCCCGCCCCAGCCATTAGATTGATCTAGACGGTGATTAGCCATCGCGGAGGCGCGATGGCAACTGTGTGACAGAGGCCCGTCACATAAACTCTCTGCATGCTCTGTCGTGTAGGAACACGCAGAAAATCTCACTACCGAACGGTATGAGTCCCACCAACAACACACGCTTCCCTCGCGAAAGGTCAGCGAACGTTGGATCAACACCTGAAGACCAGGAACGATCCCTTACACCGGGTTGGTTGTAAGCGCCTCTGTATACCAAGGTTGAGTTCGGTCAACCTTAAAACCTGCACTACTAGCCACGAGCGAGGGCTAGAATGCAATATTGCGCTTTCGCGCGAACCCCCGCAGTCCCTCAGAAGTAAGGGTACCGGCAGTCACGCCTAATACGGGTTTGCCGAGGGTAACCTCGGCGGGTAGTGAAATACACTTGGGAACACTCGGGTTCCACCAATATATAGGGACCGACACTCCTTGTCGTCCCTAACTCTCGGCCACTCCTATCTCTTGGACTGACCAGCAACAAACTCTCGGTTCAATGTACCTCAAGCTCGCTGACAGGCATCCCACGCAGCCGAGCGTATCCAGACCCTAAGACAAGCTAGCTAGACTTACCGAAGACGGACTTGACCCTTGGTGGCTTGTGGGGAAGACTGCTGATTTATTTCTCTTTCCTACAGCTCTGGGAGCCTCTGTAGGTCATCATTTGGCTAGTCCTATATCTCTATACAAATATCAAGTGTAAACAGATCTCTGTGGGAAATCGTATAGCCGGCTCTACACAGCCGAGGGTACGACACGAAATGGGTACAAACGAGGCTTTTAACCTCGGCCGGGGTTTTATTAGACCCAGCCGAGACCTCGGTCACTATTGTTCCTAGGTCACTATAGCGCGGGAAATGAGACCCGCCAATCAAGACGCTCTGTCGCCGTTCACTGAAAGGTGCAACGTCAGCCAAACCGTGACAGTTCGGCACCAAAACCCAACGCCACAACTGCCCCCGCCTCGACGCAAACTTCCGCAAGTAGTGCGCGTCGCGGCGCCTCTTGATCGCGCCCTGATGGCTCGCCGCTCGCCGTTGCTCAACCGAGCTACGGCTGCCGCTCTTCATGCTCTTGATGCATCCGGAGAGGTTCGTTTCCTGCTTCTCTTTTCTTCTTCATGCTCCTTGAACTTTGCCTGACCTCTCGGTGCTTGCATCCATCGTAATCCACGTTCACAGGATGCTAGCGGCACTCCATCCGCTGCTTCTGGCTCCGCCGGAGCTTCGGTGACCGTTCCTCGGTCGCCGGCTGCCACGCCTATGGCTGCTGGTGAGGGTGCAGAGGGTTCGTCCCCACCCACGCCTCCGTCATCGCCGGGGTCTTCCCCGGTGTTGGCGTACCTCCTTGGCGCCACTCCGACGGTTGTTTCGACACCGCCGGGGTCGCCGGCGACCCACAGCGTCTCGGTTGGGTGTCAAACTGACCCCACCGATGGTGATCTACCCCGTAGTGCTCAAGCCGAGCCTTCGGAACCCTCGTCCATCGAGCGGCAGCTATTGCAGCTGGGTCACCTGGTCGTCGGCGTTGCGCGCCAGCGTCCACGACGCGTCGACTCTGTCCTGGACAGTCGGCTGGAGAGCGCCACAGATCTCGGTGAGATTCTGTCGGCTGCTGTTGCACCTGCTCGGCTCCCGCTTGCCGAGTCCGAGGAGATCATCTCTCTACGGGATGAGATCGCTCGGCTGCAGGCCCAGTGCGCCGACTCAGAGGATCGGTTGCACGCAGAGGTGCAACAGCGTGAGAAGATCGAGATGTTCTGCACCCAGGCGACGAGCGACAGCAACCAGGCTACGGACACCCTGCGTCAGCTCCGCCTGGATCACGTGGCTCTCACCCGGCACCACAACGCTGCCAATGCTGCTCTCGGCCACCACGCCGACATCGTGGCAGGCTTGTCGGCTCGCGCCAAGGCTGCCGAGACTTCGGCGGCGGCTGCTCAGCGCCTGATCCGGAAGGATCGGGAGCGATTTAAAGCTGGCCTCGTTGCCTACACGGCGCAGCTGGCCAAGCTTCGGAGCGACCTCGCTGCGGCTGCTCAAGCCTCTGCGGGTGCGGTTCCGGCTCAGCTGCAGGCTCTGCAAGAGGAAAATGCGAGCCTGAAGCGAGCCAACTCCGTCTTGCGCCGTCACTCGGCTGCCCACGACTTGGACGTGGATACCTTGGTCCTTGCCTCTGCTGGTAAGTCTTCAGTCTCCACTTGTTCGGTCGTCTCTCATCCTCTAACTCTTCATGTTTCCTCTGTCAGGTATCACCTCAGAGGACATCGACTGGGAGTTGCTCGGGCTGTCGCCTCCGAGCATTTGTTCCAAGCGCAGCCGGAGTTCGTCCTCCGAGAGTTCGGAGGACAGCCCCGATGCTGCCATGGACTCTGGCGACGAGACCAAGGCTCCAGCCGAGGCGTCTGCCGGCGCCGGGGACGACAGCGATGAGTCGGATGACTTGCCGCTCATCCCCTCGGTCTCCAGGCGTCGGCGTGACCGGCGCAAGCGTCTCCGACAGCGCAGCTCTTCTCCGAGCTCACTGTCGAAGTCGGCTCTTCCCGCTGGCAAGCGGTTGGGCCGACCGTCGGTCAACCTTCGAGCTCGCGCTCAAGGTGGACCCTCGGGCGCCTCTGGGTCGACTCCGGTGTCATCTCCCGTGTCTGGGTCGACCCCCTCACCCTCACCGAGTCTTTTGGCGGGGCCGTCACCTGGTTCTCCGGCGCATACGCCTGCCCCGGATTCTTCGGTGCCTCCATCTTCGGCCGAAGTCGTTGACTTGTCGGGGGAGGAGGTCGTCACCGAAGCTCCGGTGGCTGCGGTTCCTGCGTCCGGGCCATTTTCGTCGCCGGTGATTACTCCACCGCGGCATGACGGTCGCCCGTCGCGCAGTGCCTCGGTGCTGGCTAATTTGCGCTCGATGAAGGCTCTGGAGACTCTGGAGGCTTCGGACGATTTCATTCTCGGCTCTGGCCAGTCGTCCGAGGTTCCCAAGGTCTCCTCACCTTCGGTGGCTTCCCCCAGTGGTGGTGTTGTCGCCCCGATTCCAGCCGTTGGCGTTGAGTCGTCGCCTGCCGTTCTGGTGACCTCGGTCGGCCCGCCAGTTTCGGCGCCACCCTCGGTCTCGTCGGTTCCAACACCGGCGACTCCGGTTGGGTCGGCTGCGGGTGCCCCAGAGATTTCTGCAGCGTCGGCTAGCCAGCCACGCGCACGTCTTTCGGCGGCTCGGTCTGCGACGCGTCGCGCGCACTCCGAGGTCACGGCCACGCTGTCGACCGCTCCAGGCACGGACCCGAATTCGTTCGCCCCGGCCGTGCCAACGGTTCCCGGGAGTGTGGATTCCCAGCGTCTTTCGATGCTGGCGAACCCGTTCTTGACCCCTGGGTTCACGGCACCAGGCGCACAAACTGCCTGGTGCCAGATCCAGAACCAGAGCGTGACTCCGCCTATTGCAAAGGGCGTCGAGTCCCCGTGCTCGGTTGCTGGGATCCGGGCCCTGGCGGATTGGACTAATCCGGCTCATCCGTGGCAGCAAGTGCGCCAGAAGATGCCGGAGGTCCCATGCCTATTCGGGCTGGACCAGAATCCGCCGGGGTCCAAGATTTCGATTCGCGCAAGTGGGTTGGCGCGCACAGTGAAAATGTGGCGCCAATTCCAAGGCGTCTCGACCGACCGAACGGAGAAAGCAGACCTCGGTCTCGCTTTGTGGGAGCGGCGCCACTGGGTCCAGGTAGCTGCCGTTGAGACTTTTCTCCGGAGCGAGGCACAGAGGCTTGGAGCGACCGATCCGTCGGTCGTCACCCTCCGTGCCGCCTGGACCGAGTACAACAAGGCCCGTAACCTCCGTGCTGATCGCATTCGCCAACAGATGCTTTACCGCTGTTGGGAATGGTGCATCGAGCGCACCGGCAAGCCTCGGGAGTCGATCACCGAGTTCTTGCTGGAGCCCACGTACCTCCAATATTCGTTCGAGGTAATTGAGTGGGCTCCGGCGTCAGAAGATTGGCTCGGAGAGCTCGCCACGTTGGACGACAGGCAGCCGTGGCGCAATTGTTGGGTCGACGCGCCGGCTAGCCACCCGTTCAACACCACGTTCGCCCCATGCAACCCTCAGGTGCCAATGTTCGTGCCCCGAGGGATGACTCAGGCGGAGGTGGTGTCGGGTTTGATGGTGGATCCTTCGTTGCCGTCGGCGTCGGTGACGGCTCCATGGGCTGCCCAAGCTTCTGTCGGTGGTGCTTCTGGTCGACCGAGCCAGGAGGGAGAAGATGTAGACGTCTCAGAGTCTTCACCAGGTCACTCCTCGGTCCCAGCACCGGCCGACGAGCCGGCAACTGCTCAAGGGTCGGATCTGGATGTTTTGGCTAACATCGCGTCGACCACTGAGGTCTAGGCTTCGGTCTGGTCTCACTAATTTTCTCCGTTCGTTCCTCAGGCTGCTAGTGTGCCGTCCGAAGCCCGTAGTCATCCGTAGCGGCAGTTCTTGAGCTCCAAGTAATTCCATTTAATCCAATTTCATTCGACAATCGTTCACGTCACATGTAAATATGCAAGTTCGATGCAGTAGCAGTTTTCGTCTGTCACTGCGGGCTGCATCATCCCGCAGGCAGTTCATTCGTCAACCGACGTCGCCACCAGGCCTCGTCAGAGGCTTGGTAGCAATCAATAGTTGGTCACTCGCAATTTTGATACAGTAGCAAATTTCATCTGTTGCTACGGGCTGTATCACCCCCGTAGACAGTTCAACTCTCGGTAGCTCTCCAGATTAGTTCTCGTCAGCGACTTGAACCATCTGCAATCGTCGTTCGCTGCGCCGAGTCCGCAGATAATCATAAAGTAGCCCGCCACATGATAAATTTGAGGCAGGCTCCCACGTGGGCTCATCATACCCAATCCACTTCACCTTGAACTCTCGGACAGCGCGGCTAGTGCCCGTCGACAGCGGGGATCGGTCATCGAGGATGGCTTCTACCTCATATTCGCCAGCGAGCTGGTCTGGCTCCCAGCTATCTTCAGGCAACAACTCCTCGTCGAAGTCCAGTCTCGTATCCTCGGTCACTTCAGGTGCTAACCGACTCTTCGGTCGGTCTCCAAATTCGTCGACGGCCTTGAGTCGGGACACGTGCACCACCGGGTAGAACCTATACCCACTTCGGTCTGGCAATTCCAACTCGTACGCAAACTCTTCGATCCTTTTCTTGATCCTGAATGGTCCATGCCATCGGTGGGCGAGTTTCTTGGTCAACCCTGGCTTGACTCGTTCCATATACAACCAAACTCTGCTTCCGGGTTGGAACAGAGACCTCGGTCCTTCGTCAGTGGGATCAGATGTTGCCCCCGTCTCCACCTGTGACTCGTCAGAGGTCTCGTTTTCGTCGACATTCGGTACTGCAGCTCTCTCACGTCGCTCCAGCGACTCATTGTGTTCTCTCGCCCTCCGAGCTTTCTCGACACTTTGGTACTCCATTGCCATTTTCCACGAGATTTCCTGTTGCCGGTTCACTTCTCGGCGCCATGCCAATGCGTCAGTCTGGCCTCCGAATCCTCGTTTGAGTGACGACGACATCGCTCGCAGCGTGGATTGTGCGTCCCACCCATGAACTAGGTAAAACGGAGTGTCCTTCCGGGTGCCATCTTGAGAGTTGTTGATAGCGAAGATCAATCGCTCCGCGATCTCGTCCCAGTCTTGCTGCAGCGGGTCTTCTGCGTACACCCGCACCGATTGCATGACCGTCTTCACCGACCTCTCTTGCTGTCCGTTCGCCTGCGGCCGATAGCTCAGGGTCGCTCTTGACCGAGACTGCATCATTTCTGCAAAGGCCTGGAACACCTCGCTCATGAAGCGAGGGTCTCGGTCATGTCGGATCAGAGTTGGTGCTCCGAATCTTCGGTACACGCATTCCTCGAAAGCCTGTGCGACCCTCAGAGCGGTAGTATCTGACATAGCTTTACCCATGACGAATCCTGTGAACGCGCACTGGAACAGTAGTAGGGCTGAGTTGCCCCGACGAGACTTCGGTAACGGTATGACGAAATCCATCGACACCATCTGGAACGGTCGCTCTGCTAAGACATTTCCTGGCGAATAGCCTCGGAACTGTGGTCGGCTTTTGCTCGAACTACAGTCGGGGCAGGACTTGACGTGTCGTTCGGCGTCTGCATATAGTCCAATCCAAAAATAGTCTGATTTGACTCGGTGGTACGTTCGACCGATACCTTGGTGGCCGCCTTCCAACGAGTCGTGGCAACTCCGTAGTACTTCCTGAATCATCGTTGTGGGCACCACTAGACGCATCGTTGTCTCCTCTCGGCGTTCGTTGCCCCACCGACGGTTCGTTCCAAGAAAATACAGTACACCATCCTCGCTAAGCACGAACTTGTCGGCCATCTTCCAAGCGTCTCTGGCTGCTCTGTAGCTTAGGTCTGTTTCCTTGCCTCGGAGGACCGCTTTTAGGTTCGACCATCTCAGCTCTTCATCCTGGGCGGCGGAGATTCGTCTCCGGCGCTCTTCCTGTATAACCACAGGGTCAACGTCTTCTGCGTTTGGAGCGCCAGGGTCTCCCTCGTTGCTCGATTGCTCGGCTCTCAGCTCACTCTGAGCTTCGGTGGTCACACCATTCGCTTCGTCTCGCTCATCTGTACCATTCGGCTCTATCACCGACATTTCATCTGCAAACTGGACTCGTTTCTTCCTCGCTTTTGCTTGGTGTCTGGTTGTTGCAGTTAGGTAGTCGGGTTCGTCCCGCACAAAGTCGAAAAAAGATCTGTCGCGGGAGATTCCACGGGCTACTTGGGCTCGGGCGAAGCTGACTGTCGGTTTCTCTTCGGCCGTGGTCTGTACTGAGGGTTCATAGATGACCTCTCCGATCCGGTTCAGCTCGACCAATTCTAATTTCCTAGCCTCGGTCGAAGCTACGCTGGATTCTTTGCTGCTGAGAGCCTCGCTTGCCAACGAATCTGCTGCAGCGTTGAATTCTCGGACCACGTGCAAGTACTTCACCGACCGCAGCTTGGTCGTGAGTTCTCGGTGACGATTCAGTTGAACCATCAGAGACTCCTTTCGACATGCCATCACCCCTAGGGACTGCTGGATTGCGAGTCTCGAGTCTCCCACGATGACTAAATCCTCGGCTCCATGTTCGAGCGCAGCTGAGACGCCGTTGTTCATTCCAGCATACTCAGCGAGGTTTACCGTGGTGGTCTCGAGATAAGCACTCGCAGCCGTCACTACAGTCCATTCTGGTAATGTCCACAAAATCCACGAGCAACTGCCGTATCCACCGTTCCTTTCGGTCTTGGCCGAACCATCGAACGACATCACAAATCCGGTATAGGACCTCGGTAGGCAGGCATACAGCAAGTGGGGGTCCATACGAGAAGTAGGTGACCCTCTCGTCGGCGGTGTAACCGGGGCTAACGAGTCTTCCAATTCCACGAAGCTTGTGAGGCCAGCTTGGAGAAGCTGAGCAAACGTGCAATCGCGTTCCTTGACTCTGTTGACCACCAGGTGCCACGGGGACAACATAACCGCAAAGTGGGTCGCTCGACCGAACAGTGTCTTAGATTTGTGCACCCATTCGAGCGTTGAAAAACGCGTATAGACGTGGATGGTCCGACCCACCAACTGGGAGTAGCACACCTTCAACACCAGCAGTAGCGCTAAGACCTCCTTCTCGGCCGGGTGGTAGTTCATCTCGGCGTCCTTGAGGACTCGGCCACAAAATCGAACCGGGTGCAGCTTGTCATCATGGTATTGCATCACAGTGGAGCTCAATGCCCACTCATTCGCGAATAACGTGACATGCGCCTCCTTGTCTCGGTCAAAGTGCCGGAGGATCGGTGCCTCTGCAACCTTCTGTTGGAGCGCTGCGAAGCTTCGCTTGGCCGCCGAGAGGCTGCCACTAGGCGTGAAGTCTTCATCCTTCAACTGATACAAAGCCGCTCCATACACTGCGAAGTCCTGGATGAATCGACTGTAATAATTCAGCGCACCGAGGAAAGACTGCATCCCTTTTTTTGAAGCAGGGAATGGCAGCTCGGTCACTGCTTTCATCTTCTTGGTGTCGGCTCGAATACCTTCTGCAGAGACTTCGTGTGACAGGAAATCCACCTTTGGCTGGACGAAGATACTCTTCGTAAAGCTCACACTAATGCGACATTCGGTGAACCGTTGGAGCAGTCGGTCTAGCGTCTCCAGGCACGCGTCGAAAGTCTCGGACCCAAAACAGATGTCATCGACAAACGACCGCCGGTCGAACACCGGCACCAACAAGGATTCATCCGGTTCTCCGGTGGAGAACATGTCGGCAACAGGGCTGTTCACTAACCCATTCACTGCGTCAAGCGTGACCGAGGATTCGCGGTCGGCCTCGAATTTGGTCACCCGAGTTGTTGACTCCTCGAGTCGTCGCGATGAAGGGTCGGTCACCCCTGTCCGCGCAACCTCGGCGTGGGCTTCGGCCGTTCGCATAAGCTCCGAGAAGTGGAGCCAGCCGCCTTTGGGTTGGACGAAACCCCACAGAGCATTGTCAATCATTCGTTGGTAAATCATCGGTGCATTCTTCAATCCGAACGGCATACGAAGCCATTCGAAATGTCCGAGTGCACAGACGAATGCCGAGACTTTGCGGGCCCGCATCGTCATCATAATAGCCCAGAATCCACTGGCCGCATCAAGCGAGCAGAACCATAGGTAGGCTTCCAGGTCGGTCAACAAGTCGTCGACTAACGGCATGGCGTACTCCATAATCGCCGTCACTGCATTCACCAGCTTGTAGTCGATGCACAACCGAATATCAACTCCATTCTTCTTGAGCACGATCACGATGGGCGACGCCCATGGACTGTCTGAAAACGCCACTAGACGAGCTTTCAGCAAGCCTTTCAGAAGCTCGTACAGCTTCCGAAGGTGTCGGAGCGGTGTTCTCCGAGCTCTCTGTTTGATGGGTGGATGCCCCTGTACGTCAATATCGCACACCACACCGTAGGCCGGTGGTGGCAGAGCATTCCCACTCGCAATCATGATCTTCTCGTGTCGTTTCAGCACCGCAACGAGACTTTCTTGTTGACGGGCTGTCGCGCTCGGGTTCAGAACATTCGGTCCTGAATAATCCAGTACCGTTTCCGAGGCTTCGGTCAGGTCCGGTAAGAACGCCAACTCGTGTGCATAGTCCGTCCACTCGATCTCATTCGCTAAATGTTCGGACGTATTGGTATCGGTGTTCCCACTACCTGAACCGTCCCCCGCGGTAATCTCATGCATCATTGCTACGAAGGCAGAGTCCAATCGGGTCTCCGGGTCATCACCGAGGACTGGGATGGAGATCTCTTCACTCGTATACGTGGTATCCGCGCCATCAGAGGTGTCGGTCGCCACCGAGTCGTCATCTTCGTCGACCCATCTATCTCCAACGGGTTCGTCAGAGGGTTGCACCGAAGTCGTCAACGGCATTCGGTCTCGTTCTGTCGGTTCCTCAGTGCCCCTATTCGCGAACGTTATCTGGCCCTCGTCTAGGCCTTCCAAGTCGTCGGATGGTCGAGGTAGGATGCCGCTAGGTGTCGGATAGTCTCGTCGTTCTACAGCTGGTGGCTGATCTGCCAACCATCGTTCGTAGAGTTTGCGTTCCCGCGTGAACAAAGTCTCGTCTCGACACTCCGCGTACGCCAGGACTTGCCACTCCTCATACTTAGCGGAGTTCAAACGAGTGTATCCATCTCCTTGCGGCAGGTCACCCTTTTTCACCCACAGCAGTACCGATTCGTGTCTCGCGCAGTGAGCAATCTTCGGTGACACGTTCGTTAGTCGCACCATCGTCGGCTGCCCTCGTCGAGACCTCGTTACAGTGGGCACCAGGTTTCCAATCCGGCGTGCCCACACATCGTGAGTAGTCAGAGGCGGCCGTCGTCGTGGTAACCTAAATTCTTGCCACTCACGCCCTGGGACCGACAAATCCTCGGTCGGGCGTCCAGTCACTTGCATGCTGTACGGCTCGGCCTCTGCTGGGTTCTGCGACTTCACCAGGGGCACCGTTACCTCATCCGGTAGTCTCGCAGTACCGTGGAACAGATCCAACCGGACTCCGGCTGGAATCATGAAGTCTGTTCCCAGGACCACGTCCACTCCTGCACTGTGATCCATAACCCATACTTCAAATTCGTACACGCGCTCCCAGCCTAGCGTGACTTTAACGAGTGCTCGTCTGCGGGTCTCCATCACCCCTGGGTTAATTCCTCGCACCTCCAGACTCCTACCGTGATCTGGAACTTCGCGCAAGCGCAACCGTTTCGCGTATGACGCGGAAATCACACTGACATTCGCTCCAGTGTCCAGCAGAATCCTCGTTCGCGAGTCGTTTACAGCCCCATTGACGAGGGCTCGCAATCGCTTCCTCTTGTCATAGCGCTGGGATGACCACCACCCCATTCTCTCGCCAGATAACAGTTTAATCGTCTGGCCGAGGTCTCGGGATGGATGGTCGATTTTGGCCATGCTGAGGATCGAAGCATCGGTTAGCTCCACTCCGTCTCCGTCCACACGTCGTCCATTCACTTCACTCTCACCGAGGCTTACGCCTCTCTCCTTTACATTTTCCGTCGTTTTCACATATTCCATATTCAAGTCATCAGACCGTTTGCTCACACCTGCGAATGCGAACATATAGTCCGCATCCAGCGCAGGTTTGGCTAACTGTGGCAGCCCGATTGGGACCAACCCAGTTTCAGTTGGCGGGCTGCCTAGTTTAAATGACTCCCATAGACGAGTTCCTGCAATTCCGGCGAGAGGTCCTTCTTCTCGACCTTAGCTCGGAGGAGATTCGTGAGTTCTTGGAAGGCTTCACACTTCCCGGCATCATGAACCTGCTTGCACATCTTGCATCGCTTAAAACAGTAGTGAGCCGAATGGGTGAGTCCTCCGCAGGCGGCGCATGGACCATATTGGCGTCGACCATCGCGTCCGGTGGAGTTTCGGCGCTGGTCGTCTCGGTCATACGGGCGTTGGCCGTTACTTGCCCTCTGTCGACGGTTGTCGGCGCGAGCGAACGTTCCTTCAGCCGCATTGCGACGTTCAGAGTCGTTTGCAGCAGCCACGTGCCCTCGATCCTCGGTCGACGCGTATCCGTCGTCCGAGTACCCTTCGGAGTATCGGTCGTCATCGCCAGAGTGAGACTCCGGCCCATACTCCTCGGTGTCATCATATCCGTCGTTGTACGCTTCCGGGTATCCTCCACGCACGTCCACCGAGCGTCCCGCATTCAGTGCTGTCACTATGTTGGTCAGTGCGTCAGTGAGAGTGACCCTCGGTCGATATTGTTGGTCGTCCCGGCGACGGTTATCGTCTCGGTAACGGTCTTCTCGACGACGGTCGTCCTCTCGGTGACGTCGGTCTCGGCGATAGCCGTCCCGCGGATCCTCGGAGCGTCCACCATCGCGTCGGCGTGCTACCTCTTGCCCTCGAGAGCGGCGGACCGAGGACTCGCGTCCCGATTTTCGCTCTCTGCGACGAAGGATATCATTGATCATATCCTCGAGGTCGTGAATGTTCTTAACTCGGACATGGCACAGACGCTCTTCTAGACCTCGGTCTTCGCACGAATCCAAGAAATGCTCGACGTGGTCCTTTGCATCACGACCGCCATGCTCGAACTGCACTCCGGCGTTGCGAGCATAGCCGTTAAGTCGGTTGAGGTAGTCGCAGACATGCTCCTTCTCCTCTCGCTTGGCCGAGTAGTACCGAGCCTTCGCAGACTGGTTGAACCTCGAACAGTAGTACTTAATGAACGCATCGCTCAACAATTTCCACGTGCGTCTCGTTTTGCGGGGTAGCTGTCGGTACCAATGCAGAGCACCATCTTGGAGGCTCAATTCAAACGCCATGCACCATTCGTTAGGCGGCGTGTGCGTCCCTTTCATCTCGTATATGAACGCTCGGAGCCACTGCATGGACTTCTCGCTCTTGTCGCGGAGTCCCAAGTACGGCTTGATATTTCCGAGTGGGAGATGTGTAGCGATCTCTAGCCTCGGTGTCGCACTGTCATTCTCCACAGCGCTCAGCTCACGAATTTGGCGTGCCCATTCTCTCGTCAAGTCACCCCCGTTGTCTCCGACGTCGAACGAATCTTCGTCAGATGAGTCATCGCGGAGGTCGTAACGTCGGCTGGGCGTCCGACTTGCACTTCGTCCAGCAGTCGGAGCGGTTCGATATCCCTCGGCCTCTCTCGCCAGTCGTTCTGTGCGACTGACCGACCTCGGCGTCACCATGTGAGAGTCTTGGAAATATGTCGACGTCGCACCTTGGGCCGAAAATACTCCGGCCTCGGTCGACCCTCTGGGGCGTCTCCCAGGGGTCACTGGCAACGGAATCATGGACGGGTCGACCGGATCCGATGCGTGGCGGACGTTCGGTGGACGGCTAACTCCCGCCTCGGCCACCCCGAAGGCCGACCGAAGCTTCTGCTTCCACTTGCGAAGCGCCGTAGCAGCGTCCTCGGGTGCCCATGCTCGGAGGTCTGCTTCCGACGGGAACACTTGGGGTTCACATCCCATAGCGCGTAGGAGTTGCACCGTGTCCTCGGCCACCTGCCGAGTATTCCACGACTCCACGGGCACAGTCAACTCGCCACCGAGCTCCATCCAGATGGCTTGGCGAACAACCTCTGGAGCGAAGGATCGCATCCAGTTGCTCTTCACCTTCATGAGTTCTAGGTATCGACCCAGAACTCGGTTGGCGGCCGGGGTGTCTCCGTTAAGAGGAGGCCGGCCGCCATTCGGCCGAGAATTCGCATCCTCGGCCATCGCCGACGATCGGTGATCGTCGGACTCATCTTCGTCGTAACCGTTGGCTGGTTCGGGACCAGCCACTTCGTTCAACTCTTCGGTGAGGTTTCGCGCAAGCGACCTCACCCCTCCGCTGCGTCCTACAGATACTGCAGCGGCTTCCGAAAGCTCGGGCATAGCTGCCTTCTCTTCCAGGTCATCTTCTTCGTCATCATCCTTGGCGTCAGAATAGTCCATCGGCTCATCAAAACTGTCCGAACGCTCGTTGATCGACGCCAACGTACTCGGCGTCGCGAACGACGAACCGGAACGCCCCGAACCCTCGGTACGCGTTCCACTTGACCTCGCCGGCGTTGCTGGTACCGCTGACTTCGCTTCTTTCGCCATCTTCTTTCTTCTTCTCTTCTTTCTTCTCTCGAATGCTCGTTAAGGTAAGAACCTATATGCAACCAAGACACACAGAAGGTCACACCAATCCCGGGTCGCGGCACCAGTTGTCGTGTAGGAACACGCAGAAAATCTCACTACCGAACGGTATGAGTCCCACCAACAACACACGCTTCCCTCGCGAAAGGTCAGCGAACGTTGGATCAACACCTGAAGACCAGGAACGATCCCTTACACCGGGTTGGTTGTAAGCGCCTCTGTATACCAAGGTTGAGTTCGGTCAACCTTAAAACCTGCACTACTAGCCACGAGCGAGGGCTAGAATGCAATATTGCGCTTTCGCGCGAACCCCCGCAGTCCCTCAGAAGTAAGGGTACCGGCAGTCACGCCTAATACGGGTTTGCCGAGGGTAACCTCGGCGGGTAGTGAAATACACTTGGGAACACTCGGGTTCCACCAATATATAGGGACCGACACTCCTTGTCGTCCCTAACTCTCGGCCACTCCTATCTCTTGGACTGACCAGCAACAAACTCTCGGTTCAATGTACCTCAAGCTCGCTGACAGGCATCCCACGCAGCCGAGCGTATCCAGACCCTAAGACAAGCTAGCTAGACTTACCGAAGACGGACTTGACCCTT
Organism: Phytophthora ramorum; assembly: GCF_020800215.1. Taxonomy (NCBI): domain Eukaryota; phylum Oomycota; class Peronosporomycetes; order Peronosporales; family Peronosporaceae; genus Phytophthora; species Phytophthora ramorum. Next base: position 815,853 of record NW_027150650.1, read on the forward strand.
GGTGGCTTGTGGGGAAGACTGCTGATTTATTTCTCTTTCCTACAGCTCTGGAAGCCTCTGTAGGTCATCATTTGGCTAGTCCTATATCTCTATACAAATATCAAGTGTAAACAGATCTCTGTGGGAAATCGTATAGCCGGCTCTACACAGCCGAGGGTACGACACGAAATGGGTACAAACGAGGCTTTTAACCTCGGCCGGGGTTTTATTAGACCCAGCCGAGACCTCGGTCACTATTGTTCCTAGGTCACTATAGCGCGGGAAATGAGACCCGCCAATCAAGACGCTCTGTCGCCGTTCACTGAAAGGTGCAACGTCAGCCAAACCGTGACAGTTCGGCACCAAAACCCAACGCCACAGCTCCTTGACATCATCGGTCCAGGGAGCTGAAAAATTGCCCTACAAAAGAAGTATAGGACAATCCCCTCGACCGGCGAAATGATATTCAAGAAACCTGACCGATAGATCTGAAGTCCACCACGCTGACGCATTACCATAGAGAAATACGTCTAGTTCTTTCGAAAGTGTAGCCATTTCTTTCCACAGCGTGACTCCAAATCCATTTCGGACCACATCGTTGTATTCTGTCATGCCCTTCACTGTCGATAGCTTTGTTTTCATTACGAAAAACGGTGTGTATGGTTTCCCAGTAGAGTCGGTCATGAACATGCCAGTGAATCGCTCCTTGCCCCTTGCCCCCACACCGCACCCAGACTGTTTTGGCACCTTTTGTGTTGATCGTAATCTTTGGAAGGTACTCAAAACACACACCACATTAAAAATTGAGTCGACGCCAAGCTCTTCTTTCACGCGGGCAACATCCTGCCAAAATGCCTTGGCTTCCTCATCCATATCAGTAGGATTCTTTTGGCTCTGCCGTGTTTTAGCGCGTAGAGATAAGCCGTGTCACCTTAAAAAGCCTTGACGCCATACCCAACTGCCTTCAAAAACACCAGCTGGGACCCCTTCTGTGACGGGGGTCACACGCACCTTAGCCTTAGAGGAAGCGTTAACGCGCTAACCACAACAGACGCCTGGCGTCTCTGTTGTAAGCTTGCCTTCCAGTCGTTTCCGGGTACCGAGTACCAAACGACTTGCGAACTTCCAGGTTAGAGTTAAACTGTCTGTATTAATCTCACTTGTAAGGTTCTAACTACTGTAAACTATCTGCATACTGAACTCCTATCTAAACTGACGATCTCCCAAATGGGTGGCCCCCATTTGATCCGCTACGGTAAGTCCGACTCCGTACCTAGTGTGATGTACACCACCGTACTTAACGTGCTGCCGAGTTCCACACACCAATTCGTGTGAAGTACGTACTCGTACTTAAGGTGACCAGTGTGAACCACACCGAAGAACAATGGGTCTCCCCCTTTCACAAGTTCTTTTGCTCGGCAACGGTGTAGGCCAGCGTGGCCCCGTTACACCCTCCCACACCCAAACGGGAAGCACCTGTCCCAGGGGGAATCCAGCGACGAAGAAGGCCCTGCCTCATTCCGCATTTTGCGCCCGAGTGAACACGCACCGAGGACACACCAGGCCCAACGGGCACGCGACCGAGACGCCCACATCCGGGATGGCGAAGACAGGCGGAGCCAAAGCGCGTAGCGCTGCCGATGCCAAGAAGAAAGGCGATGCCGCCCAGGCGCAGAAGCCTCCCAAACACCCGAGAGCAAAATCCGCTTCCAAGAAGCCGGGCGATCCGCCCTCTCGAGCCAAGCCTGCCAAGACCAAGTCCCGATCCAGCAGCAAGCGCACAGCGGTGCAGCTGCCCGGTCCGCAGGAGGCCAACAGCAGCAGCGAGTCGGACACCGACTGTACGAACCCTTGGCTCATTCTTGGCGACGAGGATTGCCCGGATGTCGACATGGAGGAGGCTCCAGGAGCGGACGACCAGCATACGCCGTCGGCATCTACGGCAACGCCTCCAACGACCTCGGCCAGCGGCAAGGAAACTCCAAGAGCTAGTGGCGGGGCCTCTACGCCTGATGAAACCCAGCCGGGTGCCCCGCGGGACTCGACAAACGAAGGAGAGGCTCACACAGCGCACGACGCCCCTGATTCGCAACCTGCGGGCGATGGGCAGGCTGCCGCCGATCGGACTTCGTCCGTCACGGAGATGGAGGTTGATCAAGGCCCGATTCGGGACGCGAAGCGTTCGCCTCCGGAGGACGTCTCGAACGAGGTCGACTACGACGAGTCGGACTCCGAGAAGGGACTCGAGCAAGGGGAGGTCAACGACCCCAATGCTTCCCCGAAGCTCACGGAGCAGCAACGCGCTCTCCATCCAGGAAGTCCCATGTCTCCTCGCAGCAAGGCTGCCGTTGAGCGCAACGCGGAGCGAGCGAAGGCCGAGCCTGCGCGTCGAATCACATCGACCGAGCGGGAACCGCAAGTCATCACCAACGTCTGTAGTGAGGACGACGTCCCGCTTGAGCTGCTGCAGCTCGACAACCGACAACATCTCAGCGAGCGCGCTCGAGATGTGAAGGTCGCTACCGAGCAGCGCCGAGACTCGGAGCGCGATCACGAGTCTGCGACTCCTCGAACGCGAGAGCAACTTCTCGCATTGCGATACTGGTCCTTCCGAGACTACAGCGAGTATCTCCGGCGGAGTCGGGAACCCGGGCACAGGTTGCCGCACTACGACGAGTGTCCGGTCGTCTTGTACGACGACACGGGCCTGGCCCGTCAATCCAACGAACTTGAGTTCACGCAGTGGCTCCGCCACTTGGGATATCCCATGCCTGAGTTTCCGGATTCTCCGTATCGCCTCGATTGGCTCGCCCAGCGACGTCTTCGGTTTCGTATGGCGAAGATGGTCGTCGACGGCCAGTGGCGCACCCGCAGCTTCGACCGCAACCTGCCCACCCCGGGGGTCATCCTCGAGGAGGTCCTTCAGAAGGTCCAGAAGTCCTGGCAGTCCCAGCCGATAGAACCTCGAAGTGTTCTTGGCCGGGTTAACGCCGACCGGCTCCGTGGGAACGCTCATAAGCGTCCACGAGGTCGCCGCAGTCCTCCGAGAGGCGGCTTCCAGACTCCCACGTGTTTTGATCCTCTAGATAACCGCGCCACTTCACCAGATACTGGTAGTGACCGATACGCCCGCGGCGCTTCAGTATCCTCTCGACATGATAGTAGAGAGCGCCCTCATTACCAATCAGTGGGGGCGGGGGACGCCACGGACGTGTCGACGGACCCGGACGCCTCGCGTCACTCGTCGGTGTCGTACACCTCGACGAAAGACGTCTCGTCGGTCCGGGGGAGCCTCCTGACTGCTGTGGAGGGCTGCCAAAAGGCTGCTGGAGATGCAACGGACGGATCTTGTGTCCCTACGCGGTCGCGTGCATCTTGTCGAGTCGACTGTTGAGTCAAGACGGGACGTCCCTCATGATTTAGGTCGTCTCGAGCGCGGAGCGCATGATCTGCAACAGCGGGTTGATGGCCTCGAGCAGGAGCTTCGTCAGGTCGCTCACCGCTGCTCGGAGAGCGAACGAGCCCTTCAGGAGGACCGCGGTGCCCTTCGGGATCATCTTCACTGGATCCGACAGCTCCATGCCCGCGTGGGCGCACTGGAGGATCAGACCCCTCAGAGGGCCGCTGCTCCGCCGGCTGTTCCAGCCCCACCCCAAGCTGACTTGATGCAGATGATGGCGAGCGTCCTTCGGCAGTATTCGAACTCGTCGGACTCTCAGAGTCGTCTGCCTCAGCCGGGCGATAAGGCTTGAGCAAGCCCACGTAGAACGTTGGATGCGTGGCCATGGCCGATGGCAGGTCCAGCGTGTACGCGTTGCCGTGGACCCCAATGACCGTGAACGGCCCCACGAATCGTGGCCGAAACTTGGTGCTGCCCACCGCAGTGACTGCCTGGATAGGGAGATTCTTAGCGTTTAAGAGGACCTGGTCCCCAAGTTTAAACACGTGCGTGTTCTTACGCCCTTGCCTGTCACTATGTTCCTTTTGCGTGTCTTGAGCAGCCGCCATAGCGTCCCGGACGCGCTGTCGTACTGCTTCACTTGTCTCGATGAACGTGAGGAGGTTCCGTTTGACGGACGAACGGAGGCCTTGAAGGCCACGCGAATCTTCGGCGATAGCCTCTCCCCCACCCAAACTCGAAGCCGGTGGCAACGATAGCGGCGTACGCGGATGTCGCAAGCCATTTACGTAAAATGGGGTGAAACTCGTCGACGAATGCACAGCATTATTCAGCGCAAACTCCACTTGGGGTAGCAGCGTGCTCCACTTGGTGGGGTCTTCAGTGCAGATGCTGCGCAGTACGTCTTCCAACACTCGGTTCACGCGCTCCGTCTGACCATCGGTCTGTGGATGGTCCGCTGTGGACATGTCCAATCTCGTACCGAGAAGACGGAACAAGTGTGTCCAAAAGTGTGACACAAAGCGCGGATCTCGATCACTCACGAACGCCTCCGGGAGGCCATAGTGTCGAAAGACATTATCGACGAAGAGCTGTGCCGCTTGCGGCGCCGTCACGCTCTTCTTCACCGCGACAAGCCGCACCATCTTGCTCAGTCGGCAGACGAAGACCAAGATGCCAGTGTGGCCGCGCGTGTCCGCCGGAAGCTCAAAGATGAAATCCATGCTCACCGAGCGCCAACAGTCAGCCGGCACCGGCAAGCTCATCAATGGAGCCGACGACGATGGGGCGGGCTTCACGCGTTGGCACGTCTCACACGTCTGCACGTACGTGCGCACCCACTTATACATATGTGGCCACCAGAAGTTGCGCGCCACAGACGTATACGTCTTCTCTCGGCCAAGATGACCGCTGAGCGGCGTGTCGTGTGCCTCGTAGAGGACTCGATGACGTAAGTTCTCGTCGTTGGGAACCACGATACGGGGCTCGTCGCTTTCGTCTACCTGATAGTAGAGGAGACCGTCCGCTAGTGAGTAGCGGTGCAACCGTGAGCGCTGCCGAGCTGTGAGTTTCACAGCCTTTTCAGGCACCTTCAGTGAAGTTACGAGATCGGCGAGATCGCCATCCTCTGCGTACGCCTCGCGTAGCAGCTCATAGAGTGGGGACTCGAGATACGCAACGTGCGCCAGCTCATAGTCCGGGCGCCGGGACAACGCGTCCGCGAGGACGTTCTGCTTCCCTGGTTTGTACTCCACCGTGAAGTTATACTCCGCAAAGAAGGAGAGCCACCTCGCCATACGCTGGGAGAGGTGGGGCGACGACGTCGCTGTCCGCAAAGACGCATGATCTGTGTAGATCACGAAGGGTTCGCTGCCAAGCAGGTGTACCCGAAACTTTACGAGCGCGTACTTCATCGCCAGAAGCTCCTTGTCATGGACAGGGTAGTTCTTTTCAGCCGCCTTGAGTTGGCGCGACTGGAAAGATACTACCCGTTCTCTGCCATCGGCATCGACCTGCAGCAGGGCACAGCCTATGGCAAAGTCGGATGCGTCGCATACCACACTGAAAGGACGATCATCGTCGGGCAAAGCCAAAATCGGAGCGCTCTGCAGGCTGCTTTTGATTGCCTCGAAAGCCTGCTGGGCTTCATCGTTCCACGACCATTCCGCCTCCTTCTTTAAGAGGTTCGTCAGTGGCCGTGCCATCTCAGCGTAGTTGGCGCTGTACTTGTGTAAGTAGTTGGCAAGGCCAAGCCACTTGCGCAAGTCCTTCTGGGATACTGGCACTGGCCATTGTGCGATCGCGCATATCTTCTCAGGGTCCGCACGGACACCATCCTTGCCAAGGAAACATCCCAAGAAGGGAATCTCCTCGGCTCCGAAGATACACTTGTTGATGTTCGCATACAAGCGATTCTCGCGCATGCACATCAATACCTCGCGGAGGTGGTTAACGTGCACTTCGACAGCCGTCTTGTCTCCTGAGGCACGACTGTGCACGAAGATATCATCAAAGTACGTCTGTACGAACTGCCGCATCGGCCGGAAGAGTTGAGTCACCAATCGATTGAACGTGGCTGGTGCGTTCGACAGCCCCTGGGGCATCACGAGCCATTCCCACAGCATCCCGCTGGGTGTGCTCACCGCTGTGAGCGGGACGTCTGATTCCCGCATCAGCAGCTGATAGTAGCCATCGACCATGTCGAGTGCACTGAAGATGGTGCAGCCCGCCATGTTGTTCTGTAACACGTCCTTGCGAGGGATTGGCGTGGACGCCGGGATGGTTGCTGCATTCAACTTGTTGAACGCATGTACCATACGCCACTTCCCATTGGGTTTACGCACGCAAAACGTCGGAGACGAGTGCGGCGACTTTGACTCGCGCACCATGCCCGCGGCATATTTCGCCGCGAAGAATGCGTCGATCACATCGACTTGCTCCTTCGGTAGTGGCCATTGGCGCGTGGTGCAATATTTGGTGCCCGGCACCAAATCGATCTCGTGTCGCACACCTCGATCTGGAGGTAACAGCGATGGTGGGTTATCGCTGACGACGTCCGAGAACTCCTTCAAAAGGGGGTAGTACGGATCCGACGGGTCTTTCAAAATGGCCGCGCCATATCGTTTCTGCCGCGAGGAGGTCCTCTCGTCTTCCAACACCTCGGGGTCCATGACCGAGGAGGTGTTGAGCTCGATCGAATCGAATTCGCGTCGGATCAGGACCATCTCCTCGAGCACGCCCGCCTTCAGAGAGTCGAGAAACTCGACATACGAGAGCTCTTCGAGTTCCAGTAGCTCTGCTACCGCGGGCAGAACAGCTAACTTCCCGCCGTCCTTGTATTCGCCCGTGAGCATGTCCAATACCGTTGGTCCGACCACCCTCTCCGAGGGGTCTGCAATGCGGCGTACTACGCCTGGACGTAGTCCCGCTGTAGTTGTGCCAGCTCTAGCGTCTTCTCTTGCGTGAGCTGCCGCAGCTCGAACGCTTTGCGTAGTGGGAGACCCCGCTCGACCACTCTCGGTTGCGCGAGCCCCAGCTCTAGCGTCTTCTCTTGCGTGAGCTGCCGCAGCTCGAACGCTTTGCGTAGTGGGAGACCCCGCTCGACCACTCTCGGTTGCGCGAGCCCCAGCTCTAGCGTCTTCTCTTGCGTGAGCTGCCACAGCTCGGACGCCTTGTATGCCGCCCGCCCCGTGGGCAAAGGCGACGTTCTCGTTCTTGAGAGTTCCATGAGCCTCATCCTGAGGAGCACACAAAAATCCCATAGCTTCTCCCACACCCACCGAAGGCACATAAGCTCTCGAGGATGTAGAACTCGCGGTCGGCATAGCCGAAGGCAGTCCAAGTACTTCCGAAGTACCTGCAAAGTGCCGTTCGCCGCGTGGCACACGATGTTCGTGCACAAACCCGTCTCGGGAAGAGGAGGGGACATGACCCGCCAGGGCTCTGTCCGCGAGGGGTTTGTGACTAGCACCGATGGTGCGACTTCGCCAATCAATCCATGGCTCATGTTTAGTAAGCCAAGGCATGCCTAGGATAAGATCGTATCGATCGTCCATGTCGAGGACAATGAACGGTTCGACCGAATTGAAGTCGTCAAACTTGACGTTTAGAGATAGTAGAACCTTCCGTGTAGACACGATGGATCCAGTCGCCAGGCGAACAGATACGTTTGTATTTCGCTTAGATGCTTCCAAAGCACTAGCATACAATGCACTGTTCCTAGCCACACTGGACTTCGTCGCGAAGTTGTAGGACGCTCCCGAATCAATCAGGACCTTCAACGGCTCGTCATATCCCTTAACGCTGGCTGCGACAACCACGAGGTTGGACCGCGCGGCGGCCACGGAGAGACACAGAAGTGTCGTCCCTGGGACTTGCTCCCCAGGAGGTGGAGGTGGCAGAGCTACCGACCTCGAGGAGGAGCGATGTCTCCCAGCAGGGCGTCCCGCACCTACTGGGAGTCGCCGTTTTCCGAAACCGCAGACTCGATCACATTGAGTGACGGAGCGGCCTTGCCGCGGCCCGTCTTCCACGGATTCGTTGGGCAGTTCCGGCGGAAATGACCAAGCTGATTACAGCCAAAGCAGCGACCACTCGCGCGTTGATTGCGCTGGGGACGAGCCGACTCGGCCGACGAGATCTCCATAGGAGTGGGATCTTCCGTCGCCTCTGTGCGACCCGCGTAACCCTGCGCCGAGCGCACGCAATGATCTTCCAGCATGGCGATGTGCACGGCATCGTTGAACGTCGTTGGCTGTCTGCGGAAGAGCTCAGTCCGAACCGGGCCCGGACGGACGCCATCCATGAAGACCGTCACCTTAACGTCCTCAGAGAGGGGAGCACCTGCCATGGCAGCTTCGAGATTCTGCAGCTCCATGACGTAGTCTTGAAGCGTGCGCTTTCCTTGCTTGCACCGCAAAAAGAGTGACCGGTAACGGTAGGCCACATTGGCCAGGAGGAAAGTCGAACGCAGTTCTTGTTTCATGAACGCCCACGAGGTGAAATACCCCGGAGACGAAGTCTCTCGTGCCATCGCCCATGCGCGTGCACGCCCTCCCAGATTGGAAAGCGCGAAGGCAACTTGGGCTCTTGACTCGTAGATCTGCCCAGCGCTCAGCGCTATCTCGATCTCACGAATCCAGAAGACAAGACTGTCTGCTTCTTTGCCGTCGAACGTCGGTACCGACATCCTGACGGGCTTCGTAGTTCCTTGCCGTGCGGCGTATGAAGCAGGACCCGAGGGGTTCGCCTGCGCCACACTCTGCGCCTCAGCTCGCATCGCCGTGCGAGCAGCTTCCTGTGCTGCAGTACTCACGTGAGCAATCAGCGACGATTCGTACTTGTCGAAGCGTTCCACGCGTGACCTCTGCTGCTCTGCAGGGAGGTTGGGGAATCCAGCAAACGCTGCTTCGCCCAGGAGACTGACCATCTTTTCTAGCGTAGCCCAGTGGGCATCTGAAAGATGAGGAAAATCCTGCCGGGACGGCAGCCTGCTCTCTGAGTCTTCCATCCTCAGAGAGATCTTGATTGTAGCGATCCGCGCCGGTCGCGGGAGTGACTACGAGTGCTACCCGGTGTGACGGGGGTCACACGCACCTTAGCCTTAGAGGAAGCGTTAACGCGCTAACCACAACAGACGCCTGGCGTCTCTGTTGTAAGCTTGCCTTCCAGTCGTTTCCGGGTACCGAGTACCAAACGACTTGCGAACTTCCAGGTTAGAGTTAAACTGTCTGTATTAATCTCACTTGTAAGGTTCTAACTACTGTAAACTATCTGCATACTGAACTCCTATCTAAACTGACGATCTCCCAAATGGGTGGCCCCCATTTGATCCGCTACGGTAAGTCCGACTCCGTACCTAGTGTGATGTACACCACCGTACTTAACGTGCTGCCGAGTTCCACACACCAATTCGTGTGAAGTACGTACTCGTACTTAAGGTGACCAGTGTGAACCACACCGAAGAACAATGGGTCTCCCCCTTTCACAAGTTCTTTTGCTCGGCAACGGTGTAGGCCAGCGTGGCCCCGTTACACCTTCATCCTCTGTTACAGCCTGGACTTTCAGCTGTAACATCAATCCCGACACAGGTACGCCCTCCTCTCGTAAGGAATGTATCTATTCCACCAAAACCTTTTCACCTACTGCTGAAATTGTTGTAGCAGTACCTACATTGTGGGCAACGCGTTCAGCGGCCTTACTACCGGTGGCACAAACTGATTGTATACGGTCGAGCTGGCTAATCCACTCATAAATTCGCTTGCGTTCATTTTCTTGCTTTTGAGGAGTGAGATGGCCGTAAAATTTAGCCAACGTAGCTGGCATGCCTTTTGCATCATGAAACTCTCATCACTTCGAGCTTCTTGCCGTACGGCTCCACTTTGCGCTTGTACTGATTTGGCTGTCGGTCACGGCCTCTTGGTGCTCGCTTGCGTCCGCGTGCCATCACTCCACTTTGGCGCTGCCGTCGGAATTCTTCTTGCTGTTCGCGTTCTTCGGGGACTTATGTTGTTGCCCTGCTGGCTTTGTGGGAAGTGCTGCTGGTGAAATGTTGCATGGAAGCAACGCATGTGGTTAAAAATAAGGGTCAGGAGAAAACATGCCTAATACTGATCTAAACCGATCTAAAAGTTCTAAAATAAATTACCAATCAGGGAATGATCTGGCGAGTTTGATCTAAAATTGCTATAAATTTCGTAATTTATCTATACAAAACTCAAGAAATTTCCTTGAGACACTCACAACCACCCATTTTGATAAGCGCCAGTACGTCCAGCAGCAGCATTTAGAATCTTGCGATGGAGTACAAAGGCTACCAATTCTACCGTCAACGCGAAGTCGCCGAGACCGGCACTACCTACTTCATCTGCTCCCGCTATCGGTCGGGCTGCAGGGCTAGGCTGATCATCCGGGACAGCGTTATCAAGGCCCGCAACAGCCACAGCTGTGACGAGGACGAGGAAGCTGCCACTCTCACCGACGTACGCAGCAGGATGCGCTCTGAGCTGCAGAAGGCTGGCATCGCCAACCTCTCCCTGCCACCAAGCTTGGTGTGGGAGCAGGTAATGGCTTCCCTCCACGAAGCCCACCCCAATGCCACGCTCCAAACGATCGCCAGGCTTCCCAGCATCGCGATCATCAAGTACGCGCGCACCCAAGCTACCGGCAGTGATGCGTTTCGTGCCATCGAGAGCTCTCCGACACGGAACGTTGCCGAAAACGACCCCAGACCGTTCTTGCAGTTGAGTGTGGTGCACACAATTGGGTGCGGCCTGCATAGATGCGTCGGATTTGGGCACCCGGAACTTATCCGTCTGCTACGGTACTCTAATGCTGCCATCTACATTGATGGCACGTTCAAAATGGTGCCGGCGCCGTTCAGGCAGTGCCTGATCGTGATGGTGAAAGACCTCGGCGTGGATGTCTACGTGCCTGCCATGTATGTGCTGATGGACTCCAAGCATCAAGACGCCTACTGGAATGCACTGAATTTTGTGATCATCCAGACGTGTCGGCTTCTGGAGCCAGCGACTGTGACGTGCGATTTTGAAAGGGGGCTAATGAATGCTGTCATCGAGCAATTCCCGCTAGTCAAAATCGTGGGTTGCCTGTTTCATTGGAAACAGGCACTCCGCCGCAAGATGGTAGAGCTCCGTATCCCCCAGGACCAGATTGCTGCAGCTCTAAGCCCAGGTATGGTGGACGTGCTCACCATAATTCCCGTCGCTGAAATTGCTGACAAGGTACTGTATCCACTTCAACTTATGATATTTCTTGATTTAGATTTATGGTTAATAAGTTTTGTTTTTCTGTAGGGAATTAGATTTGTACGCTCCAGAATCACGGAAACTGGAAGTAAAACCAAATGGGACGTCTTTTGGCGCAATTTCCGGTCGACGTGGATGAAAAACTACGACGCTGATCTATGGAACGTGAACAGCATGATCGAGGAAGGTATTGACGTGCACAACCGCACAAACAACCCGTTAGAATCATATAACAGAGTGTTCAGCGAAAAATTCAGCGTGAAGCATCCGAGCCTGGTGGCGTTTGTGGAAATCACGAAGGAGGAGGCCCGTCGCTTCGTTCGCCTCATTGACGATGTCAAGAACCATCGTCGTGAGCCTCCTCCACATGCTGCGTGCGTCGAGCCCGTAATCCCTCCCGACTACGATGAATTCGAGTGAAAGGTAGTCAGACGAAATTTGCACTAATAGAGCTCTACTACGTATTTCTAAAAACTGTTCTAATACCGATAGCCTACTGTGAAAGCTTACCTGTATTTTAGTGCATTTAGAACAAATTTATAACAAGTTTTAGGGATGTTTTAACCGGCGTCAAAAATAAGTCCTGTCCGCTTGAACAAATCGTCGACGGTTGAGATTTGCACTAGGCTTTCCCCCTAAATAATCTAGTTACGATTGCCTAATGCGGCTGTCTGCTTGAACAAATAGTCCGCCTTTACAAATGTTATAGTAGTATGCAGTATTATAGGACTATAGCAGGCTTGAGCTCTAAAGGTGAAATTGCGAAGTGAGATTCTAGTTAGACAAAGTAGACTTTCTCATATAGCTACCAAGGCCTTCATCTGCTGTACTGCTGCATCGTGCTTCTGCCTGCTGGTTGCTGTCGCCGCCTCATGCCGTCGTCCACTCACGCCGCTTGGCGTGTGCCTCTCCCCCACTGCAGCCTCTGCTGCTTGCTGGGTTGGCTTGCCGGCACGCGCTCCTGACTATGCTAACAGGATAAGTGTTGGGATCGGCGCCGTGATCGACTGCTTGCTGCCTTGCCCAGCACTGCAGTGTCGTCTGGAACTTCTTGCGCCTGTCGCGCTCAACACTGCCCCCAAGACGACCACCGTGAAAATAAAACTTGAAAGCTGAAAATTGGAAATCGTAAAATGGAAATTCTTGAAACTTGACATTGCGGTCCGTCCTTTAAAGGCTCCCACGAATTCTCGGCATCCTTAAGACCACGCCAGACCACAAAGAGCTGCCACTTGTCATCTCAAAGCGATGATCCACAATAGCACGAACGCCCAAAAAAAATCCTTTGTGTAGCCACGTGCTCTCGGATCTCAGCTGTAGCACCAACATGAGCGTCACAGTAATTCTTGAGACGCGAGCCGTGCACTTCAAACCCGTCACGAGTGAGGAGGTGAGACACCACGAAAGAGCGCGAAAGCGCCTGGGTGACCCGAAATGGGCCCACCCAGTGTACGAGTAGCTTACGGCCCCGTACACGCTTGTCGACACAGGACCATAGCACAAAATCGCCAACCGTAAAGTTGCAAGTCTGACCCTTGGCTCGATCTCATTCACAGGGCTGACGCCGCTCCTTTTGCTCACCACCCATAGATGCATACCTGCCAAATACTGTCACAGTGTGTCCAACTGCGGAGTGGCATTATCCAGGTCGAGGGTCAAGACGCTGTGTGCGCCGTCAGTAGACATGACCACCGTGTCCAACAGAGACGAGGCTGGCAAGCCCGTGAACAACTTAATTGGAGCGTGTCCACCACTGCTGAATAGTTGAGATTGGCCTGGATGAGAGGTAGGAGGAACGACCAGTTGTGTGTGTCCAGGTTGAGCTTCATGATCATGACGCGAAGAACCTGAAGGGTGCCACGGTTCACGTGCTCGACTGTCTCATTCATCCAAGGAGTATACACAGGCACGAACTTGTGCACTACTTTCAACTGCTCCGCGAGTTGGTTCATCAGGGAAACTTTGAAGTGGCTGCCGTTGTCGGACACCCAGGCCAAAGCGCTTGTGCCGATCAAGAACAGCTTCCGCAGCCATGGCACTTGTCGCTGAGTCAGTCGCTATCAATCCACAGTAATGAGTAAGTTCATCCTTCAACGAACGTAGCGAGATGGGCCATATGATTTGCCGAGTTCAATATAATCCATATGCAAACACTTGTTGCGTCTTGTAGCTGTAGTAGTAGGGCCCCATGACCGCTTTGCCTTCTTTAGCGTGCTTACAGAGGAGACGCACCCTCATAAACGTCGACACGACCGCCGTCAAGTTGTCAATTGCAAAGCGCGCATTGAGCGCTGCCGCGCCATCACGTTGTTCCCGCGGTGGCCTTGGGGTCCACAGTGTGCCGCCACAAGCAGGCGCTGCATCAACTCGCGGGCTTTGCGGGGCACTCAGAGCTTAGTAACTACTCGTAAAAGACCGTCGCTCCAGCATCCGTTTGCATCGTAGACTTGTAGCGCTGCTGCTCTTCGTCAATGTACTCCGCCGACGGCCAGTCGAAGTTATCATCCTGCAATGGGCGGAGAACCGACATAGCTCGGCTGAAGCGCGTGGACACCCTCTTAGCTGATGCAATGGGTGCTGCGGTGTTGCGCTCTAGCGGCACATGTAGATAAACAGAGGACAGATCAAGTCTGCTGAATCTAGACTAGGCTTCAGCATGGAGGCTTCCATCCCCATTATCCACCTCCTGCACTGCTTGGCGGTCGTTGATGATATGTCAGGCCCCAGCGTCTGCTGACCCCAACGCGACACAAGGTCGGTCCATACATTCTCTTCACCACTGATGCGATCGATAACGTATTGCAACCCAACCATTTGAAGAGCCCATCGCTGCCACTTTCCACGCAGGTGAGGCTTCACAGATTTGTCAGGAGCAAAGATGTATACCAAATTCGCGTAATCGCAGAAGATGTGAATACCCCTCTCACAGTCGAGCAAGTACGCCAAGTCTGCGCATGCACGTACCACAGGATGCGCCGCCTTCACCACTATAGACCAGTTGAGCTGTGATCCCGTGAATTGACCGCCTCGGCACACCAACAGTTCATGCGCCTGCTCCGCGACAGACATTCCATCAACCCACTGACACACTTGCGAGACTACGATCGACCATCCGGTGTTCGATGCGTCGGTCAACAGACAGGCACGAGCATCTGCGTCCACAAAGTACTGCTTGTTCGACGTCGCCAGCATATCTACGACCGCCTGGAAGACAGAAGCATCTCCAACAGGCCAGTTAAGGTCAACCCCTGCCAATTGGCCTTTTCGCCGTGTCATCGTTGCTTTCAGCATGGGCTGGAGAGGGTGAACGGTTCGTGCATAGTCCACCATTGGGTCTCGAAGCCAGTTAGCAGCACACAGGAACTGTTGGAGGCTGCTGATGGTGGTGGCAGGTTCACTAACGCTTCAATCCTCTCAGGAGAATGCTGGATGCCTTCACCGTCCACCACCTTTCCACACCATATCGCCCGCTTATCGAACAGCTTGCACTTCGTGACGTTAAGTTCAGTCGGTGATCTCACAAGATCACGAAGAATCGCATCAACTTATCTAGATACTCTGCCGCAGTCTTCGCAAACAGCAAAATTTCGTCGATCCAAACGAGCGCGTTACCATACAACATGCCTCGGAAGCGGTCCTGCATCTGCAGCTGAAAGTGCAATGCCAAGTCACTTGCGCCCTTCTGGACCCTCGATGAGGTGAAGACACCATCCTCAGTGACGAAGCTAAACAGCTCTTGACTCTCTGCCTCGAGCTGGAGCTGCCAAAATTCTTTGAACAGATCAAAAAGACCAAATCCTTCCACCGCTTTACTGGACGATAGTCAACCGTACAGCGATGGTCACCACTGTGTGGGTTTTTGACTGGCAGTGCTGCACATGCCCAGCGCGAAGTGTTGTTGCGCCGAACGAAACCATTTCGCTCGAGCTCCTTGACGAAGGAGCGCAAGAACTTGCACTGTGGCTCAGGGTACTTGCGTGTGCCGCTACGGTAGGGTGTCGCACCTGACCGGAGCCGCACTTAGAGCGGCTCCATATCCGCAGGAGGATCGGCGCCGACGTGGATTCGCCACACGTCGTCGTGCTCATACACGAGGGTACGGAGTTCGTCCAACAATGTGGGCTCAAACCCTTCGTCCTTCGCTTCCTGGAGCATGCGGTCTAAGTTCCGATGTATGTCATCCATGTCAATCTCAAACCTCAGCTCCGCATCGTAGTTCGTGACATCATCTCCAGCAGCATCACTCACGCGACCTCCATCCACTGGTTGTTCGAACAGGCGATCAATATCGATTCCAATATCCTGCATCGTCTTGCGACCCAGCAAGAATTCGTCCTCGCTGCCGTCACGGACGAAACACGACGCACCTCGAAGGTTCAAAGGACCAACCGCTGTCTCGATCCGCAGATCCAGAGTCACTGACGCACGACATAGCATTTTTGCGCCATCAGCCACTTGCACCTGCACGGGGCGGCTCCCGTGCCGCAGTTCCATGCCTGCACCAAGAGCCAGTAGTTCGTCTACTAGCGTCCTCGATATGATATTGCTATCTACGCCAGTGTCAGGGTAGAAAGGCATATCATCTGCTCCCAATCATTAGTCAATCGTCCAACACTCCAATTGCAGCTACACATAGATAAAATGTTCCCGTCAATAATGGCGACCTACCAGTGCATAAGTTCAGGACCGGCGTGAAGCACACGAACACCGTTCAGGATTAACCTTTTGATCATAGCTGAGCTGAAACCAGAAACCTGACTACGATCCACGAGGACCCTAACGTTCACACACTGGGCGGCCCGATTATAGCATCCTTGAGTTTTGGGGCAGAGGTCGGAATTAAATATGGCAATACAGTAATAAATTGGGTTTTACAATGAAAATATTTATTATTTGGTTAGGCCGACTCCAATACAATATTATATTGGGCCAATATTGGCAATAAATATGACAAAAGTAAGCCGGACATGTGAGGCAAAAGTAGCTTGCTTTCGTCCACCTCTTGAGCCCACCACGCAATGGTGTCATTCGTTTGAGCCAATTACATCAGCAGTGAAGTGCTCCACACCACAGTCACTTCCTTTACGATCCGTTGGCTGGCAGTGGATTGATCCAAGGGTGATTTGTAATGCCCACACGTCTTCGAGAGCTCATAAATCCTTCTTCCGTGAGCTGCAATGGTCTCCAACAAGCAGATCACCTCCTTCTTCTTCGCTCCGTTAGGCCAAGGTCTATTTCGCTGCAACCTGTGGCGCGCCGACCGAAAGCAAGTTCCGGACTTCGGATACTCCAACCTGCTCACCCACCTGGCTGGACAGCACGCGGGCTACGAGGCTCAGTATGCGGCATCAATCTCCCACACTAGCCATTCTCTGCAGTCGTTCGGCTTCGTATGCGGCATCAATCTCCCACACTAGCCATTCTCTGCAGTCGTTCGGCTTCGTATGCGAGGAGATCAGCCATCTATTCCAGTGAATCCAGTGGTTAATCGAGCGGAACATGCCCATCCACGAGATTGAAGACCCACTCACGTGAACCATGAGCAAGTTGCTCCCTGTGACAGTCAAGGCCGTCAAGAAGTGCATGGAAGGCATTGCCAGCGCGGTAGGCATCAAGCTGGAGAAGGAGCTTGGAACGCTCTTCGGCCTGATGTTCGACGGATGGACACATGCTGGCGTACATTACATCGGTCTCTACGCTGTTTACGAGGCAGAAGGCGAGTTGCGCGTCCCCCTGCTGGGGCTACCCCCTCTTACCGACGGCACCCATACGGCTGATGCACATGCTCAGCTGTTCGAGAACGTTCTCGACGTCTACCACAAGACCAACGACATGGTGGGGTTTCTGGTGGGTGATAACTGCAACACGAACCAGTGTATCGCGAACAAGATGGGCATCCCACTGGTCGGCTGTGCTAGCCACCGCTTCAACTTGGCCGTCAACAAGTTTCTCGCTCCGTACGAGTCACTTTTGGGTGAGGTGAATGATCTGATGGTGGCGCTACGTCAAGAGAACAATTTTGCGGAGCTCAAGAAGCACACTGAACTCTTGCCTGTCAAGCGCAACGTCACCCGTTGGTCGTCAACATTTACGATGGTGCAGCGCTACATTCGATCTGATATCCAGAAGGTGGAGGCTGTGGAGGAGCTGATTCCGACTGGTAGCAAGCACAGGAAGCTGACGGCATATGAAGAAGTTTGAGAGCGTCTGTCTGCGGCTGCAGCACGATGACACTGATATGGCAGAGGTCCGCCTGCTGTTTGATGCCCTGGTGGCTGAGTATCCAGTCATGGCGGAACATCTGAAGGCGACAGCGAGGATCGTGCACACGCCAGCGTTTGAATCTGGTATCGTCCATTTGATCTCCGGACATGGACTTTCCTCGGCGGAGGCGGAGGCTCATAAGCCCTTTGAGAAGAGATCGTCGACCCGGAAGAAGCGCAAGGACAGAGACGAAGACTACGCTTCCCTGCTCCTTCGCAGTGGAGGAAAGAGAGCGCGAGCTGACACCACTACAGATTACCTGCCTCTTGTGAAGTTGATTCCACCGACATCAAACAAGGTGGAGCGTTTGTTATCGCAGTGCAAGCTCGTCATGACTCCGCAGCGCCGTTGCATACCCCCGGCTAACTTTGAGCAGCTTTCGTTCCTTCGTGCTAACCGTAGCATGTGGGATCTCATCACGGTTGCCAGTGTTTGCGAAAAGGACAGTGCCTAAGTTCAATACAACCGATTTATTCACCTTCTGTACTATTTGACTTTGTTTATGGTATGACTAGAAACGCTGCCATGAACAACCAACCTTTGGTAAATACTAAACCGAATCGTACTTGTCTGGTCGTGCATCTCGACAATATGATAGACACTTTCCAGAGCCTCATATTGAGAGAGCAGAAACATTTTTGCCGACACGTGTGGTCATCTCGGCTCGTAATCTCATCTCCTGACGGTATGCTACGATGTCATTGGTTGAAAAGCACAAGTTCTGACTGGATAAAATTACGTTATATAAATAACCTGTCGAAACAGATATTTTTGGGCACTCCCAACTGATACATTTTTTTAGGAACACAAATAACTTCAACCTTCAAACAGCCTGATGTTGCACAGGTACCCCAGGCATTGAAGAAATGCCAAGGAAGAGTAAGCGCAACACACAGATCGGCAGGCTAGCCGATCCCAGGCGCTCCAGCGGACCACGCCTTCAGCAGCAAACCCAACCTGTGACTCTAGCGGAGCTCGTTGGGGTCCTAACGCCTTTGCAAATAGGAAGGACCTCCTCGTCACTTGTGGAGGTGCATGACAGCACCTCATCCGGAAGTGACGGGTCCGACTTCGAGGGGCCCAACCTCTTTACTGTGGATTATATCTACGCAAAGAAACTCAACATGTCTGGCGACGCCTTCTACTTCGTTGGCTGGGTTGGTTACCCGCGCCCAACCTGGCAACCAGCTGCCGACTTACCACAAGACATTATCGCAGCGTATGAGCGGGAGGAGCTGGGCACTGTTTGGTCCATCGATCGACGAGCGTTTATACCAACAGGACTTCCTACCGGAACGAGCGGAAGAGGAAGACAGGAAGACGAGGATAGATAAATACAATAAAAATTGCGGCAATATTTATTATTGCTTGTTTCCATATTGCAATCTTTACTATTGACCACTCCCGTCGCCAATACAATATGATACTGTACTGGCGGGCCTCTGTTTTGGGGTGAGTCAAAATGTACATAGCGATATCAAATTGAGGTAGTCGCACTGTCAACCATTTTGAGTAGCTTGTTGGCTGCCACCGATTCATTGCGGGAAAATCAATAGTCCACTGCAGCGCCTTGTAAGCAAGCCCCTCGATGTCATCTCTATTTGAGCTGGTCGAAAACTCTTTCCGATCTACTGACCATTTTTGTCGCCTTACATCCGTGAGTGACTGAGCATCATTTACCCACAAAATTCGGCTGAGCGTAACCGTTTAATTCATAATTAATCTCACAATATTGTACGACCTCACATTGGAATATATTGTACGATAAAAGCGTATATTGTAGTCACTAAGTTCATTTTGTACCACTACGTCCTTTTTTATGGTTCGCGTTTCAGATTCAGAGCGGTCGCTTTGATTTTTTAAAAAATGATTTTCTAGACGCCCTCTGCCATAATTCAAATACTATTCATTTAACGAGGTAACCTACGATATTTGATGGCGTGGACAAATTGGGAGCGGAATAAAAATTCGTTTTGAGAATCATTGTACAAAGTATACTGGAATCCACAGATTGAGAACAAAAGTTTGCCAAACCTGTGGAAATATATGCAGCTGAATATATATTTCCACAGGTTTGACATATTTCTGCTCTCAATCTGTCGAAGCCATCAAGTCTCGCAGGTATTGTACGACCTCACATGGGATTCAACATTTGTTTGTACGACGTTGTGTGGTCGTACAAACAATTTTTGCGCCATCAGAATGCGAAGAGGCCGTCGTTTGAATCGTCATCGTATGAAATCGTAGAGTCCGCTGTCGAGTTGGCGAGTTGGCGAGCTCCATACTGTTCAAAAATGCGTTCGCTCCACTTCTGCTAAAGTTGCTCCTCACTCGTCTTAGAAATAGTTTGCAGATATCTATCGGGTAGTACCACGATGTCGTCGAAACCAATGTTGGGAATGTAGCAGTGAATCCAGACGCCACGGGGGTACTACTTCCTCCGGTCGTGAATGATTGCCTGTAAAAGCAGATGGCAACGTCTGCTTTTTCCTGTGTCCTCGGGCTTTCTAGCAGTTTTTTTAGTACCAAAAAATGTTTGAAAATGATGAAGCTTTGGCCAAAAGTTATGAAGAGCGACCATGCCTGCCGAGGCAAAAATTTGGCTCCTAGGAATCTATTTTGAAAATTGAGCAGGGCTACAAAATAATGTAACTATTTTTATGACGGGTGTACCGGAAAACATCGCTCTCGCCACCGCTCGGATGTACACTGCTTCGCGACGCGTCGTGCCGAATGCCTACAGAACGCAAAGTCCGCTGCCCAAGAAACGCCGTCCGCGACTAACTCCAGCAGAGAAGTCCCAGATTCGCATGCGATACCAGAATGGGGAGAGAATTACCCAGCTGCATCAAAGCACAGGACACGCCTGCAGCACGATCAACTCCATCGTCCACGCCCAGCCCAGTCAAGACGAGTCCAAGTCCGGTAAACCCCCTCGGTGGACCCCCATGCGTTTCGTGGTGGAAATGCTGAAACGAGGTCTTTGCGTCACGGAAACCCTATCGCTCAAGGACATCGCAAGGATAATGGGGGTCGACCGTCGAGTATTTGGCCGCATGGAGCATGACATATTGGGTAGACTACAAAATGCAGTTGTAGACTACTGGTTTTCTCGCGACCAAGCTGCACCTCAGAAGCTCATTGATTTGCTCGACGGCGCAGAGACCTCAGTAGATATCGCTATGTTCATCTTGACGCATCCTGAACTGACAGACGCTATCATCCGGGCCTCCCAGCGTGTCACGGTTCGTGTTCTCGTTGATCGGGCACAAGTCACCGAGAAAAGCTCAGCAATGATAAAAAACTGGTTGAAAACGGGGTCAACGTATATCACGCAGGCCCCAGACTCATGCACTGGAAGGTAGCGATTATCGATGGAACCGTGTTGACGATGGGAAGCTGCAATTGGAGTGTGGGGGGAATGACGTTGAATTGGGAACATACTGTTGTATTGCGTGGTCCTATTGTTGGAGCACACGCCGTTGAGTTTGACGAACACATGTGGTCTGTTGCCGTGCAAAACAACTGGCAAGTTGAGATAGATAGCCGCGGTAATGTTCATCTGTAGCGTCAAGCGATGGTGACAGCAGTGCCGCAGCGGGTACTCCGAGCTGGCAGTTTGGTTTACAAGGCACGGGCAACTACAGCACGGTCGCGTTCGATGGAGCCCGCCATGCAGAGACGTTTGAGACGCGCACGGCTCAGGCGCACCTTGATTCGATCAAACGTGAGTTCGAGCTGCTCTGGGATGAAGGACGGATTTGGGTTCTTCTGATCGTAAGTGCGCCCGCTGACAGAGTCTCTTTCTGGCACAGTCTCTTGATAGCTAACACGACGGACTTGTGCGTGCTTCTCTACGTTTATTGCTTGCGTGAACAGTGTAACCTCGTGAGCACTAGCTTGCAACTTGCGGTAGACGCGTATCTCTCTCTTGGTGTCGGCGGTAAGAACTTGGGCTCGACGTACATGCTTCAAGAACTAAACGTGACTGTTGTGCAGGCAAAACGCGCGAGTGCGATAGCATGTTCTTCGATGACAACGGCGGGCTGTTCGAGCAGTCACTGCGTCTGGTGATTTCCACTGGGACGTACTTGGTGCCGAACTGGGGCGCACTGTATGTGTTTTACGTGCTGCCACGCTTCCAGTTCTCCACGGTCTTGGACGTGCCCGGACTCCTGATGGACGACGAGTGCGACGAGGCGGCGTATGAATTGCTTTCCGTGATGAACGCGTAAAAACAACCTCGTAGTGACTTGCCTAAGAAGACCAAAGGCAAGAAGAACAAGACGCCGTCGCCTGCCGGTTCGCCCGCTGAGGAGGTGGAGGACCATGTTAGGGAGCAGAAGGCGGAGGCTGTAGAGCCCAAGCGCACGCTGGCAGATTTGATGAAAGCAGCACCGCAACAGCAGCAGGTAAGGACAATACCGGTAGCCATCCTTGGCGGCTCACTAGATGTTGGCTCGAAGATCTGTTGATGATGGAGCTGACGGTTGTGCTGGCCCTTGACTTTTGTGTGCAGACGGCTGCAGTGCCCAATGGCCTCGAGAAGAAGCTGCAGCCAGCACCTCAGCAGCAGCAGAAGAAGGTGGGTGTGTCGGTGGTACATGGCCAGCAAATGGGCGCTGACGATTTGCGGTTGCGATTTACGCGTGGTGCTTCTTCAGGCTTCGTCTCCTTCAAAGGTGCAGCAGTCTCAGCAGAAAAAGCAACAGAATGTAGCGCCGGCGGTGGCACCTGTCGCCGCTCCGTCAGCAGCAGCAGCAGCAGCTAGTGGACCGCAGTCGTCGTCAGAGGCGGAGCTGGGTGCGGTGTACACGCCGGCGCACATTACCATCACGCGCGTGGACGGCCAGATGA
Source organism: Phytophthora ramorum (assembly GCF_020800215.1). Lineage (NCBI taxonomy): Eukaryota > Oomycota > Peronosporomycetes > Peronosporales > Peronosporaceae > Phytophthora > Phytophthora ramorum. Next base: position 838,119 of record NW_027150650.1, read on the forward strand.
AGCGCACGGTGGCGGTGACGGAGGTGATGGACCAGCTCCTGCTCTCCACGCAGCAGAACTCGCAGCTCCTCATGGTGCAGGATCAACTCGGGGTACGTGGCCGAGCATTGACGCAGGGGTTAACCGCTAGCTGACGCTCTGCGACTGGGTGTATTTTGCCCGCGGTACATGTATTTCCATGAAGCACGCGAACCGCAACCTGCAGGATCAATTGCAGCGCAGTGGCGGTACGTGCTTTCCTTCATTTCGCTGTGTGGATTTGCGCATGGAGTGCGACGGCGTGACGAGCGGTGACTGATTGACGTGCGATCTTGTGTGCATGGTCTCTACGCTTGGTGGACCACAGAGATTATCAACGGGCTCCAGAACGAAGTGGCCATGTTCCGGCAGATGTGTCTGAATTTGCAGGCCGAGGTGAGTCGATCTCTCCGTCGAGCGCTGGTGATCGGGGCGAATGCCTCGGTTTGCGCTGAAGCCGCCGTGCTGCGTCCCAATTGAAGGCGACCATGTGGCTCACTCGATTTTTGCGATGATATGCATCTGTGCAGGTGTCGCTGCTCCGCTCCAGCGCCGGCCCAGATGTCGGCGGCAATCACCACCGTCCTCCGCCTGGCATGTCCTGAGCGCGCCGCCATGACTATAGCAACTGAAGCTACCTTTACTACGGTGCGGTGCGAGTGAGTAGCTCGAGACCAGCATCGTAACGCCCGTCCTCGCAATAGAATCCCGTTAGCTGGTGTCCTGCCTCCTTGTTGCTCTGAGCAGGTCGGTTTTTCGGCGGCCGTTGTCGGTTGGTGCTCATCGCATTGCCATGATCTCACACAGTCCAGATGGACGTTTCGTTGGCGCTTCAGCCCGTGACTCCACGACCTCGATGGTGTGCTAATCGAGAATCGAGTGGCCGTTTGTGGCAATTGACGCATTTCGCTAGCAGAGGTTTGAGCCATCCCAACGGTGGAAAGCCTTGTGCCAAGTGAGACTTGCAAGACGCTTCCGTGCCAAGTGAGACTTGCAAGTCGTGATCTCACGAAACGCCTCCGATTTCCGGCTGCAAACGGATGCCGTCAGCGCATGAGCTGCATGTACATGTAGTTACATGTAGTTAGCTACCTCTCCCTTACATCTCCTCCGCAGGGGTAGCACATAGAGAGCTTTGCGCACGCAGCCAACAGACGACGGGGGTTGTCGTCAGACTGGTCACGGATAGGCCTAGACCCAGTTTACCCGCCATCTGCGCAAGTGCAGAACCGTACAGACGACTTCCTCTCCACTGGGTCGCCGCCCTTGCACGAAGTCTCTCATTCGCGCATTCGCCGCCTCAACCCACCGCTGAGGGTTATAACACAGCGTGTTTCGTCCGGTCCAACCCCCCAAGATGGTGGGGACGATGCACCGCCTCAAGAACAAGCTGCGGCTGCACAAGAAGGACGCCAACTGGGCGCTGGACGAGGACTCGCTGCGGCTCAAGCAGACGCAGGACGACGCCCTGCGCCTCGACCGCAGCACGACGCTAACCGATACCGTCAACGTGACGGACGACGTGGAGGAAATGTTCTACGGCGGCCGTTCCACGGTCTCCGACGTCCCGCAGTACCGCACGACGGAGCAACTCCGCGGCACGCACATGACGCTCTCGGCGCTGCACGAAGATGCCGAGGCCAGCAACGCCAGCAGCAGCTTCTCGCAGTTCTCGGCCACGACGCCCAGCAACTACGCGGCCTCCACGCCTGGCCACGTGCCCAACCAGGGAGCATACCACGACTTCTCCACGGCGCATAGCACGACGCGCGCCATTAGCGACGCCTTTGAACTCGAACGGCTACGCAGCGAGGTGGTGGAGGTCAAGGAGGAGGTCAAGGCCATCCGCCGAGAAGTCATGAACGAGCTGCACGTGACCCGCTACGACGTGCTCAAGGAGCTGGCGCTGCTTAAGGGCGCCATCGCGCAGCTTGCGGCGACGCAGCACCTCAGCCCGGCCGCGTCAGTGTCGTCCACCGAGAGCTCCTCGTCAGACCCGCTGTCGGCGGACGAGCGCGCGGCGCTCACGCGTCAGACGTCCACTAAGACGTCGTCGGCCACGCGCGAGCGGCTCGCGGCGTCCCGCGCCAACATCCACAAGACGCCTCCTCCGGCCGCGCGGGCCAGTGTGCGACTCACGCAACTGGCGCCTGTGGCGGACAACGCGCTGTCGACGCCGCTGACCCCGCAGCAGATCAACGACATGTTCCCCCTCATAGACTTCACGTCGGAGCTCGCGGCGCACGCGCGTAGCTTGACGCCCGGGTCGCGCACCTGGGCGCTGACACGCGTGGAGGAGTGGCTAGACGCGCGGTTCAACGTGGGCCACGACACCCTCCTGGCTGTCGTTGGAGAGGGAGGAACCGGTAAGAGCGCCTTCCTTGGGACCGTGGCCCAGCAGTTCCGTGGCAACCTGCTCGCAGCGCACTGCTGTCAGTTCGACCGGAAGAGCAAGAGCAGCCCGCGCAACGTGTTGCTGTCCATGGTGCACCAGCTTGTGGACAGCCTGCCGCCGTTCAAGAACCAGCTCGCGAGACTGAACCTCAAGTATGTGCTGGAGGAGGCGGACCCGTTTGTGCTGGCTGGCAAGGTGCTCGTGGACCCGTTGAACGCTATGGAGGAGCCGATGCACGCGACCTTTATGCTCGTGGACGGAATCGACCAGTGCTCGGCCGGACCGCGCGGCCGCAACGAGTTGCTCGAGTTTTTCGCGCAGGTCATCCCCCTGCTTCCGTCGTGGGTTGGCTTCATGGTATCGTCCAAGCCGTCGTCCAAGCTGGCTAAGCGTCTGCCTGTGTCGTCGGTGCTTGACTTCAGCGCCAAGAACGGCGCGTTTGTATCTGACGTGTCCTCGCTCGTAGAAGACGTTGCTCGCAACTTCAGCGACAATGACGCTGCTGAAGCCAAGAAGGTGCTCAAGCAGAAGAGTGGCGGCAACTTTGCCTACCTGGAGTTCACGAAGCAGGCTCTGTCGCACCCGGGTATGGCGGCGGCGAGCAAGGAAGGCGCGGTTCCGCTCTCAGTGCTGCACGAGCTGCCGGAGACGCTGTATGACATTTATGCGGAGATTTTCGAGGACAAGTTCGGCCAGGGTCGGGCTCGCGTTTGGGGCAAGGCCAAGCCTCTGCTGCAGCTGATCGTAGGCGCAGCTGCTGGTCCGTACTCGCTTGTGACGGAGGAGCAGGCGAAGAAGCACTTCAATCTCACGGCAGAAGACCTGCGCATGCTACGCCACTCGTTCGTGGACCTAGTGGCTGTACGACACGGTGCCTACCGCATCGAGAGCTCTGCTCTCTGCGGATGGCTGAGCGACCCAGCGCGCTCAGAGGAGCAGTTCTACTTCGCCATTGACGACGCGATCCAGGCCCTGCGTTCGATGCGCCGCAGTGTGTCGAGCAGCAGTCACTCAAACTCTGGCTCCTCAGACGACAGCCCGCCGACCTCCAGACATGGCCACACATCTTCTCGCGCGAGCAGCCGGGTGACGACGAGCAAGTCAAACCAGCGAGCACACACACGGCACGACCCGCGTGCCACCCAAGAATTCAAACCCGTGGGCATTCTCAAACGCAACAAGTTGTAGATCAATTGAGTAGGCCAGTTGGAGACTTTGACCAAATAAGTATTGATGTTGTTATGATCTATCTCGCTGTTCGGAGCTCGGAGCGTTCTCTATCGCCGCAGCCGCCGCATCTTGCCGAGCCTGTCTCCTTTGCCACCGCCGGTGGACGCTCGAACAGCAGACAGCACCTGCGCAAAGTTCCCATTGCGAGTTGAGACGGGTCGAGATGTAGCCATCTCGATAGTCGCGCCGACCTCGCGGCCAATCACCTCGAGTGCAGTGCGCAGGAACGCCAATGCACCTTCAGTCGTCTCGCCAACGCTCAAGATGCCGAAGACTCCAGCAGTGAGACTGTCGGCGAGCAGGAAGAGCGTACCCAACGTACGCTCCACGTCAAAACACACGCCGTGCAGCCGGCAAGCGTGGAAAAAGGCAGAGTACTGCATCGTGGTCACGTGCGGGTGGAACACGTACGAGCACACCACAAAGCAGCGAGGGGCTCCAGCGAGCGCCGCTTTCGTCAAGGAGGCTTCGCGTAGCAGCAGATCTGCAGCCCCGCCACTTCCACTCCGTCCTGGATTGGCATTGACCATCGAGTTCGAAGCAGCCACTCGGTAGGCGCCTGAATTCGCGTCCAGTGCACCTCGAGCGAGCAGGTGGAAGCAGGCAAAGCTGGCAGCCGAGTCCGTGAGAAATGGGTGCACAGCTAGCGCCCACAACCGCGGCGAGCCTCCATTCTTTTCATCCTGGAAAACGACAAAGTCCAAACTCACGTAGCCCCACACGCTCGTCTCCACTAGCAGTTTCCCCGTTGCATCGCACGCACCCTACAGCAAACACGAACATCAGTCACCAAAATGAAAACCCTACGCGAAGGAAGACGAAAACTCACCTGGACCGCCTCGTGCGGGGCCGCTGTCTGCGGAAATGTGAACGCCACGGTCTTGCGGTTCAGTCCGCCGCCACTGCTCGCCAGGACATTCTGCGTCGAAGTGATATACACCTTGCCGTCCGGATAGACAAACAAGTTTGCGCGCACGTAGGCAGGCTCCACGAGCAAGCTTGAAGACTCTGGCGTGGCTGCGATACCCGCTGGAGGAACGGCTTCGATGACGCAGCCGAAATGGCCGATAGCCTCTGTGAAGTCACGCCACGCAGGGAAGATTTCGGTATGCATGGGCGTTGCAAGCCGAGCTAGCACACCCGGACGCTCCAGCTCTGCTAGCACGAGCTTAGCGGCAGCGTCACGAGGTCCCGGTTGTCGCCAGTACTCTGGCGTCCGCTTTTCGCGCCGTAGCTCCCGCATCGCTTGCATTCCCGACAGGTCAACCACAGCTTCACCGATACCAAGAGGGTCGTAGTCGAGCTTCAGTAGCCACTTTGGCTGCTCCATGTGTGCGACAGCGAGTTTGGCGAGCGCTGCAAAAAGCTCGTGCTCGTCGTACAGCTCGTAGGTGCCCGTGGGAACGTTCACATCGGCGCGTATCAGCAGCCTCTTGCCTCCGGAGCGAGTGAGAAGCGGTAGGGCTTGAGCTGGTGGCGCACCCAGGATCGGCAGATCCAGCGCAACCGCTAGTCGTTGGTCTTCAGCACCGGGCAACCCCATCACGAGGTAAGCTTCTTTGCCAGCAGTGTAATGCCGAATCCGCCGCAGACAGTGAGGCGAGTAGAGCAGCAATGACGACAGAGAGAAGTGGTCCGGGAAGCGCGCAGCTTGCTCGGGGAAGACAAGCTTCACACGAGGCCGACTGTCAGCAAGTCCGCCAAGCTGAAGCAGTTTGAGGAAGTACTGCGAGACATCAGCCGTGAGCTCGAACGGAGACACATAGACTAGCAGATCAACATGCGAGTCCAGCGCTGCAGCACATATCCGCGTAAGTTGAAGGTTCTGCTGCACGGCGAAGTTCTCAGCACTGAGGCGGGAGTGTTCATCGAGCGATAACGACGGCACATGCACGACCACACGTCGACGCCCTGCAATTTGAGGCCATTGCGTTCTCAGGTCCTGCATCCGAGCTTCCCACCTCTCGAGCTGCTCTCGACGAACCTCTCGCAAACGAGTTTTGAGTGCTGCATGGCAACTATAAGAGCGCCAAGCAAGCTGAATTCTCGTAGCACTGATGTCGCTGGCACGCGATCGGACGTACCGCCGGCGGATTGACCACATTCGCACACAAGCTTGAATTGTCGTGGCAGCACGGCGCTTGCGATCTCTCCCTTTATATCGCTGGCCTGGACGACGCAATACTGACATCACCTGCTCTTCGTTCACGATGCAAGCTAGCAGCTCGCTTTTGGAAAATCGAGGTTGCCCTGTGGCTGCGAGTGATAGCAACCGCTGCCCATCAACGTAAGCCAGAGGCACAAAATACTGCGTGAGTAGTGTCTCCAATGCCCGTAGAGCCTCTTCAACACTCCCCCATAGCTCCTGCGCAACCCTCCGGAACGACACGAACTCGGGGGTGTCTCTCATTGAACGTCCCTTGTGAATCAAAAACTGGTGCAAGCTGTACGCATCCAGCAGATCGTTGTAGCCACGGATCTTGTCGACGTTAGCGCCCAGCTCCTCCATTTCGGCTTCTTCGTCCTTGTCGTTATCAGCGCCACCTTGGTCCTCGTCAGATATTTCGCCGTCGATATGCTCCCTGTTGCCCTCCATGTCGTCGTTCTGGTTCGTGAAGGCAGCTATCGCAGCTGAAACGAGCGAATTCTGACGCACCGATCGGTCATTCTTGCCAGTCCCAGTAGATCCTGGGAAAGACATGATTACCTTGTTGGGGCCTTGGATTGCCGAACCTCGCCTTGAACTTCGTCTCCTTGTGGAGCTGGTCCGAGCAGCTTCGGGCGCAGGTGGCGGAGGCGTTGGAGGCGCACGGAGATCGAACTTGAGTGCTGCGAGGTTATAGCCTGTCGATTGCGTAAATGGTGTAGCCCGAGCCGGTTGCTCGGACCGATCGTAGATCCGAGTCGCGCGCTGCTTCATAACCCCGGAGCCATCTTTCGTGCCACTTGACCCTGCAAACGCTGGTGTCAGATCTGCGTACGCAGGCAGAAACCCACGCGTGACCAAGTTCAAAACGCCGTGCTTGGCATCCTCTTCGCGCAGCTCGGGTGTTGGCGCAGTGGGGTCGACTTTGTTGACACTGGGCAGGAGGCGACAGTGCTGTGTGGTTTTCTTACGCAGGAGGCGTCCGTGCTGGATTCCGAGATGTCGTTGCCAATGCTGCGGTGACGGCATCAGCGACTGCCGAACCTCGACGCTGCTGTTATGAAATTGCTAGAGTGCATTCAAAGAAATCCACGCTCAGTTCAGGCTTGGCCTCTCACCAGAGAATTTATCGACACGAATGAAGTTGAACCACTCACCTCTCGGAAGAACTCTATGGGGATCGAGCTAGCGTCTGTACGACTTGTCAGCGTTGGCTTATTTGCACCCCCGTATCCGCTGCGGTGTCTTGTCGACGGAGGCGCTGCAACCGTGACAACAGGAAGAAGTGTGCCGCTTTGACTCTGATTGGTTTGAGCACTGCTGCTGCTGTTTACCATGCCCTTGAGCACGAGTTCTGCTTTGGCGCGCAGCTCCACCTCAGTCTGCTGTAGGATGGCATTGAAAGCCTGCACTTCAGCCGTGGTTACCACTGCGCTGTGCCGCATTGGCGACGCGTTGGCCTCTACGGCCGCTGCAGCCGCCGTCATCTGCTCTCGCATGACACGCAGTTGCTCCTGCGTCTGTAGCAGCAGTCGCCCCACATCTTCTACATGATGTTGCTGCTGCACCTTCTCCATCTTGGTGGCTCGTGTGGGAAGCTTGCCGTCCTGCCAAGACAGCCAAAGTGTACGAAGCTCCAATTATACCGCCGCCTACGAGCTGATGGCATGCCTCCTTTGCCTCGCCTTCTCTGACCGGTATTAATAGGGCAATTGGAACAGAGGCCCCACGCAGCTCACCTTCAAACCTGCCTGGAGTCGGCACTAATCCCCACAGCCGCAACATGAACATCTTGCGGGTGCCTGAGATCGGAGCGACAGCTTCTGGAGATAAGGCTCGACCCACATCATGCGAGGGCTACGTCACCAAGCGAGGCCATTTCCGGAAGTCTTGGCGCGTGCGGTTCCTTGTTCTCGAGGGGTCGAATCTGCAGATCTCGTACTATGAAAGCCGCGCGGCGTGCCATCCTCCCGCCGCTGAACCGAGCGCACCCAAAGGTAGTTTCTACCTGTCCAGCATTGAGCCGCACGAGTACGTCGTAGGCGTGATGGGGGCAGCTGGAAAACCATTCGGCTTTAAGATGATCGGCCATGCCCCGAAGAAGGGGTACGTTGAGCTGGACGTGTTCGTGGAGACGCAGGGCGATCGTAACAAGTGGCTCGAAGTCGCCCGCAACGCACTGAGTGCTAAGCGCCAGCTGACCCGTCAGGCCATCGACCAGAGCGTGAGCTCCAACAAGAAAAACCTCTTCGGCTTCGGCGTCTCGTTGTCCCCACAGCCATTGATGACACCGCAGAAGCAAATGCAGACTCTGACACAAAACAAAGACGAACTGCTCTCGGGAGCCCTGCGCGACATCGAAGCCGCCAAGCTCGTCGGTCGAGAGGCCTGCAACGAGATCGTCATCCAGGGCGAGAAGCTGGACGCAATCGAACAGGACCTGGGCGCGATCGATCGAGACCTAGACTTCGGCGACAAGCTGCTGCGCCGACTCAAGAGCCCCACCTTGCACCTCTTCTCTGATGACTCACGTCCCAAATCCACCGCCTCCAAAGGGCATTCGCCTCAGCGCTCGCAGCAATCTGGCGGCAGTCCTTCGCGCTTGCCTCCCGCTATGGAAACCATCAACGACGCCGGTGTCAGTGACTTGGAACGTCTAGCACAGGCGTTGGGGGAGCTGGAGGTGCAGGCGGAGATACTGAACGGCGAAGCTGGTCGCAGCACGCAGCAGATCGAGCGCGTCGAGCATCAGCTCTCGAACGTCACTGCTCGCGTCGAGAAGCAGACCAAACAGGCTTCTGCCACGCTGCGTGCCGGCCCAAAACTCTTCTGATGGGGTCTACAGCCATAAAAGAACAGCATCAAGCAGCTCAACACTCGTAGCCACCACATCTTTAGCCACAACTTAATGCACTCTCTCCATACACAGCCCCCAGCTCCTGTTATGCGGTCCGGTCCTTCTTTATTTTCCTTTAGAAAATGGGGCGCGGCGGGCCGCTCTTGCGGTCCATGAAGTGCTGCCGACGCAGCAGCTGGTGGTGGCGCTTGAGCCCGCCCTCGATGTCCTGCGTCTTGTAACGAGCATTCTCCTCCCCATGGGCCTCCACTTCGTCCGCGTTGACGCGCTGGCCGTTGCGGTAGATGTAGCGCTGTATTCCCTTATCTTAAACGGTCAAATACAGGATAAGAGACGTCAGCGGACAGCACACGAACACCAGTCAACCCCAAAGCTGCAAACTCACTGGACTCTGCACGGGGCGTCACGATCTTCAAGTAGCCAAGGGACGACTGCGCGCGCTGGATCAGCGCCGACACCCTAGCAGCAGCAATTTAGCGGTAGTTAGTGAACTGACCAGGGAGGGACAGGATAAAAAGACTGACGCACTCCTTGGGGTCCGTCAGCTCTTCATGGCTGCGGAATTCGCGCCGGATCTGGTCGAGCGACTGCTGGCGCTTGGGCTCCGGCAGACTCTGCGCCAGGCGCAGCAGCTTCTTATACAGTGGGCGCAGCTCTCGCGCCGCCATGGCCGTCGGATCTGCTCGTGTAACTCGGGTTACAGAAGATGTAACCAGATCGAGATGCATTTTGTGTAACCGGAATTGCGATCTCCATCTAGAGAGGACCCCATCTCGAGACAATATCCAGTTTCCACCCCCAAGTGGAGAATGAACTTGGTGGGTTGGTAAACGATCAGTGACTGATCGTTTACAGTCCTGGCGAAACCCAAAACAATATGGAGCAGCGAATGAAGCGCCACTGCTTAGGTAGTGGCACTTCTCCTTTGTACCAACGAAACTTCTCCTTACGTTGGTTCGAGCCTTTTGGCGTAGTGTGCAGCAAACTCTTCGCCCCCACAAGCTTGACGAATGGCCAGCTGTGCCTGCCTACACAGACTCGCAGACCAAATTCGCACTCTTCTACATGTAGACTACCGGTAGCTAACATTTGCTAGGTAACTTCACACGCAGTAGTGCTTGAGGTTATATTTTAGAGGCGAAAAGCTGGGTCTCCGTTTGAGACTACCCGTGGGCAATAGCAGTCCGTGAGTGAACGAGTAGCCATTTGGTGCCAAGTCGGGGGGACCTTCATCTTGAGGTGAGAAGTGTTGCTGCGGGCTTGGTGCCGTAGCCTACGACCCGTAGGTCCATGCTCGATTTCATTACTCAAGCACACTACTTGTATCCTGTGCGAAACAATTTGCTTGCACTTATTGACTGTCTGGGGCGTAGCAATCACCTAGCAATAGTGATTCACTAATGAATGCTGTTGTTCGACAGCATCTTGAGCAAGCATCTTAGAGAGATTCAGACTTGTCTATTACGCCATTATCAGTGGTTGCAGGATGTCTGGTATGTCTTGAGCCTGGTTAGCAACGCCGGTTCCTCGTGTGAGTCCGGTGGTTGTACGGGGCGTGCCGCCTTTCGCGACTTCTCTCTTGGTGTCCTAGCTAGATGCTGCTGCATCAATAGCAGCCGTGTTCCTTGGATCTTCGTATCTGCTCTTCGACGTTCCCGTTTTGCGATCGCTCGAATTTGCCTCATGCTGGATTCCCAAAATGTCCTCACACTACCATCGATGGTTACCTCCTCATTCTTGAATACGACTTGGTTGCGTTGGATCCATAGCGTTGTAATGCATACGCTGCACAACACTCGCCATAGTCGGTTCCAGACCCCCTCATATTGGTCTGCTGCATCCGGGTCGATCTTCTGGATCGCTGTTCGTATCACCGTTGATACGGGGGGTGCTTTCCTACTGGCACAGCTTGCTTGGAAGCTGTTTAAGCTGGTGTTTGTCCACTGTTCCGCAGTCCAATGGCTTATGAGCTTCTGCCAGCAAGCTTGAGCGCATGGACACTTCCAGAAGATATGCTCCATGGTTTCCTTGGAGTTCCGGCAGCACGGCAGCTTCCTGCAACTGTTGTCGTGTTCTCGTCCTTCATAGTACAAATTGAGTTGTCTCAACGCCACTCTGTACGTCGTCCATACCTGATACTCAGTTAGCTCTTGACGGTGAGCCCATAATTGTTTGGGAAGTTGCGTCAATGCTGCTGCTTGCCATGCGCTGGCCCCAGCTGTCTCCTGTAGTTGTCCTTGAGCAAGCACCTTGAGTACAGTTACATGTAATCAGTGCAACGATCTCCACATTTCGCACTGCTGGTCCAAGTCAGCAAAAGCAAATCTCAAAATGTGAGCACCTTACCTCCAACATAAAACGTGAGTTTCTGTCCGAACATGCGGCGCTCATTTCGCTATTGTCCCCGCCAACGCGCAGTGTTGGTGGTCGGTGCGCATTCTTGGGCGAGGAACGATGAACTTTCGCGCGGTCTTCGTCGCTGCGATGGCTTCGCTTGCTGTAGCGCAGGCCCAAGTCATCGGCCACGACCAGGTTCGACCGTTCCCGCAGCCAGACCCCGTCACGGTTTCTCAAAAGACGGCCGTCAAATTCAAGCCCCAGCTCAAGATTGACGCCGGATGCCACCCGTACCCCGCCGTCCAAAAGGACGGCTCCATGAGCGGCGGACTCAAGTGGAGCGGCCCTCAGGACGGAGAGTGCACAGGCTCGAGGCTGGGCTCTCAGATCTACGCTCGTTCGGCGTGGGTCAATGACGTCTGGGCCATCATGTACGCTTGGTACTTCCCGAAAGGCCGAGCAGCCACAGTCCCCCCGGATTTCCTTCGGTTTTTCGGCCACCGCCACAACTGGGAGTACGTCGTCGTTTGGATTGACAACCCCGGTCTCGAGAACGCCACCGTTCTAGGTGTGTCAATGTCTGCAAGTATCGGGTACTCGAAGCAGGCTCCCACGGACGTGAAGTATGTGGACGGAACCAGTGTGAAGGTTGCATACTACTACAACCACCTCCTGGGCAACACGGCCCTGCAGCTCACCGAAGACACCGGCGAGTTCCAGGACCTCATTCAATGGGACCAGCTTTCGAGCCTGGCGCGGTACTCTTTGAACCACACGGACTGGGACCAGACTTTGTTCGGCTTGGCGGGACTCAAGATGCCGCTGAAGGATGGCGTATTTGAGGAGCTGCTCGATAAGACGTGGCCGTTCTAGAGTGTGGCGGGCCAGACCATGATTATTTCCTCCGCGTGCTGGACTGACACGGAGCTAACATTAATACAGGATTGATGTACCAGTGCATTATGGTGCGATTGAGATGCGACTTCCATTCCTCCTGGTCCGTCGAACGCATCGAAGGCTGCCCCAAGGGCTGTCCGCTCTGTGAAACCATCTGTGTCGGCCTTGGAGCATGCTCGAGCAAATCTCGTCCCTAAAAACTAATCTATTCAAGTAGATTCGGCCCAATTTGTTACCGCGTAGGAAGGAGTCGAACCTACTTATATTGTAAATTTTCTGAACTAAGACTATCGTATGCAGTCTCACCTTCCTGAATTGGAGAATGCCTTTGTTCAAAAATTCAACACACTGGCGTATTGTTCTTTTCCGTGTTAATGCAGTACATGTACACGGGGAAAAAATCCCTGTCATCCCTGTTCAGGTGGCAAGCTGGATAGTGTGCTTCTGGATAGCTTCTCCATGAGCTTTACATGTACGTACTAGCTGCTTTTGTTAGGACACAACCGGAGATGTTCTTTTGCCTTCAGTTTGTGGCAAACCATCTAACTGATCTGGGACAACCGACCTTCGTCTGGTCGCTGCGAATATTTTCAGCTTCTGCTCAAGCAACATATCTAAACTCTGTTAATACGGCAAGTTGTACATTGGGGCGTACATCGAGGAAACATGACGTGGTGTTAAAGGCAAATATCGTATGTACACGTTTTCTCCAGAGGCGCATTCGAAAACTAATGTGGCTATTGATCTGTCGGGACGTACAGCGGGCTTCCAACGCATGGTGCCCACTCCGCAGAAGCCTCCACCGCTCTCACGGTGTCTAACTGAACTGTGGTGGTGGCGTGTGTGGTGTCTAGCCTCCTCGACGGTGGTGTTTACCTCCAAGATCGAACACTGGAGCACAACCACTGACGCTGTTCGAAGGGTTAGCATACATCGGCTGTCCTCGAGCACGACCTTCCTCCTTGCTACCGGAAGATTATACGCAAGTAGATTCGGCTTCTACCTACTTACCAGTAGTAGCACAATCTACTTACGCGGTGACAAATAGGACCGAATCTATTTGAACAGATCAATTATAACTCCACTCCCAAAGACAGCGGTAAATGTATTCCTTGGCGAATTCCGAACTGACTGATCGTTTTCGGTCTTGACGATGCCCAAAACAATATGGGACAACGAACGAGGCGCCACTGCTTAAGTCACAACGACCAGTGGCACTTCTCCTTTGTACCAACGAAACTTCTCCTTACGTTGGTTCGAGCCTTTTGGCGTAGTGTGCAGCAAACTCTTCGCCCCCACAAGCTTGACGAATGGCCAGCTGTGCCTGCCTACACAGACTCGCAGACCAAATTCGCACTCTTCTAGACTACCGGTAGCTAACATTTGCTAGGTAACTTCACACGCAGTAGGTAGTGCTTGAGGTTATATTTTAGAGGCGAAAAGCTGGGTCTCCGTTTGAGACTACCCGTGGGCAATAGCAGTCCGTGAGTGAACGAGTAGCCATTTGGTGCCAAGTCGGGGGACTTTCATCTTGAGGTGAGAAGTGTTGCTGCGGAGTCAACTTGACTCAAAAGGCCGTCAAATTCAAGCCCCAGCTCAAGACTGACGACGGATGCCACCCGTACCCCGCCGCTCAAAAGACGGCTCCATGAGCGGCGAACTCAAATGAAGCGGCCCTCAGTTTGGAGAGTGCACAGACTCGAGGCTGGGCTCTCAGATCTAAGCTCGTTCGATGTGGGTCGATGACGAAGGGCCAGGGCGGCGAAGTTCGATAGTAGAGGTCCTGCTCTGGCAAGCTAGCCGGTGAAGGTGCCGCATTGGAAAGACGCTCTCGGCCAATGGTTCCCATTGATATCAATAAAACCAACGACGACGTTCTACGTGTACCCGTCTTCGTGAAGAAGAAGTGCAACCTGCATACAATCCAAGAGCTGACACGTACAAGTCTCAAGTGCGCTAGTGAAGCCTTGGAGAGCAATGTGACGGTCGGTAGTACCCTACCACGTGCTACATGTACTGAAAAGCTTAACTAGGCACTGCAGCATCCAGCGTGTGGTTGCTCAAGTCGAGCACTATCATCAAGTGGCGTGCTTGAATTTGGGCCTGTATGATCGGCAATGGGATTGGAAGTACGGAATGCTTACGGCCTTCCTGAGCTGTCAGTAATCGCAAGGAGGGGCGTGAAGCATTCATGGATTTAGTTCAGTTCACAATAAACAACCCAGCGAGCAATATACGTTGATCGTTGTGGGAGTTCCAGTGTCTTCAAGGTATTAATACCAGACATCACATTATCCCGCCGAGCACGCATTCCAGCGACTCCTGTGCAGAACCATGAATTTCTGTGTCTTCTTCGTAGCAACACTCGTTTCACTGGTAGTACTAACTGCAGTCCAAGCGCAGACCAACAGCATCCCACACGACCAGGTCCAGCCATTTGCGCAGCCGAATTCAATCACGGTCTCCCAAAAAGCCGCCGTCAAGTTCAAGCCCCAGCTCAAGACCTTGGACGGATGCTACCCATACCCTGCTGTTCAGGCGGACGGATCCACTAGTGGTGGTCTCAGGTGGACTGTCGTGGGTCAAAGGGGGGATTGCACAGACCCACCACTGGGCTCGCAAATCTACGCTCGATCCACCTGGTACCGCGATGTCTGGGCTATCATGTACACCTGGTACTTCCCAAAGGGCTCTGAAACGTCAGGAGGTATTGGCCTCGGCCATCGGCACAACTGGGAGTTCGTTGTCGTTTGGATCGACAACCCCGCTCTCGACAACTCGACCATCCTGGGCGTATCGATGTCTGCTTCTATCGGCTACAGCAAGCGAGCTCCTCCCAAATCGAAGTATATAGATGGAACAAGTGTGAAGGTCAGCTATTTCTATAGCATTGTTTTCGGCAACACGGCGCTGGAACTTACTGAGGATGCAGGAGAGACTCAAGACCTCATCATGTGGGATCAGCTCCCCGACGTGGCTCGAGATGCTTTGAACACTGACTGGGACACGACTCTGTGGAATTTGGGCAACGCTCAAATGCCTTTGAAGGACGACGTTTTCACCAAGAAGCTCAAGAAGTCCTGGCCATTTTGATAAACTACATTGTAGAGAATAACTCGCTTTCTTCAAATACTTACAACAAAACGATTAGGGCGAAGACAAGCATTCCTAATCCATCACGCAGCAAAACTGGTCCTGTAGTGCAAGGAACAAGAGGCGGCTGAGACGAGCCCGGTAGCTTGTTAAAAATACCTCTATTACGGGCTGCATCGCGCGCTTCATTTCTGCCGCGCCGTCGACAGCAACCTCCTAGGTGCCGAGGTCGTATCTGAACTCGTGGGAGCTGGATGATGTCCGGAGATTAACGGTGGTAAAAGGAAAGAATCAGCTCGGTAAGCAAGCAAGCATGGCCATAACGACGCGCTTCAGGAACTGGCCTCTGCGTACTCGGTCAACGGTGCTGCAGTACTACTTTCTAATGTGCCACCGACCAGATCGCCGCCACCTGCGATCCTGAGACTGCCTTCGCAGCGTGCAGCATCTCGAGTATTGCCATGCGTTGCCAAGCTATAGGTGTGGCGTTAGGTAGAGATAAATGACTTTAATGTACCTCACTTTCGATTGTATTGCCAAGCTTGCCGCTACCTTGTTACACCAGGAAGGTTTTGGCAGGATGGCCATGAAGACCAGGCTACTTGTAAGTAGTCCCTGTACTCTACTTACGTTGTGAAGAATGGCTTCGATCTACTTGAATAGATTAATTCATCTCGAGTATCTTTCAATACCTGGTAATAGCACGGAGTCCACCCACAGAGCAATTCCTAGTTCGATGGGCAAATGCACACGGCGCGGCCATCGCCACCGAAATCAACTCGCCATCACCAGGTGATCGAGGCTTGAAAGGAACGCTCTAGATTCAATCGCGTGGGATTCTCCAGAGCCAGCTATCTCGTGGTGCATGCGGCATGCACGCACCGAGACGGACGTGTACAAGTATACGACAATGATGTCGCTCGCACAACGGGTGGACTCGGTGGAGGGCATCACGGACTTTGCTTCGGAAGGCTACAAATACTCGAGCGCAGCTTCCAGCGACGATACCTGCAGAGCAGAAGAAGGCCATGCAGAAACCCCAAACGAAGACGAAGGCGAATCCGAAGGCGAAGCGCGGTGCTAAGAAAGAGAAGCCAACGGCTGAGACGACGGACGAAGAGAAAAAAACTCAGCTACGCGCAAGAAGCGCAAGACGGACGGAGTGCGCTCAATAAATACTTCGTTTTGTTTGAGAATAGAGTTCGCCTAGCTCGCCAGGCGTTTGCAGTGGTTCGCACTGTGACGGCTTGTGTGATGCCACTACTGCACTTATCGTCCTCTGTACAGTGTGCACTCAAGACAATTTCGGTCTCAAGTTGCCGGGAATCGCCTCCGGGGACATCAGCCCGTGGCACGAGTTACCATGAACCATCCAACTTCAGAAGGCGAGTGCAGTTAGCGGTTTGCCACCTCCGTCTCAGCTTTCCAACCAGGACAACCGATCGATCGCGACTTTCCTGCCCGACTGTGATTCAAGTTATTTTAATACAAATCTGATTAGTAGTCTTTTTGACCAATGAAAGCGCTCTCATCTTCACTCGGGGATGGCCGCAGTAGGGAACAAGCGCAAGAAGATGGCGTCCGGAGTCAGGTGAGTCCGCTCGTCCGCGCTGTACACTTCCACAAGACTAATCGATCTCTATGTCTGTACTTGCAGCCTGCCAGAGACGCTGACGGCCTCGTCCACGGCCACGTTCCACATCGCCGGTTGGAGGACATGTCCGTCTTTCGTCAAGGCTGGGGAAGTGGTGGCGGCCATGCAGATGCTGTACCCGGAGCGCGTGGCCTTCGAGATGCACCCGTTCGAGGACCGCGACGCCTTCAAGCAGTGGCTGAGCGAGTCCAAAACGGACTTTGCCGCGAGCTTTGGGGCAGATTCCAAGGCCAATACGCACGTGACGTCGCCTTTTGTTTGGAGCAGCAACCCCACAACGTTCGTGGGCGGATGCGACGACCTGCTGACCTTCTTCCGGTCAGGAGTCGCAGTTGGAAAACCTCAGGGCGTGGAACCTGCTGAGAAACAGAGGGAAGAGCCTGCTACTGCTGCGGGGACTGCTGATGCACTTGCTGCGGTGGAGGAGGAGGCTGAGATTCCTTCAGCTGATGCTGAGGAGGAGACGAGCTACGACTACGACTTGGTCGTGATTGGCGGCGGCTCTGGAGGCTTGGCCTGCTCTAAAGAGGCGGCCTCGTTCGGAAAGAAGGTCTGCGTACTAGACTACGTCAAGCCGTCGCCGCAGGGCACGTCCTGGGGTCTCGGTGGCACGTGCGTGAACGTCGGCTGCATCCCCAAGAAGCTGATGCACCAGAGTTCGTTGATCGGCGAGGTGATGCACCATGACAGCGCGAACTTTGGGTGGAACGTGGCGTCGGAAGGAAGCGCCCCGACGTTTAATTGGAAGCAGTTGGTGTCCAATGTTGATGCGTACATCAAGAGCATCAATTTCAAATACAAGGTGGAGCTACGCAGCAAATACGTCAAGTACGAGAACTTCCTGGGGTCATTTGTGGACCCGCACACGCTGGAATTGTGGCACCATCGGAAGGGCACGAAGCAGATCACTACGCGAGATGTGGTTATTGCTGTGGGTGGTCGCCCCAAGGAGCTGTCGTGCCCGGGTGGGGAGCACGCGATCTCAAGTGACGACATCTTCTGGATGAAGAAGAAAGAGCCTGGCAAGACTCTTGTCGTTGGCGCCTCTTACGTCGCGCTGGAGTGCGCGGGCTTCCTGAAAGGCATGGGCTATGAGGTGAAGGTGATGGTCCGCTCCATCTTGCTCCGCGGGTTTGACCAGGACATGGCCAACAAGATCGGCGAGTACATGGAGGTACAGTCGGGCATCGAGTTCATCCGCAAGACGGTCCCGCAGTCCATCACCACGCTTGAGAACGGCCAGCTGCTGGTGAAGTGGACGAACGAAGATGGCGAAAGCTGCGAGGAGGCGTTCGACACAGTGCTGAATGCTACAGGCCGCGACCCGGACGTCGCCAAGCTTGGTCTGGACAAGGCTGGCGTGAAGCTGAACGAGAAATCGGGCCGCATCTGGGTGAAGAACGAGCAGACCTCGACGTCGAACATTTATGCGCTGGGTGATGTCATTGATGCGCCGGAGCTCACGCCCGTGGCTATTCAGGCAGGTCGTCTGCTTTCGCGTCGTCTGTACAACAACTCCACGGCGCAGATGGATTACGAAAAGGTATGCACGGCCGTGTTCACCCCCATCGAGTACGGGTGCTGCGGACTGTCTGAAGAGGACAGCAAGGAACGCTTCGGCGAGGACAACGTGGAAGTATACCACACGAACTTCGTGCCGCTGGAGTGGTCGCTGTCGGAGACGCGTACATCTGCTGAGTCGTGCTACGTGAAGGTGATCTGCGATAAGACGCGCGATAAGTTCGTGGTGGGCTTCCACTACCTGGGGCCGAACGCCGGTGAGGTGACGCAGGCCATGGGTTTGGCGATGAAGCTGGGCTTCACGTACGACCAAATGGTGGACACGGTGGGCATCCACCCGACCACGGCCGAGTCGTTCACGACCTTGGAGGTGACGAAGAGCAGTGGTGGAGCGACCACTGGCGGGGGTTGCTGAGGTTAAGCGCCCCCTACTTTCCTCCAACCACTTCTAGCAGCTCGCTTGCAAGGCCGTCCTTGTAGACAGAGGCCGTGAGACTGCTTAGAAGGGTGGAAAGGAGGGGGAGAGGAAGCAACTGATGGAGGCCAAGTTGCTGAGCTCCACTTCTCGGCACAACTGATGGAGGTGGAGCTTAGACTGACTTGTCGGGGGACTAGCGCTGAGTAATGACGCTCTTTCCAGAAATCCCTAGCGGGAGGGGAAATCGAGCTGAGAATCGGCGCAGCAGAGTCTCTCACGCCATGAGTCGTTGCTTCCTCGCTTTGCTTCGCCGGTGGCGGAGATTATATGCATGAAACCAAGCAAGAAGAGCGAGAGACTACTGTAGCAGGCAGACTCGCTAATCCACAATCTCGATCTGTAGCGCGAGCCAGTACACGCGTCTAGCCGCTACCATCTGCCATTTTCCCATTGTTGGTCTCTTCCTCCACTTCGAAACATGAGCCCAAGTCGCTGCACCGCGTCTTCTCTGCTTCTGCTGCTCGCAGTGCTGCTGCCCGCTTCGATCGCCGGCCAGCGCCGCTTGGACGCAGGACTGGGCGAGGGCCAGATCGTGCTGCACCCGCCGCCCTTCTTCATCGTGGACGGCCTGGACTTCCAGGGCATGGCGCTGGCCTATCTGCAGGAGCAGGGCGTGAACACGAGCATCGAGGCCCAGGGCTGGATGCAGCAGCACGGCTACGCGTCGCTGCGCTCCATGCTGGACGACGAGTCGCTGTACCAGGTGACGGAGGAGGCCATCTTCGACTGCGGACTCACGAGCCCCAAAACTGAAACGCAGCTCATCCCGACCAACAGCTCGTTCCAGTCGTCGGGCTACACGCTCGACGGCCCGTGTGAGGTCTGGCTGGACGACACCAAGGCGGCGGCGGGCCGCAACTGCCACACCGAGTTCCCGCACGGCCAGCACCAGATCGACTATAGCGCGTGCGGAGCCGCGTGCATGCTCCGGTGGTACTGGCTCGGCATCAAGTACGTCGAAGGCGCGTACTCGTGGCAGGTCTACAAGAACTGCATCGCGCTCGGCAAAGAGGCGACAGCGTGATCTGTTCTGTAGACCCGAGGCGGGCACTGCGCTGCCGACTGTTGTGCGTATGTGCTTATGGAAAATATCATTACCACTGAGACTTTTACTAACGTTGCATAGCTCTCCTTGTCATCTACGCTGGAAGTGCGCCAGCATTCTGTGCTGAGAGTCGCGCGCTGGAAACTCAGCCGGCCGAATGTAACCATGTTGAGGGCCATTCTGCAAGTACTTTCGACGACATGCCCACCGTCAACCTCTGTGCTGGGCCCAGACACGTGGTACTGTAGCGGACGCCGCAATTGAATCGCGCGAGCGAGCGCCGAATGAACTCGACCACCGGGTATTCAGCAGGTTCAATAGAGTTCAACCGATGTGTCGGATTCAGCGGCTGGGGTGTATGCCGCTGGTCTGCTCGACGTGCACCCCAGTGCTATTATACCGACTCAATGGCGATATATGCAGACAAAGCCACTGGTGTGCATGCTTCCTGTGGAAATGATTGCCCGTAAAAGCAGATGGCAAAGTCTACTCCATCGAGGCAAACATTTCCGCCCGGAGGAAGTACTAACTAAGCAAGCAGCAGGGCTCTCTGTTCGACGAGATTGAAGCGCCTTCGACCTGCGGTCGCTTCGAGTCGCACAAACGTGAGAAGCCTTCGCAGCACCCAGCAGAAACCAATGCAGCGCCGTGCGCTCGCGTGACCAAGGTGGGGAAGCTGCGTCCTGTAGGCCGAGAATCCAGGCAGGCATGGCGATTTGCCGGCGCAATGTCAACAAGCGACTATCGGAATGCAAGATGGGTCCGTAGAGGAGATGACCTCTTCGCCCGCGTCTGTGCAGTTCTCACCCGCCGGCTGGCGGTCACCTGCATCTCCGGTAGACTCTCTCGACACCAGCCGACCAGGCCGGGGGCATACCTCTTCGTAGCGGTCACCAGTTCGGACGGCAAAACCTTCGCCGCCTTCCTGGCAGGAAGTTCTTGCTCACTTTCAATTCTTCTGCATCGTCGACACTCCTCGCTCCACCATGGCCCCTTCCCTGCTCTCCTCGCTCTCAGTGGCCGCTGCGCTCTCCAGTGCCGCGTTTCTCGCCCCCATGACCGACGCCCACCAGGTCGTGCTGCTTCCTGCCCCGACGTACACCACCGACAGCAAAGACACCAAGTACGCGCCGCTCGCCTTCCTGGAGAACCAGGGCTTCGAGACCGTGGGGGACTTCAACGCGTGGCGCCGCAGCAACGGGTACAAGACGCTCCGCGCCTTCATGGACGGTGCCAAGTACACTGTCGCGGACGGAGCCGACTACTACTGCGGCTTCACGAACGCCGACGCCACGCCACAGGCCATTCCGGACGGTAACGCTATGCGCTCGACGGGCTACACGCACGACGGCCCGTGCGAGGTCTGGCTCGACACCACGCGCGTGCTCACCCACGACAACTGCCACGAGGCCATCAGCGGCAAGGACTACACCATCGACTACAGTTCGTGCACGGGTACCTGCACACTGCACTGGTACTGGATGGGCGTGCGCTACCTCAAGAACGCGTACTCCTGGCAGGTGTACAAGGCCTGTGTGCCGCTCTCGGCTTCAGCTCGTCGGCTGACCAACGAGTCCGCTGTGATCGACTTCTAAGCGTCCAGGGCCTTTATTAGTATGTAGATGTCTGAAGTCGCAGCGATCATCCTTTAATCTCATGGGCTGCTTTGGTTTTCCTACTTCGTTGAGCCGGCTGAACTTTGGTGGGGTGCTCAAGACAAGATGTTTCCGATGATGCCGCTGCCAACACATGTGGTGGAATAGCGTTGATGGAAGTAGAGGTTTGGCTAGGGGGCCCGTGCAGTTTCAGTATGTGCAATGCTGATTCACCGTGAGGCGCTCTACAAGGACGGCGACCAGCATCAAGATGGCCCCGCAACGACGTTGCTCTTGGTAGCATGTCAGCATTTCCGGGTTACTTAATGTTGTTGAGGACATTTACTTTTTATGAGGGTGCATGGAGCAACATGACTTACGACAACAACGACGTGCATTCGGCATTTTACTCTTGACAGACAAACTGCGGATGCTGTTGCCAGCCTTCGCAAAGTTCTCACCTCTACAACCTAAAAGTCGAGGATGGCGGACTCATTGGCCGCACCCTCAAGACGCCGAGCCGAGGCCGACAGCGGGACGCACGCCTTGTACACCTGCCAGGAGTAGGCGTTGTTGAGGTAGCGCACGCCCATCCAGAACCAGTAAAGCGTGCAGGTGGACGTGCATGAACTGTAGTCGATGGTATAGTCCTTGCCGCTGATGACCTCGTGGCAGTTATCATACTGCATGACCATGGTGTCGTCCAGCCAGACCTCGCACGGACCGTCGTGCGTGTAGCCCGTCGAGCGCATGGCGTTGCCGTCCGGAATGGCCTGCACGTCGCCGTTGATGTCGGTGAACCCACAGGTAAAGTCGGCGCCGTCACTTACAGTGTACGACGCTCCATCGTCGAAAGCGCGCAGCGAGTCGTAGCCGTTCTCCTCGCGCCAGGCCGTGAAATCCTCCTGCGTGGAGAAGCCCTGGTCTTCCAGGAAGGCCAAAGGAGCGTACTTGGTGGCCTTATCATCGGTGGTGTACGTCGGGGCAGGCAGCAGCACGACTTGGTGGGCGTCGGCGAGAAGCGCAGCACTGGAGAGCACGATGCCAGCCGAGAGCGAGGAAACGAAGGAAGGGGCCATGGCGGTGCAAGTTGGTTGGTGGAGCTCGGTGCTGGTGGCTTGCTTCGGTCGTGGCAAAAGTGGAAGTGAGCTGAGTCCCCGCTTAGTCTGGCGTGACGCAGGAGGCAGACCTCTTACTAAACGGACCACTACGTATCCTGCAGGTTATCCAAGCCCGATTCGTGCCATCGCTGGAAAAGGCAGGACGAGCTTTCAGATAGGGTGAGATAACTGCTGCGTCCGCATTGGCATCATGAATACTCGGGTCGCTGCCAGCGGTTCCCGACGACGTTCGGTCTCTGCAGATGAAGACGACGGCCGTCGTAACTCACATGGGCGGCTCCGGGTCTTTTACGCGGCGGCTCGAGCATTCCTGGTCCTGCTACCTTTACGCTGCACGCAGGTTCGGGTACCGTACGCATGGCCCCAACGGCTCTCGACTCGTTTCGCTAGTGCTGATCACCAACAATGAAGTGGACAAGTAGACGTTGTTAATTGTATTTAGCTTTCGGTGGTCTCGTCAATCAACTTACTTACCTACGTTGAGATGAAACCTAGGCTACAAGCTCGTATCCGTACCACCTTCCTTCGTCGTAATAATGGCGCAATGAATGATCCACGCATTCCCTGAACCCCACGCCTTGGGTTTCGACTAGGATACAAGCTTGTGTCTTTGCTGTCATTTACCGCGACGCAGATATAATACGTTGGTGCAACTTCTTTCGGGGAAACCAACGAGGTTGGTGTTGACCCCGTTGCTGCCGGATAGCCAGATAGCCAGATAGATTTACGAGCTCACATTTGTACCAGCGGTTGATAGTCGGTCACACAGTTGACCCCACTTTTGGAACTCCTCGCTGTCCTTGATCCCGATGTGTGTGTGTGTTCATCTACTCCATTACAGCTTGAGCCTTTTTGATTTCTTCACATTTTCACAACGGAATCGTGATCCGACGATGCTTTTGTAGCACCTCAATACTTGTCGCTCACGAAGCGTGAGAAGACTGTGCTATTCATTGATAGCTAAGGTCGCCTTGTGCGTGAAAGTGGAGACTGCAACGGATTGAATCGTTACTGGCCCTCGTCGAGCCATCCCCGCACCTTGCGCCACAGCTGCTGCTTCTCACGCTCAAGTTCATGCTGCTGCTTGGCATCGCACGTCACTCTCCGCCATTGCACGCAAATACGGCGAAGCTTTTCCTGTTGCAGCTTGTCTGCCGCCTCAAAAGCTGCTTTCCGTTGGTGAGCGCGTTCGCTCATTAGACGCTTGCACCAACCCAGCCATGAGCTTTGAAGCGTGTTCCACTGATTTTGGCGCCGCACCGCTAGAGCCCGAGCCTCCGTTGCTTGGTGATACCGCATGAAGCTCCAAAGTGCACGTCGCTGAAGGGCACGCGCGTGGTGCCGTGCAGCCACTTCAAGTTGAGCCCGTTCTCGCCGTCGATGAAGCTTACGACGAATTTGCACAAATTCTAGCCATCGTCCCCAGTGAGAATACACTGTCCTCAGATCGTGCCACCTGCAAGCGTTGCGTGTGACTCGCTTGACAAGTGCGTGGTGCCGTCGCCACGGTAACAATGCGTAGTAGAAAAGCAGGCGCTGGCGGTTGTGCTTTCTCGCCTTGGATAGCTGGGCGATCATGTAGTCGCGTCGCTCCTGTTTCTCCTTCAGCGCGATCGCCTCTGCTAGTTTTCGCTCGCGTATCCGTGTCTTTTCTTCCATTCGCTGTTGGAGAAGCAGTGCTTCGCGAGCTGCTCGCTGCTCTTCCTGCTCTTCTCGCTTTTTCCGCTCTAGCTCTTCATACCTCTGTCTTAACTCTTCGCGCCGTTGCTTCCGCTCGACTGCGCGCTGCTCCATGGCTTTATAGACTTTGTCGACATGTTTTGGCGTTCGAGTCAATATCGCTTCTGGAACAAGCGGTGAAGGGGGTAAATGAGCCGAAGCCTCGGGTGGCGTCTCACCTTCACTTGTTTTGGCTGGTTCTGGATTCGTCTGGTGCTCCTTTGAACTTGTCCAAGCGCTTGTTTGATGGCGAAACCTAGGTTTACTGCTGGCACACTCACGAACCTTAGGCGAAGGTCCAATCACCTTCTTCGCTCGAGGAAGTTTCTCTTCACCGTTGTCAAGAGCACATTCACTTTCAGATTGATCAGCGGAGTTTGGTTGACTTTCTTCTGCGACTGTTCTCTGCCGTAGTGCATGTAGCCTCTCCATCAGACGTTCACTTTGAGCTCTACGCCTCTCTGTGACTCGTTCGGTTGCACGTTGGTCCTTTTGGTGCGTCACAAATGAAGTCCAGCGGTAGAACCATTTAGGTAGGCACCTCGATCGATGAAAGTGTGTGGCTTGCTCACTCAGTTGCTGCTCTCGAAGCCATTTCAAGCGCGCTTGCTCGGCTGACCTTGCATCCAATTGGTGGCGTGTATATCGTTTCCAGTGCGTCGTGATGCTCTTTAAAATTCGCCAATTGAACTCTGCCAGCACTCTGGTCTGTAGTTCTTGTCTGCTCCCAACGTACCGCCGCCAGCCCTCAAAGACATTGCTGAGTGATTTCAAGCGGTTTCTACGATTTTGAAGCCGTTCTTCGAGTGCGGCAGCCTGCTGGTTCTCCAACGTGAGGCGCTCAATTTGGTCTTGTATCCGTCGTTGTTCTTTGTCCTCTTCCTTATTGTTGTCAACACGAAAATCTTGTACCTTTCGAAGTGCGTGATCTTCTGCTGCCTTCATTTTGCGAGCTTTTCGCGCTTCTTGTAGAAGTTGATGTCGACGCTCCATCGGTTGTTGTTGGGGCGGGGTCTGTCGAGGAAGGAGCTTCTTGCTTGAAGTCCTCGAACGAGATGAAAGCCGTTGCTCTTGATTGTTTTGCCTCTGGGATCGTGGTGGCTCTGCTGTTGTCGTAGCAAGCCCAGTTGTTTGGTTATCGTTTTCCGAATGCACCAGCGCAGTACGTCCATTCTTCTTCTTGTGGCAACGAGGTGTGGTATTGCTAAGCCCTGCCGTTTTTCGACTGGTAAGATTGGTGGTCGTTGGCGTTGCTGTGCGTGGCTTGGTTGCGCATCTTGCCTCGGTCTGTCGCTTTGGTCGCTGCTGGTGTTCTGGTGCTTGACGCAACGAGTCTGCCCGAGTCTCGATCTGTAGACGAGCTCGAATGATCTCTTTCACCTCAGCTGCTACATCTGCGTGATCAAATTCGTCCAGCTCAAATGCATCCCCGCCTTCGGGGCATTTCGTTAGAGTTCGAAGGCGCAGTTCAGGCTCAGTAGCAAACGCATTACGCCGACCGATCAGCTCGTCCACGCAATCTCGACTTAGTTCCTCCTGTTCCTTTGGTTTTGCATCGAGCGCACGCAATAGCTGCTCCGATATGGATGGCGACCGAGCTTCGCTTTCATAATGAGAACGAACATTCGCTTCCGAGTTTGATTCGTTCGCCTGCGGTTGCAATCGAGAACTCGCCTTCTTGCCGAAGCGTAATTGCCACGCAGATGGTTGAGCTGGTGGCGAGTCGGTACCCGGTGCAGCATATTCCTCCCTCATCGTGGAGCTAATCCAGACTGTAAGTGTGAAAGTGCCGACACGATGCTCTAAAAGCGGTGGAGCATGATCGCACTTCCCTGATAAAGAGTGGCGGGTTTGATAAAAATATGAAGCCAACACATCAAGTCGATCGCTGCGAGGTCGCAGGCTTTTGAAATCAACTTCTTCAGTCTAATGCTTCGGCGCCAAGGAGTCTCCACCCTACCATGTTCCACAAGGAGAACCTCATTCAGTTCTTGGCCGGTTCTGGCTGCTACAGCATTATCCAAATGATTTTGCTTATCGTCCTGGGGGCGTTGCTTGTGGACAACGAGCACTATCATGAACTCCTGGGTTTGACGATCCGCGACGTAGGCGGAGGGCTCATCTTCACAGGGGTGTCCTACTCGCTCGCCGCTATGCTCGGTTTTGCGACTGCGCGAACAAAAAACAAGTGCCTGCTTCTCGTCCAGGTGGTACTCTTGGTGTTGCTGCTGTTCTTTCAGATTGTCATGGGTGGGGTGGCACTTGCAGCTAGCAGAGCTCCCAGTCTTGCGTTGAGTTACGACGCACAGGTTTTGTGTCTGACAGTGGGGCGGTATGAAGCTCTGAGTGACAAGGACAAACAAACGTGTCAGCGCTTTTTCAGAAGTGACGAGTTCGCCGGCGCCATGCTTGTTTGGCAGACCTACTACGTCAAAAGCGCCGTTGGGAGTAGCGATGCAGGCTCCTACCGCGCGATGGTTCTTGCGATTCAACGTGACAATTTTTGTTGCGGATACGGGCTACCCATCCACTGTACGACCGACTCGAGTTCGTTCCCGAGCTCTCGTCCAGATCCGGTAGTACCCAAGTGGGAGGATCAGCGACAAGCGTGTTCAAGTACGGATAGCTTGTATTTGTCCACCAGCGAGTGTCCAGGTGCATGTTCCTTTGCTCTTCCTAGCGGTACATGCGGCAAGAACCTAGTTACAGCCGCCTCCCGTGGATGCGCTGCATTCGTGTCGAAGCAACTAAGCTCGCAGGTCGAAGCTATCGGTGCGATCGCATTGGTATTCGCAGTTTTTCCGGTGCGTTCTTGTCGTATTCATTTTAAGTACTCGACCAAATCGTCTCCTGTGTACTGACAATCATTCGCTGTCCGCAGATCATCTTCATCGTAGGGTCCGTGTGCCTTTGCTTTAAACGACGAGATCAAGACGTGCGACCGGAGATCGAGTTCGCAGGCAAAGTGAAAATTCACGCAGAAATGTGAGCACATTTTCTTCGATTGTAGTTATAGCTCAGTGCCGTTGTGGCGGTAAATCTCAATGTTATCACTGATCACTATCCGCTACAAGACGCCAAAGACGACGCTGTACATTTTTATTGATTCTACGCGTCATCCTCTTCGTTCAATTCCCACGCTTCCCGGACCTGTCCATTGGTTCTGCGCATGGTTGAAATCGCAGCTCGCTCACTTTCGAGAAATTTGGAGCGAAGAAGCTCCGTCGATCTCCGAGCTGCGGCGGAAGCTGTCTCGCGGGACCGATTAAACCGCTCGTCGTCAATTGCCTGGTAGATGAGATAGCATGCCCGACACACAGCTACCATTTCGTATTCATGAGGTAGCCACTGAGCGTCCTCAAATTCCACTTGATGAGCAGGAAAACACACGGCTCACACGTTAAAGGGGTTACCGAGAATGCTCAAAGAGTACGGAGCAGACTTACAAGCTTTCGCGTCGAACGCGTCGGACTTTGGGTTCCACAGCGTATTCTGAAGCACGAAAATGCGTCGCTCGAGCAACTTCGGGCATTGACGATCGCCAGACTTACCACGTCGAGCCCAGATGAGGACGCTGTCAAATCCGAGGTTTGAACCGGTCGTAGAGTGGCCTCCGCCTCCGCACCAAAGCGCTCAAGGAATGCGGATTCGTTCTCGCCGAGTGAAATTGACTGCATATTTGTACAAATACGTGATGAGCTTCCCTCTAGGTTGGTCAAGCAACAGATAATACCTTTCTTGTAATGCGAAGCAGCTCCGTTTGCTTTCGCGGCGGACGAAAACGACTTAAGCTAGGAGCGCTAACTGCATCGATGCAGTGGCAAAATGCTCGACCCGCACATTTGCTGCTCTCTTCAATCGCGATAGAAGACTACAGATCCCAAACAAATTTTTAGTGAGGTTGCTGTTTGTATGCACTCGAAACGGACGAATAGTGGTCATTCGTACCGTTCGTCGACGAGCTTTACGATTCTGTCCAGCATCACTGATGCTGCTACGTAAGACTATCGAAGGCGAGTCTTTCTTCTGAACGAGATCAGAGAAGAGGACGATGCCACTTACACGCACAAGCTCCAGTCTGTGCGTATCGGTGATCTGGAAGTCGGCCGTCAACAAGCGAACACGGTCTCGGAAGGCTGCCTCAACCTCGTGCACAAGTTTGCGTAGTTCCCCTTTAACAATTTCCTCAAGTTGGTGACTCTGTGTTGTTGCGGGAGCACTGCTAGGTCGCCTGATTCGACCCTTACCTGTGGCCTCATTGCTGGTTATTGCTGTCTGAGACGGTAGAAGGCCGTACAAGCCACCGTTCTCTAGGTGCAAGACACGTGTGCAAGAAGAAGCTGCGACGATGTTGTACTTGGCAACAAATGTCCCTCGCGCACCTACTGGCTGTCGGGACAGAGGCAGCAGTGGTTGTAGCAGAGCACTAGCCACTGCCAAGTTTGATGGTGGCTGGCTCAAAACAAAACTAATGTCTCCATCTCGCAGCAGTGTGGTCACGAGTTGACCGGACTCCTCGTGCACAAGTCGAGCACGCAATCGTTGTCGAGACTGATCACTTAATAGTGTCGACTTGGCACAGAGCTGACGGATGGTCATGGAATTCACGTTTGAGCTACTCTTCCTTTTCACTTCCTAGCAGGTAGAAAGTAAGTAGACTTCGGTGAAGAGAAATGGCTCTAGCATCGTGATAGCACGCACCCCCGTGGAAGCCGACGTAAAGTACCAATCAGCCGGAATGCCGTTCATGAACAAAATGGTATCAGCAATGTCCAGCTTGGCCCTGTGACGCAAAATGATAGGAATTCAAACGGTTAAATGAGGCAATTACATGTAGAGAGTGTAACAGAGTGTACGCAGCTTACTTCCGTTCCCATAATCGTCGATACAATCTACACCAAAATGAAAGCATCAGCACGGCCTTCGCTCAGGTTAGGCCTTGAAGATATGTAGTTCACGTACTCTGTCCACCGCCGTCGCTGGATGACGGTGCTTTGAGCCACTTGCTCCACGAGGTCCACCCCACGAAGGCCATTGACCGAGCGGGTTGGGATTGACACGGAAGGGTGGTGGCTCACTGGCACATTGCGCTCATGTTTCTGCTGAGGCCTTAATCGATGATGTTCAGCCGCTTTGGCCCGAGGTTTAGCATTCATATCCATCAAATGAACTATCTGCAGCCAGCACCGATGAGAGTATGATTCAGGGCGTGTCGATATGTGCAACAACAGGGGACAGACTGCACGTCACACAAATATATTCACGCGGGTGCTATTTTCAATTGCGTTGCCGCATTTGGCAAGTCTTCGGCCATAACCCTTTCGTACCAGGACGAAACCTAGAGGGGGAGGAGCAGGCAAGCATGACATTTTACTTGCTGAGCGAAGGACTCACGTACGCTGTAGCGGTCTACATGCAATCGCCCGCGACTTCTAACGATTGTGTTGTCGGTATGCAGTTGTGTGGGGATTTTCTCGGGGGCCTACGAGTCGCTCAAGGTGCTCTCTCGAGTGGAAAAGGGCGTGGACACCGCTACTCTCGCAGCCGTTCTAGAGTTCTGGTTTGTCGTCATGCTTACCACTTTCTTGGCACGCATTTTGAGTTTGCTTACCTCTTGCTGGATTGAACACTACAGGATCGTATTGGCTGCTGCCGCAATTTTCGAGCAGTACTTGGAGTTCTTCATCTCGTGGTAACTCGCAGCACCATTCTTTTCGAGTAGAAATACCATTCACCTTGTATCCCTTCCATTTTGTGCGATAGGTTCCCCTTTTACTACCTTTTCAAGTGCGTCTTGCTGGGTCTGCTGTTGACACCGAACAAACAGGTACACACTGTAAATTGCTTCTCGTATCAAATCGGCTACCTGACGTGTCTGCTCTGGTAGTTCCCGCATCTGTTGTTCGAGGGATTCATCCGACCCGCGGTCGAGGTTATCAAGCGCGAGCTAGACACACACATTGTGCCTATTATCGAGTCGCTCGTCATCAAGTGCGTCCGTGTTTGTGAGCGGGTTTCCTGCTTCGCGGAGAAGTCTAACGATGCTTGTCGTGGTTGTGTTCTAGACACGGTCACTGGTTCAATCAAAAGCTCTTGGAGCGCTCGCTTCAGCTCTCGTCTGAGAGCGAGCTGCTAGAACTTGAGCGAGATCTGCAGGGCAAACTCACCCAAGTCCGCGTACGTTCTTGAATTCGTACTGGGTGTGTTCATGGTGGTGCACTAATGGGCATTTTGCTATCAGGTTGAGATTCGTGAAAGACAGAGTGCTAACAAAGCTTACAAGCATCTCCAAGACTAAGGTGCTTTCGATTCTACACAGTTCTGCAGAGAAGTAAAAGCAATCAACCTAATTGAACCATCGTGTGCTATTCGGCACCTCAAAGTACTTGCTTTGTTGTCTGCTTCATCGCTGCCTTACACGACTGCATGTACTGAAGCTGGGGTCGAGTTGCCTATTTTCAAGGCGCCAGAAGCAAGTGCGAAGGCAATCGGACCCTGGAGCTGTGAAGTAGACCCGTAGGATGGCACGGACGTGCTGTTGATCGCTGCTGGGTAGTCACCAGAGGTGCGAGGTGCCCACAAGCCAATTAGAACGACGATGCACGCGTTGATACAGGCCATCGATCCCGCAACAATCCCGAAGACGTGACCAATCATTCCTAGATCCATCAGACCGATGAACAGGAGGTAGGTGGCCATACCCCGGTAGCCGTAGAGGAACCCGAAGTTTGGACGAAGTACGTTGTCCGTCACGCTCAAATGGCACTCGAAGCAGGCCAGCAGCAGAGCGAAGACTATGGCGTAGACCGCGAGCAGGAATTCCGTCACGTCGAGTGCAAAAATGCCAACGAGGCTATTGACACCCGCTGCAAATTGCACACCCGCCGTGAGCAAGTTCAGCACCCGAACAGTGCGAACCAGCTTCGTGACTCTCTCCACCCGCATGCGGAGCATTCGTTGAGCTTTGATAGGCATAGTGTCGCTTCAGGTGGAATAGCTGCATGGGTCCGAGGAAGAGGTGAGCCTTTGAGGTGTTAGGAACAGCACGACCAAACTTACATCCTTGCCGCTCGTCGTTTGCCGGAACGAGAATGGCACCAGCGCTGCCACTTGCGCCTGCTCCAAATAGAGCTACTCAGCACGAAGGCCAACCATTTCCCAGCGCACGAAACGATCACAGCAATAGGGGCAAAGCACTTTTGCGATTGGGAAGTTACACGTCGCCAACTTCAACTTGGCGGTTGATTTTGTTCGTGCCAGTCAATGCACTCTTGACTCGAATAGCACCCGCGCGGAAAGCCTAACTGTCTGCAAGTTCACTCGCCTAGTGGTAGAATTCGAACGTGGTGTCGGCGCGCTTAATGGCGTTCTTGTAGCCCTTGTCAAAGTCCTTGGGCAGCACCACGTACCGGTTCTTGCGCACAGCTTGCAGCCCTGCTTCCTGGCAAATAGACGCGATGTCGGCCGAGCTGATCTTCTCGGGGCGGTTCACGTAGTCCTCAAGGTCCACCTCGTCTCCGAGGTTCATGTTGGCCGTACAGGCCTGGTAGATCAGGCGCTTCTGTCGTCGGTCCGGCAGCGGGAACTCGATCTTGCGGTCCAATCGGCCAGGCCGCAGCAGCGCCGGGTCCAATGTGTCTGCGCGGTTGGTGGCCATGATGACCTTGACATTGGTGGCCTGGTCGAAGCCGTCCATCTGGTTGAGCAGCTCCAGCAGGATGCGCTGCACCTCGCGGTCCGCGCCCGTCTGCGCGTCGAACCGCTTGGTGGCGATGGCGTCCACCTCGTCAATGAAGACGATGGCTGGCGAGTTCTCCTTGGCCAGGCGGAAGACGTCGCGCACCATGCGCGGGCCTTCTCCCAGATACTTTTGCACGAACTCGGAGCCCACGACGCTGATGAACGCGGCCGTGGTGGCGTTGGCCACAGCCTTGGCCAGCATCGTCTTGCCTGTGCCGGGCGGGCCGTACATGAGCACGCCGCGCGGGGGGTCCACGCCGATCTGTTTGTACAGGTCGAAGTGCGTGAGCGGCAGCTCCACGGCCTCGCGCACCTCCTGCTTCTGGATGTCCATGCCGCCAATGTCCGAGTACGAGACGTCGGGCCGCTCGGACATTTGCATCATCTGGATGCTCGAGTCCGACTCGGGGGGCAGCACGTCCACGACGGCGTGCGAGTGGCGGTGCAGCGCCACGGACGAGTTTGGCTTGAGCTTCTCGCGGTCCAAAGTGCTGAGGATGCGCACGTAGTAGTTGGATCCGGCGGTGGAGCCCACGATGCCGTAGTTGGCATCCACCATCTCCAGGAACTGGCCGATGACTAGCGGTACCGACTGGATGCGCTTGACTTCTTCCTTGGCGCGGATGAGCTCCCGCTTGAGGTTCTTCATCTCGTCCTTGATGTAGCCCTCCTGGATGTCCAGGAACTCCAGGTGCCGCTGCAGAGACTTGTACTTGGCGTACAGGTCCGTCTTGGCCTCGATCGTCACGGGCACCAGCGGCTCGTCGTCCATAACCACGGGGGCAAGGCCGATCTCCTCCATCTCTGTCTGGCCTTTTTCGGGATGGATCTTTATGGCAAAGGGGAAATGCGGTGTGTTGTACATCGACTAGGAACCATCATTGCAGTACAACTTGCAGCCGATCGTGCTGCTTGGTTGAAGGGAATCTCGGCAATTGCCGAGACCTGCACCCGCTGTGTGATGCGGTGAGAGGATCCCTACCGTCGCGCGACTGGAACAGTTCGGATACACTGCGGGAAGCTGCAGTTGAGCCGTGCTGTCCTGGCTGCATTGCAACTTGTCCTACGATCACTGCCGCCGTCTCCACCAAAATCGAGCCTCCATTTTCAACTAGTTATGCGGTGCCAAGTCTATTCGGCTGCCACAATAATGATCGTATTCGTACACTGGATCTTACACCGCCTGCCTACACTTGCACCACGAGCTTGACCACACAGGCGACCGAGACGATGAGCGCCGCCACCACGAGCGTCATGGCCTGCGTCTGCCAAGGGAAAGTGACCCGGTACGTTCTGACCGTCAGCGCCTCCGCCTCCTCCTGGTTGGTCGTCCCGCGGCGCGACCCGAGAGACGCCGTCGACGACGTTGCGAAGGACGAGTGATGTCTGCGCAGGCCGCGGCTGCTGGTCGTGGCCTGCAGACTGCGGCGCTCGTACTTGTCGTAGTCTCCGATGGCCGCGGGGCTCGTATTGGAGCGCAGGAACTCGGGCGTGGAGCGGCGGCGGTTGAGCTCCGAGATGTTCTGCACGTTGGCGTCCACGCAGTCGTCGCACGTGCGCACGCTCTTCTTCTGGAACAGAATGCGCTTGGTGGAGCAGGCACCGCACACGATCTCGCCGCAGAGACGGCAGTGGTGCTTGCCGGCCCAGAGGCGGAAGCTGCGCCGACAGTTGGAGCAGCTAGAGCGGGACGACTTGGGCACCCAGTGCGAGCGGTGGCACAGCGCCGCGGCCTCCATGCCCATGGCCTGCGCCGACATGCGGCGGAAGAGGTTCCCAGGCGCCACGCGTGCGTTGCGGACCGACGGCGACGACGGGTAGTTCTCGGCGGCGATCGCCATCATGCGGCGAAGGGCGGCACAATACGCCGACGGCAGTGCTCAGCGCGACAGGCGCGGCAGGCAAAGAGCTCGGGTGGGAGTGTCGGAACGGAAAGTGACAGCAGACGACGGCCGCAGATGGAGCCGCTACGGCGTGTGGAGTTGCAGACTGACACGACTGGACTCGAGTATGGCGCCCTACAGCTGGTGGCGAGGGCAGAGGCAAACGCTGGATCCGCGCCGAAAAAAGGTCTTTAACGGAGACGTAACGGGCAGAGACGCGGCCCGCAGATACAGCGCGCTGATTCCAGGCCCCGCTGCGCGGCGTCGCAGCGATGCAGGCGACGGCATGCACGCTGCGGTGCGGAGCGAACCACCCAGCGCTGGAGGCCCGAGAGTCGAGCACACTCACGCGCGCGCATGCGGTGAGAGGCAGGAACGCGCCATTGTCGAAGTCACATGTTGCGGATTACGCCACCGAGTTACACACTGTCAAATCAGCAGTGGAAATGTGGGGAGGAAATGGGCTCTAAATGATAATTGGGAGCGCCGCGACCTTTCGAATGGGTAGAAACTGCTCGAATTGGGCTCGATTGTGCAGGCGATGACGTCTGCTTCCCAACA
This sequence comes from Phytophthora ramorum, assembly GCF_020800215.1. NCBI lineage: Eukaryota > Oomycota > Peronosporomycetes > Peronosporales > Peronosporaceae > Phytophthora > Phytophthora ramorum. The sequence continues at coordinate 872,409 of NW_027150650.1, forward strand.
CTTCTCGCCGCCGATTGCTGTAAGAGAACGGTGGAAGATCGGCGGCTTGTAAATGTAAAGGGCAAGTCGGCATCGCCACAAGGAGAAGAGCGGACACCTTGTCGCCAGCAGCAGCAAGCTACTGCCCAAATTCAAACTTGCCGCGCTCGCAGAGCATGTGACAAACGCAAAGATACATGAGTGGTACGCGTCCTTTGGACCGTCGTTACAAAATGGCTTCAACTGCCACCGGATCAGACTCATCTCGATGGAGACGACGGATCTGCTGTTGTTGCCGACATACACCTCGGACTGCTGGGGGAATGTTCGTTCGCGGCCACACGCGGCGTTACGTCGGCTGCAGATGGATCCAATTGCGGCTCTGCCGCGAGCGCAGTGCCCCGCTCAGTGGACTCAGCAGCAGCTACCGGATACCCTCGCTTCGTGTCCGCGCGCGAGGCGACATTGCGCACCACCACGTTGATCGCCGTGAGGCTGTTCTCCTTCTCCTCTTCGCTGCAGCTGCCGGTGCCTTCGCTTGCACCTGTGCTGTGTGAGACGTTCTTATCGCTGCTCGGCGAGTCCTCCGGCATCGACTGCTGGCCTGCAACTCTTGGCTTGGCAACTGCGATCGACAGCGGTGGTGCCGTCGCCGCCGATACAGGCTCGAACACGTCATCGAGCACGCCCATCAGTGCCGAGCGCGCCACCTGCAGCGACTCGATATACTGTCGCAGCTCATCGAAGATCGGCTGGATTTCGTCGTCGTGCACCTTCTGGTTCGAGATCCACACCAGCCCGGTCTGGGTCATGCGCGCAAAGCACGCCAGCGACCGGTGCACGTACTGCCGGTAGTACGAGATCATGCGGCGCGCGCGCGGCGGCCGAGGCTCCTGCGCCACGACCGCGTATTCCGCGTTGTGGTTCAGGTGCGTGAACGGGATCGGATGCAGCGCCTCGCAGCAAAAATCAAAGCGCTCGATCAGCGCCTTCTCCACCATTTGCCGCTCAAACGGATCGCTTATCTTCAGGAAGATTGGGCAGTTGAGCGGGTGGAGGTCCAGGTTGCTCGTGATGCCATTCTCAGTCACTTGTTGCAGCTCCAGTCCTAGCTGCTTTGCGCGCCGGCTAATTCCAGTGATCAGATCGTCAACAAGGGAGCTACGGCACACAAGCCACTGAATCTCCACGTGGTAGCACTGCGTCGGCAAGACTTCCGTGTCCACCTTCGCAATGACCCAGTTCTGACTCGTGACTGCGTCGTTGGTTTGCAGCAGCATCTTAACACTCCTTTGGCCCACACGCTTGAAAGCCCCTGTGCCGCTTGTCGTGATGTCTTTCCTCCAGTCAGTTGAAATCTTCACGTTCGGGAACCCTGTGCTTACATCTGCCTTCGCCCGCAAGAACTCGAAGAACTTGCGGCAGCCCTCTGTATAATCGCGTAGGTTTTCTGGTGACAGCAAATTGGTCAGCACCTCCATCAAACAATATGCAAAACGGAATGTCTTCTTACCTTGGTCGCCGACATCAGAGCCGCCCAGCCGAGGCGGGAGGAGGCAAAAGAGGCTGCGTTTGTAGCGAATTCCTTCACTCATATCATCAATGTAGCCGCAGATCAGCTGATCCAGGTGATTCCACTGGTACTCAATCTGCGGGTACTTGCGGAACTCCTGCGCGACATTGACAAACCGATCCACGACAGGCGACCAGAGCGAATAGCGATACTCCATGATGTCCACATCCGAGCGGGTCGTAACCTTCTGTAGGTAGCGCTTTACGTCGATTGTCTGAGTCTCTTCGTTGTAAACAATTTCGTGAATTCGGTGCCCCATACTGAGCCGAAACACCGTGCCATCTTTCTCGCTCGAGTCCTCTGCCGAGACGAGCTGGAAATCTTGGGACAAACGCTGGGCCACCATTTCCAGTACCAGCTCACGATAATCGCGGAATGTCACTCCGTTCTGCTCATCCCGCTCAGGAAGCATAACACTGTAGAAAGACTCGGTATAGTGGGCTTGTAGCTCTTTCGGGGCTGGCATGAAGTCGCTGGCGAGTGGTAATAGCGCAGGGAAGCACAAACTTCTCCACTTCAGGACATTCTGTGCAATCTTGTACTGCTGGTCTTCGTATGGGCGTATCTGACTCCATCGGCGTTGATTGCTGGTGAGTTGCTTGAGCATGAAAGCCTGCGAATGGAATATATCCTCTTTTACTGCGCCCTCCGCAGGGCGCAGGACGGGGCTATTGGTGAATGGTGTGTGATTCGGGCCACTTCCATCGCCCAACTGGAACGTGTTTGGAAACGAGCTCGAATGTATCTGCGGTTTGTCTTTGTCGTCATCCAAAGACCCGACCTTTGCCTCCAAGCTGCCTCGGTATTCGGACATATCGACATTCAGTGGAGAAGGCTCTCGCTGTTCGTATTGACGCCAACGTGCCCCGCCACTATTACTGCCACCATTCTCGTTTCCAGCAGAGCCGGACTGGAATCCAATAGTACCTGTTCGTTTCTTGATCAGGTACGACATTCCTTGGCGAAGTGGTGGCGTTGAACCTAATCGGACGCTCATGTCGCTGTCGGATGACTTTTGTGCGAGTTTAGGCGCTGGCGCAAAGCCAAACACTTCATCGTCATATCTTTCGTATTCTTGTAGCAGCCTGTTTTGCTCAGACAAGGAAAAGGTGCGCGTTTTGGTTACCACCTCGCCGTCGTAGGATAGAGAGTCGTCGGAGCACGTCATTGAAGACGCGCGAGCTCGGACTAGGTCGCTATTTAGACCTGCAAGCATGACGTCGTCATAGGTAGACCCACTCGCTGAGGGAGCTGTCCCGAGGGCAGCGTTGTCGTGCTCGTCATCACTCAGCGACGATTCGGCTGTTTGGAAGTCATTCAGCAAACACTCCAATGGCTTCGGGAGCGACAAGTATCCAAAATGGGTGAAGTCGTTGTCTTTGAACATCCGACACATCGGCAGCGGCTCAAACACTTTGTTCTTCGAGTTCTGAGGCGCGCACACATCACAGAATTGCGTAATGTCTTCATCTAATGGACACTTGTGCGGCATCAGCATATTCTCTTGCACGAACCAAAGCGGGATCCAGAGCGGTACGATGTAATTCTTGCGATTTTCCATTCGTTGCAAACAATACTTGCACAACTGGCCTGTTCGCATTGCTGATACCCCAGTGTCTGCTACCGCTGACTGTGAATCTGTCATAGCCTCAGTCGATCCCGTACGTGAGCGTCGCTGGAATCCATTTTTCAAGCCATGCGGGTTATTGTTGCACAAACACATTTCCGTTGCAGGGTTTCCTTCTTTCCGACCAGGTAACTTCATTTCGGACAGATCAGACTGCTTGAAAAGAAATAGAGGGCACTTGTGGAGTGGGCGAGATGCTAACGAGATCAAGTCAATACCGATACCGTGGTCCATCATGCGCTGCTCTGTAATCTCGGAAAGTCGCTTATTCACGGAGAAAATGCCGTTGCCCGGCGTAATGAGAACAACACTTTGACCGCTGCGCGATAAATCACGGTCAATATGGTGCTTCTCAAAAATATTAAGCACGAGATTCACAGCCTCAAGCAAATTACCATCACGCGCATTGGAGGGGACTCCTGGGCGTGGACCAGATTCATCCTGAATTGTTTCCGCAGGCGAGAAAGACGAAACGTAGAAATCTGCCGGTGACCGCCACCCGCATTCGCGCGGGAATGCGTTCATCTCTTCCTTGAGCTTCACAAGCAACGGCTGCACGTCTGTAATTATGCTGTCGAATGCTACCAGCTTGTAAAAGTCCTGGTAGTGTCGACCGTCTTCGTCCACGCCGACAGAAAAGCAATCACTTCGCTCATACGGGAATGACGACTCCCTCTCATCGTCCGTGCTGCGCGACTGTTTTCTCTTCGGCACAAACCTTCGGTGAGAGTAATGGCCTCCCGAAGACGACGAGTCCTGGTCCTGATCCATTTCCGGATAAAAGCAGCGTGAATAAAAGAGAATCGTCAGACTGTGCGAGACTTTGTGCTTCATCCACTTCTTCAGCACGTTGCGCACGACCGTCAAGAAGATCTCGAGATACAGCATGCCCGAGTTGGCCATATCCCACATCTCGGGGCTAATCTGCACCAACCACATGATGCGCGACGTGCGCGAGCGGAAGGTGAACTTGGTCTTCTCCGAGATGACGCCGCTGCGCACCTTGTCGCTACCTGCGCGCACATCCAGCACCTGCCACCGCGTACCCTGCACCCGGATGGTTTTGCCCACATAGAGCGCCGTGCCTACCATGGACTGCTTTAAGTACATGAGGTCTCGTCTCGACATGAACTGGTCCTTGAGCGAGACCTCGACGAAGTCCACCTCCACCTGCGTCTTGGGCAGGAAGCGCACCGTCACGTCCTTGAACGGTGCCAGCTGGAAGATCGCGGCTGTGTCCTTCAGCACGCTCACCTGCATCTTGCCCTTGAGCGGCGCGTTGCTGCTCTCCGGGATCTCTAGCAGCAGGTGCTTCTGTGGAGAGCCCTCGGCCATGTCCGTGGCCACGAGCTGCACGTCGCCCGCGTGCTCTGGGTGGAAGACCTCCACCACGTAGTCCTTCCATACGAGCTCCTTGAGCTGCGGGAAGCTGTCTGGGTTGAGCACGATTTCGTCTCCGCTTTGGAACTCGTGGCCATGCACGTGCAACTTGATCTGCGCGGCCGCGTGCACCGTCGTCTGTCGCTTCTTGGTCGTGGGCGTTGCGTTGACGGCGGCAGCAATATCTGCGAGACCTGAAGAGCTGGCGGACGTACTGGGCTTCTCCACGGCCTTTGCAGCCTTGGCCTTGGCGGCGCGCCGACGTTCGTAGCGCCGACGCATTTTCTGGTTATAATTTGATGTGGATGGATGTAATACAGGGTCTAAATCACGGTGAAGGGTGAAACGGAGTGTAAAGCGGAGTAAACTGCATCGAAGCTCTGATTTGGCTACACTTTGAAGCTGCGAAGCTGCAGCCTGCAACTATTATAGCTAACGAGCTGTGGCTCATGGACTCCACCCGTTAACTATATCCTAGCACCGTAGGCGAAGCGCAACGGGGATTTAAACACAGCCGAGCTGAAGAAGAGCTTCCTGGATTGCTCCGCTCTCTCTTGGAAACATCGTTCTCGTCTCACTCGGCCTCTGGCTTGATGCCAGTGAATGTTCTCGCTATCTATGCACGCTTGCCACCCTTGCGGCTCTTGGCCGAGTTCACGATTGCTGACACCATCCTATTGCAGCAATCGATCAAAACCTGTTAGCAATTGTCGCTGACAACAACAGCGCATACCAAGTGTTGCGTACCAGAACATGCCGTAGACGATCTGCAGGCCGTAGAACACCGTCCTGGCGATCGACTCCAAGCGCGCCTGCTGCAGGTTTTTGAAGCGCAGGATCTCCGTCGGGTCCATCATATGCTCGTTGCGCATGACACTGCAGGCAGATATACTAAGCATTAGCACACCAAATTCCACCCCAGATTCAAAACAGCAGACGCACCGTCGGGCGTGCCACACGGCAATAGGCAGGTTGAGCAGGAAGACCCATGGGGCCCAAGCCAGCAGACACAGGAACATGAGCACGCCGTGCAGGATCATCTCCGGGACTGTACACAACACACAACAGTGAGGTCATTCCCTGTAGTACAGCACGCAGTACCTCAGCGTCAGTCTACGCACACACGAGCTTGTTAAGGCGCTTGGCCACGTCGGCCGGGTTCAGATGGTCCAGCTCCAGCTCATCGAGGGTGATCAGCTACCAAAAGATACGCATGTCAGCGGCAGCAGAGCGAGTGGGGGGCGGGCAATTAAACAAGGACATGCAAGGAAACAAGAGCAAGACGCACCCAGTAGCCGTTGAGGAACGTGAGCGCCACGATGTCAATGAAGCTCAGCACCGCGACGAGGACCTGCATCGTCGAAGGTTTTCTGCAGGCTCGGATCAGTCAAGCGTACCACCACTCGGAAGAATGACGTCACTATGTCGGGGGCGCGTAGCTGCTGGCACAAATCGCAAGCGTCGCGAGCCAAATTGCTGCCATCATGGCGCTCGCGCGACACTGTGCGTCTTGTTCCTGTCTCCGTCTGGATATGTGGACGTTTGACCTTGTTATGCTGTGGCAGCGCATTTCCTGGCGCACTCCAGCAACGTCAACTGCCTGCGCTTCGGCCGCAAGTCGGTAGGACGGCTGTCTCGTCGAATTGCACTCTACCAAGGCATCTAACTGCGTTGTTGCGATCATTGTCAATGCAGGGACAAGTGGCGGCGACGGGTGGCGACGATAACATGGTGAATCTCTGGCGGATGCGAGAGAAAGAGACCAAGAACATCATGGTACAGCTCCTTTATTGTTGCATTCAGGCAATTGTTTTCTGACTTTGTGGTCTGCTCGTGGACAGAGTCTTTCGGGGCATCAGAGCGCTGTTGAGAGCATCGTGTTTGATCCGGCGGAGAGGAAGGTGGTGGCTGGCTCCCAGGCAGGATCCATCAAAGTGTTCGATCTGGAGGCTGGCAAAGTGAGTCGTACGCTCAAGGGCCACATGGCCTCGACGACGACGGTGGACTACCATCTCTACGGCGATTACGTGGCCTCTGGGTCACGTGACACCATTGTAAAGGTGTGGGACCTGCGTACCAAGAGCTGCATGCAGACGTTTAAAGGACATTCGTCGGAAGTGACAGCGGTGAGTTTTACACCGGACGGACGTTGGCTTACGTCTGGTGACCAGGATGGTGTCATTAAGATCTGGGATCTTACTGCGGGGCGTCTTCTTCACGAGTTTCCAGACCACGGTGGTGCCATCACAAGCCTCGAGTTCAACCCCGAAGAGTTCATCCTTGTATCTTCTTCTGCCGACCGCACCGTGCGCTTTTGGGACGTTCAGGAGTTTGCTTTGATCGGTGTTACTCCTGTAGATAACGCCACGGTACGCCAAACTTGCGTCAACTCCGTCGAGCGCTGTGCCCGAATTTCTCTTACAATTCTGTTTGCTCGCTCGATACATTTGTTCAGACAACGTCGATGTGCCACACAGTGGCGGAGCCATACAGCGGCAAGTATCTCTTTTGCTGCTCACAGGAATCCATTCGAGTATGGTCATACGAAACCGCCATTGAGGTTAGTGGCTTATTGCTGTGTGCTTTCATCAGTTGAGAGCGCAATCTTACCGTGCACTAGTGTCATGACAGCGTCGTGATGCCGCGCCAAAAAGAACTGGGGTGTGTGGAGATTCACGCCGATACGACGATGACGCAGGATATGAAGCTGATGGGTGGTTGTATTCAGGATGCCTTCGTATCCGTGTGGGTACTGGATGTTATGCAGATACAGCCATTTCATCGCAAAAGCAGCAACAGCAGCGACCATAGAGCTGTAGAATCCAAAAACAACAGTAGACCACCGTCTGCACGAGCGGTAACTCCGTCCACTTCGATGCCAGTACAGCAGCAGCCCATGGCTCGGTTATCTGCTGCACCTAGTCCTGTTAGTATGCCAGCCCAAGTTATGCCGGGTTCGCGTGGGGCCTCTCAGGGATCTGCAAATGGTAGCGCTGACTTCCCTGGTGGTCTGTCTCGAGCAAGAACTCCTATGATGGGAGAGCAGGTGTCTCGTGATCTCAACCACCGCGACGTTACTTCTAGCCGCCCAACTACTCCGGGCGTTTTAGTCGCTCCGCCTTCAGCAGAGTTGATACCTCGTCCAGTACGCCGTGCAGATGACCCTCGGCAATCAGGTACAAGGCGTTTTGTTTGGCGCGTAACTTGGTAGCGTGGATATCAACTAACATTTTGTTTATCTGTAGTTGAGGCACCCCGGCCAGTCAGCGCAAGGCTAGGCACTCCCAGTGATGAAGTCACCCATCGACCAAAAAGTTCTTCAGAGGCATTTGAGCCAGCATTACCCCCGACTGTGCTTCCAGCACAACGGCACGAGGAAGCGTTGGTGACGTCGGATTACGTTATGGAGCTGCGCTGTGGTATGGATACTTGTGTGAAGGCGTTCAAGTCTCGGCAGAAGTGCCTCCAGCAGCTATTGGTTCATTGGGAAAAGGGCTGTTTGCACGATGGTCTCAGGTATATAAGTGAATTGCCGCGAGGGAAGCGGGAGGCAGTTTTGGTGGATGTGCTACGAATTACAGACTTGCAAGCACTGGGTGTGGACTTAGAGGCTTGCGTGCTCCTACTTCCGCTCATCGTGGAGGTCCTCGAGAGCAAGTTCGAATTGTGGGTATTTCAACATTAGCTTGCTGATGCTCTGCACGACTCAACTGAACTCTCGTTTTGCCTCGCTATCAGGTATTTAAGCATCGGGATCGACTCGGGACACAAACTGTTTGACGCATTCTCTCCCATTGTCAAAGACGCTCGAGATGCCAGGCAGTTCCGCTCACGAGCGATTAATCTCGCCGGCGAAGAACGGTACGGAGCTCATGATATATTTTGCGAGCATATCATCGTTCTCATGTTACACAAATTTTGACAGAGCCCAGCGATGCAATGCTTGCGACGCATATTTCCAGGAGATGCAGCAGCGCGTACAGCAGCTATCTGAGACCGGCAGCTACTCGTCGTCGCCGTCACTGCAGAGCAAAGTTCAAACGTTTGCACGAGCACTTGATGGGCTCTATAGGTGATCCAGCGACTTGCTGGCACCAGGCATTTCCTGACCCTAATACACGAAGAGCTATTTGCCCCCCCCCCCACCCATGCCACTTACTGCTCACTGCTATTGGTTCTGCTTTGGGTGTGGTATTATAATTGTTTGCTCTACCGCCTGGTAGACTACTCAAGACTTAAATGCACAAAAGCTGGAGACTGCTCTAACGTGGCCGTCAATCTTCAAACCATGCCAGCTTCTCTGTCAGCGCCATAACGTCCTTGGCTCTGGGGGTGGCTCCAGCAGTATCTTCCTTTCGTGCAGCTTCGTCAAATGCGCGAGAAGAGTACACTTCTCCTGGGGTGAAAGTCCAAGCGTATTCGATGCGCGCAAGCCGAAACGAGCGCTACCTTGGACTCGCAAGTTGAAGTGACCATCACTCCTGAAACAACCTCCGCTTTTGATGCCTACAACCTCGAGGCGGAGCGCACCATCGTGGCCGAGATGATCCCGTGCGGCTCGTCCGTGGGCAGGAACACCTCGCCGTGCGGGTGGATGTTCTTGCAGCCGAAGCGAGCGAGGTCGATGGGGTTGTTGTGGATGTTGGGCATGGTGATCTTGATGTCCTGCACGTACGGGCATCGCTCCAGCACAGCCTCGCCCATCTTGTACAGCGTGAACTGCACGGCGGGGCTCGGCACGCCCACGTCCGCCGGGCCCGAAAACGTCTCGAGCAGCACGTTCTTGACCTCCGCCGCTCTGGCCACGAAGTCTCCGCCGATCGCGCCGGGCGTGTAACTCCACGTGGATGTAACGCACGTGCTCACGAGGCGGTCGGGCACGTCTGGTAGCGTCGTGTACTCATCGCGGAAGAAGTCGACGAAGGCGCTCTGCGTCGTCTTGAGCACCTTGAGGCCGTCCACGCCGCCCTGCACCGTCACCTCGGGAGCTCCGTGTGACGACTTGCGAGCCACCACACTGTACTCGATAGAAACAGCAGCAGGTGAGCGTTAGTGAGGGGGGGGGAGGGCGAGAGATAGAAAGAATGAGCGTACTACACACACGTACTAGGCGGTGGAGAAACCGGCGCCGGCGCTCACGAACGCGTGGTGGTGCGGACGCGTCTGGCCCTTGGAGTCGGGCACCACCACGCGCTCCCACGGCGTCTCGAACAGCTTGACTTTAGCCACGCTGATCTGTTCCGATGCGACACACATAGAACAATAGACCCCGTTAGTATCGCTTGAGTTCATGCAGCAAAATGAGGAGCAGGACGTACAATGTCCGGGTGCTTGGTGACGAAGTGCTTGGCCAGGATGACGCCGAAGTCCTCGAGTGAGGCGAACTCGTGCTTCTTGGCCATGACCCACACCGTGTTCTTGACCGAGTCCGTGGGGAGCACCTGGCCGTTGTCGCCGTCGTAGTAGGCGCTGGCGGCGGGCGCGCCCTCCAGCAGCACCTGCGCCTCCAGCTGGGCCACCGAGTGTTTCTCGGGCGTGCGCGTCACCTTGAGCAGACGCACGCGGCCCTTGCCGTGCTCGTGCTGCAGGAGTTTGACGACCATCGCGGCGGACGGGAAGGGAAGAACTCGGACTGGTTGGGGCTTGTGCTGCCGGGTGCGAATCGAGGAATGCAGCGACCAGTGGCGATGTTGAACAGCGACCCAGATGATCTCGACACACATTCAACAAACCTTTTCATCGTTAAATCATTACATCGGGCCGCCGACGCGCTCGACGTCACGTCAGGCAATCTTGCCCACCTGCTGGGCATTGAGCAATGGAGGCAATCTTGCCAGAGCAAGTTGTAAGACGATTAGTGCCGGTGGTCTGCTTGGCAGCGCGTCTTTTTGCGCCGGACTGCATGCGCGACCAGCGTTGGCGGTGAGCGCCAGCTACGTGTGCGTCCTCGGAAGTACATGCATGGCGTGAGAGTCTGTTCGACGCTGAATCGCGCAGTTACATGCAGTGGCAGAACGCGAGCCACTGCGAAGATAAGGAGGCAAATGCATGACTGTCGCTAGTTTATCGGTCGATGCATGGGTTCTTAAAGCCTCTGTCTGTGAGTTAATCGTTTTTATTTTAGCAAAGTTAACGACTAAGTCTGTGAGTTCATACACGATTGTTTGGGAATGAAGTACGAACCGCGGATTGTTGAATACTTGTACTGAAAGCGAACCGCTCGCTTTGTTTTATAGTGGCTATCGCTCATTGCATGCATCAGGCGAGGCGCCAAAATCAGCATCACGGAAGTGAACTAGGGCTGGTAACGTTAGTATTGCCGCCGCTACTGGTTTCACTTTAATTAACGATATACATGCAGCGCTGAATGCTGCTGCTTCCACGGTGATAGTGCTAACAAAGATTTTGATCAATCGAGCGGCCACAAGGATTCAAACCCGGGTACGGGGGATGCAGGCGCGGAGACGAACGGTGATCGAGCGGTGTCTACGGATAATCAGCTTCATGGCACCGCAGATACTTAGTTACGCTTTAGCGAGTCGACCCAACGAGCCACCGGTCTTCTGGTACACCAACACAGCAGAGCTTAGCGTCTTTTACTGGAACTACAGAGAATATGTGCGTCGATCAGGTGGCAGGCCAACACTGATAAAGGTGGAGAACAACGTGCTGGAAATCACGTAGCTGGCGCTCACCGCCAACGCTGATCGCGCATGCAGTCCGGCGCAAAAAGACGCGCTGCCAAGCAGACCACCGGCACTAATCGTCTTACAACTTGCTCTGGCAAGATTGCCTCCATTGCTCAATGCCCAGCAAGTGGGCAAGATTGCCTGACGTGACGTCGAGCGCGTCGGCGGCCCGATGTAATGATTTAACGATGAAAAGGTTTGTTGAATGTGTGTCGAGATCATCTGGGTCGCTGTTCAACATCGCCACTGGTCGCTGCATTCCTCGATTCGCACCCGGCAGCACAAGCCCCAACCAGTCCGAGTTCTTCCCTTCCCGTCCGCCGCGATGGTCGTCAAACTCCTGCAGCACGAGCACGGCAAGGGCCGCGTGCGTCTGCTCAAGGTGACGCGCACGCCCGAGAAACACTCGGTGGCCCAGCTGGAGGCGCAGGTGCTGCTGGAGGGCGCGCCCGCCGCCAGCGCCTACTACGACGGCGACAACGGCCAGGTGCTCCCCACGGACTCGGTCAAGAACACGGTGTGGGTCATGGCCAAGAAGCACGAGTTCGCCTCACTCGAGGACTTCGGCGTCATCCTGGCCAAGCACTTCGTCACCAAGCACCCGGACATTGTACGTCCTGCTCCTCATTTTGCTGCATGAACTCAAGCGATACTAACGGGGTCTATTGTTCTATGTGTGTCGCATCGGAACAGATCAGCGTGGCTAAAGTCAAGCTGTTCGAGACGCCGTGGGAGCGCGTGGTGGTGCCCGACTCCAAGGGCCAGACGCGTCCGCACCACCACGCGTTCGTGAGCGCCGGCGCCGGTTTCTCCACCGCCTAGTACGTGTGTGTAGTACGCTCATTCTTTCTATCTCTCGCCCTCCCCCCCCCTCACTAACGCTCACCTGCTGCTGTTTCTATCGAGTACAGTGTGGTGGCTCGCAAGTCGTCACACGGAGCTCCCGAGGTGACGGTGCAGGGCGGCGTGGACGGCCTCAAGGTGCTCAAGACGACGCAGAGCGCCTTCGTCGACTTCTTCCGCGATGAGTACACGACGCTACCAGACGTGCCCGACCGCCTCGTGAGCACGTGCGTTACATCCACGTGGAGTTACACGCCCGGCGCGATCGGCGGAGACTTCGTGGCCAGAGCGGCGGAGGTCAAGAACGTGCTGCTCGAGACGTTTTCGGGCCCGGCGGACGTGGGCGTGCCGAGCCCCGCCGTGCAGTTCACGCTGTACAAGATGGGCGAGGCTGTGCTGGAGCGATGCCCGTACGTGCAGGACATCAAGATCACCATGCCCAACATCCACAACAACCCCATCGACCTCGCTCGCTTCGGCTGCAAGAACATCCACCCGCACGGCGAGGTGTTCCTGCCCACGGACGAGCCGCACGGGATCATCTCGGCCACGATGGTGCGCTCCGCCTCGAGGTTGTAGGCATCAAAAGCGGAGGTTGTTTCAGGAGTGATGGTCACTTCAACTTGCGAGTCCAAGGTAGCGCTCGTTTCGGCTTGCGCGCATCGAATACGCTTGGACTTTCACCCCAGGAGAAGTGTACTCTTCTCGCGCATTTGACGAAGCTGCACGAAAGGAAGATACTGCTGGAGCCACCCCCAGAGCCAAGGACGTTATGGCGCTGACAGAGAAGCTGGCATGGTTTGAAGATTGACGGCCACGTTAGAGCAGTCTCCAGCTTTTGTGCATTTAAGTCTTGAGTAGTCTACCAGGCGGTAGAGCAAACAATTATAATACCACACCCAAAGCAGAATCAATAGCAGTGAGCAGTAAGTGGCATGGGTGGGGGGGGGGGGGGCAAATAGCTCTTCGTGTATTAGGGTCAGGAAATGCCTGGTGCCAGCAAGTCGCTGGATCACCTATAGAGCCCATCAAGTGCTCGTGCAAACGTTTGAACTTTGCTCTGCAGTGACGGCGACGACGAGTAGCTGCCGGTCTCAGCGACGTGGTGTATCCATGTGGATAATGTACGCTGCTGCATCTCCTTGCATTTGGCCATCGATCTTGGGAACTTTTGAGCAGTCTGAAGTGCGTCAGCAGGACTATGAAGCAAACTTCCGACAGATATGCTCGTCTCCAACGATGCAAACGCCAACAGCGAACGCGGCGCACGCCCCAGAGTCTCTGAGTGAGAGCTCGGAGAAATATGTCGCTGGAAGTCATTACCCCAGTTTGTTTTGGCCCTTTCGAAGTGTGAGCTCAAATTTCGAGCTCGTCGAGCAGCTTGAAGCTCATGTTGGGGTCGGATATGTAGTTTAAATGATTTATTTACAATTGTAACCACGTCTCAAGCATGTGATTGGTGGATGTTCAGATTCGACATCAGCCGCCAAACTAAAAGCTAACGGTCGTTTCCAGCACCGCAGTCCCCCCGAAGCGACTCGCACTAGCCTGCCTGTCGCCATCGAGTCGCTCGTGGGACCCGAGCTTGATGGAGTCCACGCTGCTGCCATCGCTCTCACGGCCACATCCAATCGGAAGTCGCGAAGGAGGACGCCATCGACCTGCAGACGCCTCGACCCGACGCTCTTCGAGATGAAATGCAGTCACTAGGCCCACCAAGACTAGGGCAAGACAGATAACGAGCAGGAGATCAACAGCTTCAAGTGGAGCGGAATCAATTACCTACTGGCATTGGCCTCAGCTTTGGAGTTTTTGGGCAAGCACACGGGTCTTACGGAGTGAGTGGCTGGGGTCCTCGCTTCAGCGCTCTTCGTGAAGCTGAAGTTGCCGCTCAAGTTTATGGCAAGGAACTGCAAGCACTTGTCACCGAAGCCCAGAGAGAATTGGTTGTACTGTGTCGAGTGTCTGAGGAAAAGTGGTACTTGTACGAGAGCAAAATCGTCAACAATCAGGAAAAGGAGGAGATGCTCAACACCTTCAAGATGGAGCACAAGACCGCTCAAGACGCAACGGTACGTTGTATTCAACCGCTTTCAGTGCTTAAAGCAACAACTAACACCGTCTTGCTAACATCTCAAACGGATTGAATCGAGCAGAGATGAGAGAACCAAAGTCCCAGGGTTGAATCAAGAGAAGCAAGATCAAGAGCAAGTAGCAGTACGTGCCGCCACAATTGTTGAGCGCCATGAACATGACTGTCAAACTGCGCCTTTAGTACAGCATTTGTACAGCATTTGTGCGCGACACGGATCCAGACATTTGGTCGGGGTATGCTGGCTCGCGAGGTGTTTGAGCAGACGAAGATCGAGTTGGTCGTAGCCAGCTCGTTCATCCAGGCAGGTGTGCGCGGGTTCCTAGTTCGAGTCGAGTTGCAACACTGTATTGGCACAAGGCGGCCTCTGTACATTTGCAACGTGTGGCTCGCGGCTGGTTTGCTCGGCAGGTAGCACAAACAAAGCAAACGAGAGGACTCCGTGAATTTCCAGCCGAGCGTATTCAAAAGGTGGTGCGAGGTCGCTTTGGGATAAATTCGGATGGCCAAGATCCGAGAATTGGTGCGTTGGTGTCTGCAGTTTGCGCTTGCGGCTTGATCTGTGAATGCAGTTGCATTGAAGGAACTGACGAAGCGGGATGTCAAGAAATGGCCGCGCTGCCAACACTCATGATGACTGAGGCGAAATCGACGGAAGATAGGAAGTCTCTTCCAGCGCTTGTGCTTGGTCTGGCGCGGCTTCTTACGATTTTCACAGTGACTCGGATGACGAGTGGGATGTTTCGAATACTTGGTGGAGAGAGTGTGCACGGCTCCTGCGTTGCGACGTCAGTGTTACCCGTCGAAATGCAGAACATTGGCGATGCTGATGCAGGAGCTGCAACGAGCATTTTTGTCACCGCCCGGAGGGTTTGCAGCTGCGGGAGTTGCTGTAGCAACGCCATAGTTGCGTGAGTCGGTGCTTGGTACCTACGCAGAATATCTGGACTTCCGAGTCGAGACATTTGAGCGCATTCCACGAGACTGGCAAGCAGCGGTGGCAATTTTCAAGTGGGCTACGGCTTTCGCCGCAAAAACGCGCTTACAACATGCTATCGAGTCTGACGTACAGCGATTTGAGCTCGGAAGAAATCCTTGAGCGGTGGAGCCGCAAGCTAGCAAACATTGTGTTGGATTATCTTCAAGAGCAACGAAGAGATGGTCGCACTAGCTGTTTCGCTCCCTCAGACTGCTCGCACAGCTTCCCGAATGCTACGGCCAATGAATCCAAGAGCAAGAGGCGTTTCAGAAGTGTTCGAGCTGTGGGTCATGATCAAGTTGTGCGGCACTCGATGCATGTTGAAGCTGTCATATGCTACACTCAGTGGTGCCGCTGGAACACGAGAGCAAGACCCAGCGCAGCATCTTCGTCACGTGCATGGGACTCTGGGTGGGCTACGGACTGCTGAACGAGTA
The DNA here is from genome assembly GCF_020800215.1 of Phytophthora ramorum. NCBI lineage: Eukaryota > Oomycota > Peronosporomycetes > Peronosporales > Peronosporaceae > Phytophthora > Phytophthora ramorum. The sequence goes on from NW_027150650.1 coordinate 888,008, forward strand.
GACCAAGCGCCAGAGCGTACGCTTCAGCTCGGTCTGCGCGGTAGCGCTTCAGTCGCTGTTCAGGCTGCTGATCACCAGCTACATGCACGTGAGGGTGGGCACGCAGGTGACGAGGACCCTGGGTGCTTCTTGACGACGCGAGCGCGAGACCACCGGCGCCCTACTGCTGCTCTACTTCATCCCGTCGGGGCTCTACGTAGTCTACGACGTGCTGTCCTACATCAACCTGCGACCTGCTTCCTTCTACTGCAAGTCCGGCTCGTGGTTACTGGGGTATGCTGTTGATCCCGCAAAGTAGTCGTGGACGTCTGGCAAAATGGCATTAGCTCGGACGTTAAACGAAGCTGAATTGGATCGTTCTACGGACGTACTGTTGGTCTCCGCTAGCAGCTTCATGAACGTCTTCTTCTCGGTCTTGCTGGATTTCTTTGACGAGACGCTCAGAAATGTCTGTGAAGAAAGACGGAGTATCGGCTGCAGTTCCAGCTAGAAAGGCGAGCAGGTCTGCTGGGATGTCTGTCCACCAGCAGTTGAGACGGAGCGAATGCAGAGCAGGAGAAGCGGTTGTGGTCCGCCTTCACTTTCTCGGGTCCTGGCTCAGCGTCGGCAGCTAGCGACGAAGCGCCAGCGTGTCGACCACAAAGTCCTCGCGCGCAGTAGCAATCTGCATCAAGCGCCTAGGCCCCATGTACGATCGGGAGCTGTGGTGCTCCTTATGTTGACTTGCACCAAGGAGTGTACTTGGCTCTCTTGCGGCACCAAAGTGCGTGGCTCTTGGAAGAAGTGGTCGCCACGCCCAGCAGCAGCGGCAGCAGCAGCACGCTCCCGAGCTACCTGCATGAAGCTCTTGTAAACTGCTCAGCGGATACAGTGCAAAGGCCTTGCGGGGCGCCTTTTGCACGAGCTCGGAGCCCTCCTCGGAGGCGGCGAGCACCATCTTGATCTCGGCAACCTGCAGCAGGGCCGTGTTAAACTTGTGCAGGAGCAACTTGTCCCAGTGCAAACGTGGGGCCCGGAGTGCCCGAGGTTTTGAAGTCGATTGCCACGTGGCCTGCAGCATTTTCGCAAGTCGAATCATCGGCGGTGCTGCACTTTCTCGCTCGGGTTTGGCACTGTGGGGTTTTGCTCATTCCAGACCTGGAGCCGAACCAAGCAAGCCAAGACCAAGACGACCATGGTGACCGAGATTTACTACCGCAAGGCGTTGGCGCAGATGAAGAACAAGCACTCGCTGCTGGAGGAGAAGCACGCGCTGCTGGAGGACGAGCACGCACTGCTGGAGGACGAGCACGCGCAGATCAAGACCGCGCACACGAAGCTCCAGGAAGAGTACGCCGAGCTTCTGAACGAGCGCTACGATCTGGAGGGCGACACCTGGCTTTGGATGATGCAGAACAACAAGCTACAGGCCCAGCACAAGGAACTCCAGGCCGAGCACTCTCGATGGAAGGCCGCATGCGCGTCGCTCGTGAAGGAGGTGGAGAGGAAGGTTCTGAAGGAAGAGTACCTGGCGTATCTGGCGCAGGAGTATGACCAGACGCACTGGCCGGTGGCCAAGGTGGCCGAGCTGGAGGTCGAGCAGGAGCGCCAGCTCGCTGAGGGGCACGAGCTGTCCAAGGAGCGGGAGCAAGCGCTGATGGCCAAGGTTGCGGCGCTCGAGAGCGAGATGGTGACGCTCAAGACAACGTCCAAGAGCGAGGTTGCGGCGCTCCAAAGCATGATCCAGCAGAAAGACGACGACTTCGACAGCTTCCGCCGGTCCAGCGACGAGGCCACGGCCAAACTCGTGAAGGAACTCGCAGAGGCCACGGCCGAAGCCGTGCAGCACCAGGAGCTGCGCCGGACGCTTCGCACGGCGCTGGAGAAAGGCGCGAAGACGGCTGTGGCCACGACGAACCCGGTCAAGGAAAGGCGGTTCACCAAGCCCGTGGAGGTGTCGGCACCGACGCAGCAGCGCACGACCTTGGTGGTGCGCGCGCAAACGCAGCAGGATCAGAGGCCAAGGCTGCGTGAGAAGAGCAGCAGCTGTGGTATTCCGTCGACGATGAGCTCCAGGGCCTCGACAACGGCGACGACGACGTCTGCAACGTCGAAGGAGTCTGTGGCCAATCCTGTGGAGGCGCGAGCGCAAACGCTGCAGGATCGCATGCGGAAGTTTGAGCTGGAGAAGAGACAGAAGGTCAAGTCGCTGCAGGAGCAGGGACGAAGGTTGCGTGAGAAGAGCAACAGCTGTGGCAGTCCGTCGACGGCGAGCTCGAGAGCCTCGACAAAGGCGACGACGACGTCTGCGACGTTGCTGAAGGTGCCAGCGCAAACGCTGCAGCGCCATGGCCGGAAGCAGGAGTTGACGAAGCCCAAGGAGACCAAGAGTGTTCCGTCAAAGGCGACGTCCAGGTGGGAGCAGTACAAGAACCAGCGGTCAGGGCCTTCGTCTGCGGCGACATCGTCCACGTCATCGTCGCCGGAGACTTCTCCGCGATCGTCAGCTTAATCGTCTTTGACGAAAGCTGGGCCTGGACTGCTGCAGATCATGATTGTCGACAAGTGGATGGAACGGTTGGCGCGGTGAATCGGTACGGTATGGGGCACTCATCTCTGCCTCGTATCGTGGCCATTCCGCGCGACGCGGGGCTCATTTCTCCCTGTTCCAAGCAACAAGCAACACGACATCAAGCGGCACCGCAAGCCCAGTTTGGCGAGCAGAGACCCATTTCTCTCTGTCGTGGCTGATCACTCGTGGAAGGTTGCTGGACGTGGAGTGCCGCGGCTTGGTAGGCCTCACGTGAAGTCGCGCCAGCAGTCTCAGTTGATCGGGGCTCATTACCTCCGTTGAAGCTGTAGATGCTGGCGTGCTTCGCGTGAGCTGCGGGCGTGGTGTGGTGTGCTTTCGAAGTGGTCGACGGGGACTCATTACTCCCTGTTGACCACTTTGGCCGCCCACTCGCTTGCTCTTCTACCTTGCTTCGGTGCTTGCGCCCGAGACTTTCTTCGTGGGATGTGCCTCGATTTCGCTCGCCGAATGGACATGCTGCTTGACGCCGACAACCGCGATGGCGAGGTACTATGCTGAACAAGCGACCACGCTTGCGAAGACCAGTCCGAAGACAAGTGTGCACTTTGCGCGATTTGTACGTGTAGCTTTAGCTGAGTAAGACTTTATAATTGCTTTTGTCCTGCCAAGGTTGTTGTTGCGTTGAGTCTGTCTGTCTTAACTACTTATGCGCTACATACCAAGTTGCATTTCTCTAAATCACCAGCGGGCTGCTCACAATCGAGAAACCCGTCGCCTCGCCGTGTGCTTGAGCACAACCCACTTTCTACCAGACTAGTGATTAACGTACAGGGTTGACTGATCCTGGAACGAAACTCGACGTGAGGCTGCTGCGTACGAGATCTCCTTACGGAAGGCGCGCTCCATCAAGATGTACGATTCCAACTCGGTGAGGGTCAGCGTCTGGATAGCAGAGGCGACTTCGTCGTCGTACAGGGGGTTGTTGTTGTTGCCTCCTCTCTCTGCAGCATGTGGGAATGATGGCCATCTTCTTGTCGTTCATTCCCGCCTTAGGAGACGTCTCGATGCGCCATGCGCATTTGACAGAGTTGCACGAACGTGGAAGACACTGCTAGAGCCAAGCTCCAGATTCAAGTACGAGGTCGCGCAGACAGAGAAGACCACATAGAGAAACCAAGCGCTGCAAGTTCTGGACGCAGTATCCCAGTGCATCACGTTAAATACTTAAACCGTTGACGGTCTATCGTCGAGCTCTTCGACGCCACGCCCTGCACCACGCGTCCCTTTGCTCCGGAGCGGAGGCCTCTTTGGTGACAGCATTCGACGCTGTCAAGCACTAGTCTCGCTAGTACTCGTCTTCTCATCTAGAGTCTTCACGCAGCTCTTGCGCACCTCCTTGCTGTTCCTGCTTCGGCTTCAACCCCTCCTGGGCTCAGTCATTCTGAAATACTTCGTTCTGGTAATCCTGCACGATGCTTCCGAAGCGCTGGATGCACTCGACGTGAGGGAAGAAGTGCACTTCAAAAACCGAGCGGTCGTAGGACAGCACACTGCCCACCAACTTCACGACCTTAGGGGCTGAAAATGAAGGTTGTGCCATCGATGCTTTGAACAGAGTTGGGGGTTGAGCAGCAGGAGAGGTGACCGCCCGAGCATATACCAGCCCTTCCTCCACAAGCAACGACATAGCCTCACGAGTATCTTGCAGCGTCAGCAGCTTGCTCATCCTCGTGTGGGCTCGCTTCTCGGTGATCCCCGGCGCCTGAATAATCAACGACAACAACTTGCGCTGGATCTCGAACAGGAACGTATAGTTTGTTCCGCCGTCCATCTTCAACCACGGGAACGACAAGGTGTCCTTCTCACCTTCGAAGACAACCTGGGGTTTCGACGATGAGCTGGCACTCGGAATCACCGAAAACGGCCTCAGCAACCACACGTCTCCATGCTCCTTCACAATGTAGCGCTGTTCGTAGTACCCGTTCACACACATCAGCACACCCTGATCAACAAGCGCGTTGAGACAGCGTGCCACACGCATTCGTAGCTCAGCGTGACGCTCATCGCCGTCGTTTGAGCGCAACTTTCCCATTAGAGATGGCATTGTCAGCCCCTCCTCGCCAATTTCACGGATATGAGCAACCACTACATGCTCCAGCGCTTTCTCGGATTCCTCTCGATACTGAAATGGGCGGAATGCAATTTTCCCCAGACCGCTGTTGTCGTCGACCTCTTGCAGAGAAAACGCCTCACAGGCGTGTGTGTCCTCGACACTCACAGCGTGCATTCTAGTCTCAACTCGCCAACTATCAATGAGATCTGACGCCTTGGCAGCGTTCACCTTGTTGGCCAAGTGTGCAGCAAAGCCAGATCTGTCCTTCAGGCTCTTGCAATTCAGGAGACTCTCCCTCTTCGTAGAACTGGGCAGTCTCTTCCCGTTTGTCTGCTGTGTCGCGAGCGTATCTTCAGATTCCGCGTCCGCATCGAGGATCGTTGAGTGGACTGCTGTAAGCGAGCATGTACCGAGCACTTGGCAGCTTAACTCGAGCGCACACTGCCCAGGTGTGGCATTTATCGGGAAGTCATCCTCGAAAAGTTGATCACTACTGTGAAGAGATATGCCGCGCTGCCCTACTTCGCTGGACTCAGGCTTGCCAGCTGTGATCTCTTCGAGCGTGGAGCTAACCATACTCTCTTGTTCCGCAGCTTGCTGGAATAGCAACAATGGGTACGACAATGTGGTCACCTTGAGTGAGTCTTGAAGTCGCTGGCTGGTGGAGTAGCCACGACCTCGCTCCTTCTCCGGTGCGCGAACGATCCAGTTCTTTAACCAGAGATATCGCCAAACGAGTCGGATCTCGTGTGGACTCCAGGACGAAACCAACTCCTCAGCGACAAGCGGGTGATACTCTTCTCGGGGAGACACGATCATCATCACAGCGCGCCGAAAAAGTGCTGTGAGTCTGGTTGACCCTCGGATCGCAACCTCCTCGTGAAATAACCCACCGGGGTTGTCGGCTAGCTGCAATTCCCGCTTTGCGTTTTCAAACAGAAGTTTGACGACAGGCTCCATCAGTTTTTCCTTGAGCCGCTTCTTCACGTCAATCTTCCGTTTGCCCAACTTTCGTGCAATAGCCACAAGACCAAAACCCGTTCGAGAAATTGTGTGGTTTCGGAAAGCGACTTGCTCCTTTTCCCGCTGCAATCCTTGAGGAACAGCAATTTTCCACTGACCCTTGCAGCTGTCAATAAAGTACTCCACCAAAAGCTGTTCATCCACATCTGTCCAAGTGAGTGGTCCCGACTTCGACTGATCGTCGTGGCCTGCATCCTTCTTCCTATGCCTTCGTTTGGCTTCACCATAGCCTTTACTCCCTGCCATACTGTCACGTCGTCGCTTTTTTCGAGGTCGGAAATTAGTCGACACAATACCGCTGCTCGTAAAAGTTGCGGTGTCACCTTCGTCACCTTCTCCACGCTTGTGTTTGGGTGCAGGTTTCCGTGACTTCGGTATCCAGGAGAGGATACGATACATTCGCCGAGAGCGAGTCTTAGTAGGCTTGGGCACCTCGCACACAGCTGGTTCATTTCTTCGAGGGTTTTCTACTTCCATAGCCATTTGTTCGAGGCATAGACACTCGAGAGCCTCCCAGTAGCGATCAATATCACATTCCGACTCGAATGAATACCGCAACGGTAGCACATTAGCGAAGCTGTACGTCTTTTCTGTGAGGCCAACGACGCGAACTGAATCGAGTTCATTCACACTACGACGTTGTGCATCAACCTGCGCGTCACCTGAAGAAAAAATATCGTCACCTTTCCTACCGTTGTCATCCAGGAAAATTCTGACTTGCTTATTAAAGCGAAAAAGTCCGCCTAGTGCATTATCTTTCAGCGCGCGAGAAAGCACCCCATCGCGTCCATCAGTGTACCCAGCTCGAAGAATCTTAACCAGGTGCTTCATTCCAATCTTGTGTGGTAGCACCAATCCCAGATCTGCTAGCGTACCCAGAACTTTTGCTGTGCGCTGCGACTCGTGACTCCAGATCTTCTCGCGGAGTGCCTCCGGAATTGCGTCGAACGTAAGCTGCTTCGCAGTGGCCTCTTGAACGATAGCAAACTCAGCGTCCGTCAAAATCCCTCCACCCGAGAAAATCTGAATATACAAATGCACAGGCATTGAGTGCAACACTGATTCGCGAGAAAACACAATCCCTTGCAGCGGCCCTGGTTGTTGGATATGACTACCCACAGCAGAGGATGTGGTCACTGACGAGCTGGGCTTTTTGGCACTGTCACAATGGGCACTGTCCCCGTCGTTCAGGTCTTGAATTGATTCGTCGTTCTCATCCCCAGGGAGATGAAGATCTGACTTTTGCTGATGCAAAGCACTCCACAAAAACCGGTGTAATACTTTACATCGATACATGACGCCGTACGCAAACCCGAGCTTCCTAAACTGTTGGTTGTGAATCCCAGATTTTTGCTGGCTCACAAAACGCCGAATCTTGTAACTAATTTCATTCCGGACAGGCGAGGCCGAGTCGCTGACCTCTGCTTCAATATCAGAAGCATGACGAATTGTGTCAAGACCAGCATCCCTGGCCTCATCTGAATCCGAAATTGAAGTTTTGGGCTTGTTAACGGTAGCGTTGGGCATCCCCGAATTGGATCGCTGTCTCTTTCGAGCTACTAGTCCATGGCCCACTTCACTGTTATTACCACCTCCGATCTTGTGAAATCGAACCACTTGGCCTTTATCACTGCTCCGGTGAATGCGCCGCAAACGCTCGTCGCGGCAGTAATTCTTCACAAAGCCTTGAATAAAGACATCGTTGTGTTCATACCCAAGCGCAACCACGCAACGGAGTGCACGGAATTTCGTTGAAACATTGCGTGCAGGCAATGGGAGCTGCAGCAAGCGTAATTTTTTGCCAAGTTCCAATTCCGTTGCAATGCGGAAAATTGATCGCGTGTCCACCTTCCCCACTGCAGCCAGCGGCATGAAATTGTTCCCGACAACGGCTTCACTGCCTGCATTCATCCCCGCGCGCTGTTTCTCCATACTGAATACACTAGCACGCAGCGAAGACAGACTAATAATCTTCTCATCCTCGAGACGCTCCAAAATGTGCTCGCGGCGTCGAACACTCGTGCCATCAACTTCCGCTCCTCCAAGCGCCACTTTTAAAGCCTTATTGGCTCGAACCGTAAAATTCCTTTCCACCTTTACCTCACCACCGGGCTCATCATCCACATTCGCACTTTCATTCGACAGGTGAGTCGAGTCCGAGGTGCAATCAGCCATGTCTGCTGATAGCAGATCGTTGCAACTGTTGTTACTAGGGGCCATCGAGTCAAGGTAGAGTCGGAAAGCTTTATTCTTTCCCAGGATGATTGACTCGGCTTTCAATCTGTACATCCCTGCCAGCACACTCACCAATTTATACGGCAATTTGCTCCCGGGAAGCACAATTTGGTTACGAAGGTCGACAATAGTGGCTCCGTTCTCTGCGCTGTCCTCAATAATGCCGTAGATCTGGTGGAGCAGCCCTAGCTCCAAAATAATACCACGCCGAGAACCTGGATGCCGCCTGGTGTTCGGCGGCTTGTACCGCACGCAATTTAAAATCTTCGGCTCGAGACTCGCACGTCTCGATGGCTGCAGCACTGCCTGGAACAACTCCAACGGGAAGTTCTCATCCACTTTGCCCTCCTGCATAATATGAGAGCGCAGCACCTCGAGATGTCGTTTCTGCAAGCTGAGGTCGCGTCCGAGATCAGACAGCACGGACGAATGCGTGGGCAGTGCTCTCAAGTACTTTTCCGCTGCCCCACACAAGATCTTCTTGCTCTGTTCGTCCGACTGGAAACCTGCCGACTCGTCGAACATTTGCGGCTTGAAATCCACTGCGAACCGCGGCAGGTGGATGATGTTCAGTCGTCGCATGACTGGGCGGGCCACGATCATCATCCGCTTGACCACGAGCCCGTACGAGATCAACGTGTCGAGGCAGTTGTGCAACCTCTTTACGGTGCCCCCCGCCAGCAGCTTGGTCAGCGTCGTCACGGTCACTCCCTGCACGCGCGCGTGACCCACAGCTTCCAGGATGCGCAGATGTTCGTCTCCGAGGTCTGCGGCGATGGCCTTCACCGGTATATTGAGCGCCCGGTGGCGCAGCTCCTCACAGGCTACCACTATAACCTGGTGGTCCTGCTCCTGCTGCTCAGCTACCGCCTGTTCGTACGTGAGCAGCGCCAGCTCCTCGGCGGTCAGCGCCGCGTCAACTGCAGCAGCTTGCAGCATCTCTCGCTTCACTTCCACTGAGTTATCCTGGTTGTCGCAGGGACCAGGTCGCTTGCGCTTCTTGCTGGGCGTCTGTGGCGGCGTCGCGGAGGCCTCCGATCCCCGGAAGAAGCGCAGCGCGCCGCGACTGGAACGCAGCAGCCGCCACACGTGGCGCCGCACGTGCGTGTCGTCATGCGGCTCCACGGCGGCGAACAAGCGGCGAACGGATAGCCCAGCTCTGCCTTCGAGCGCGATGTGGTCCATGCACGCGGCCGCCAGCTCGCGAGGCGTCCGACACGCCATGGCGTAGGCGCTGATGGGCTTTGGATGGCGAAGACTGCAAGACTGCACAAAAGTGCGATTTGAGATACACAATTTAGGTTTGTATCATGGCTACAGTGCATTAAACGTTGACTTGGCTTCAGTATTGGCCGTTGTGATTGGACCAAAACGGGGGCAAAGACACGCACGGCGGTCACTGCCATCGATCTGCAGCGGCCCCACATTCCGGTGAGGCTCATGGCGATGACCCCAACATTGCAGCAGGTGCGGCGCTCGCTGTGGCACGCGGCCGCTCAATGTCCGGTGCAACCGCGGCTGGCAGCGTGCGGCCTCTCGACGCAGGCGCCCAGCGCTGCCACTCACACGGTCTCCGCCAGTGACGCAGCGGCGGAAGACGAAGCGCAGCAGCAGCAGCAGCAGCAGCAGAGCAAGACCACAACCAGCAGCAAGAGCTTCAACCTCATGAGTCCACACACGGAGACTGCGCTGGAAGACGTCGCTACGGACGCGTGGAAGAGGCTCAAGAAGGACAAGCACCGTCGCAAGAAGAGCAAGTGGTGGGCGGACATGGACCGCGTGTCCTTCCGCTTGCTGCTGACAAAGGAGATGGACTCGAACAAAGTATCGTCGGTGCTGCGTAAGGTGCGTGGCAATCTGCTGGCTGTGCAGCAATGAATTGGGACTGATGTGTAGGTGCTGGTGCAGTATATGGACGAGTTCCCGATCCTCAACAGCAACTGGTCGGACCAGGAGCTCGTGATGATCGTGTGCGCGCTCATCAAGATGAACCGCAGCGACATGGCGCTGGAGGTGCTGCGCAACCAGATTAAGGACCCTGACCGCGACCGCCTCAACCGCGTTGCAGCAGCCAGCGCTCGACTGGGCAATGCACAGGTGGCTCTGGGGGTGCTGGAGATCACCAACCACTTCAACATGAAGCCGGATGTGATCACGTTCACCAGTGCCATCCACGCCTGCGCTCGCGGCGGCAGGAGCGATGTCCCCATGGCCTTGAACCTCCTCAACGAGATGATCTCTGCTGGCGTCAAGCCCAATGCGCGCACGTACGGCGCTACGATCCTGGCGTATGCGCGGTTGGAACGCTGGGAGGAAATTGAGGAGCTTGTGAATTCCATTCCGTACACAGACGACGCGCACAAGGCAGAGGTGTTCACGTGCGCGATTATCTCGTGCTCGCGCAATCGCCAGCACCACTACGCGTCCCGGCTGTTTGGACTGTTGCTCGAGGACGGCGTCTACCCGGGTGACAACGTCTGCAATGCTTCACTCAGCTCCTGCGCGAGAACATCGGACTTGACACAGCTTCGCCGCATCTTCAAGCTGGTGGAACGTCACGCTGTACCCTCGACATACTCGTTCAACTGCATGATTTCAGCGTTTGGCAATGCGTGCAATATGGACGAAGCGCTGCGAGTATTTGAAAAGATGAGGATGACTCCCAGCGCTACCCCCGACCTCGTGACGTTCAACTCGTTGCTACTTGCTGCCGTGCGCTCGCGGAAGGTGGACATGTTTCCCGTCCTGCTGTCCTTCATTAGCGAGGCTGACCTCAAGTGGGATGTGTACACGCTGAACATCCTTCTGGAAGGGTGCGCGTTGAATGGTGACGTGGAGATGGCCAAACATTACTGGGCAGAGGCAACACAGGGGGGGAAGGACGAGCGCATTACACTGGATCGGGGACACTATGAGACGCTTATGAGCGTCTACTACGCTGCGAAGGATTATGCAGCCATCGTGGATTTGTGGCAGACGGACAAGATCTGCCGTCGTCGCGCCAAAAGCTCTAAGGCGCTCAACTTCTTGATTCGCGCTTGCGAGGGACTGAAGGATGACAAGAAGGCGGTTGCGATTCTGGCCGAGTTTGCAGACCGTGGTCAGCCGCTGTCGTCGATTACGCACCATCACATGTTGGAGGTGTTCCTCTCGGCCGATAAGTACTCGGCTGCGTCTGCTTATCTGCACAAGATGCTGGAAGAGGACGGCCTGGTGTCCACCTTCTCGTTCACCGTATTGATGAAGTATTTGGTGAAGAACAACTGCCACTCGGATGCGCTGGCAATGTTTGATCTGTATCTGGAGACTCGAGAGACATCTTCTAAAGGACAGAACCCGCTGCTCCACTACCCGGCGGATGCTCTCTACGTGTTGACGATGCGCTCAGCCGTGGAGCTGCAGGATCACGACACTGTACTCGCCTTATACAACGACCTGCCGACCCCGATGTCCATGGCTGTTCGTACGGAACTGCTCACGCTGGCCATTACATCATGTGAGCTTGAGGGAGACTGGCGCGCTGCCGTCACGATGTACGACGAAATGACCGGAAAACTGGATGCTGACATCAATGTGGAGCTGTACAAGCATATCGTGAAGATTGTTGCGAGTGCCGGCGAATTTGACCGCGCTCTTGACGTAGGCGGAGGACAATGGTACCGTCAGAATCGACCTGACAAGGGCTGGGGCCTGTAAGTGCGCAAGTTTTGCATTCGCAGCAAGTCCGTATAGATAAGCCTGCGAGTTCAATTGCCGGGCTGCTCTGAAACTGTTCTCTATTGATCTACTCGTCGGCTGCGTGTATTGGTACCAATAAGTTGAAGTACCTAATGTAGGAAGATGACGTGGGTGAAGGAAATCGAAATCGTTCACTAAAACCTAACTTTATTGCTGCACAGCCGAGATCCACGATCGCATGCTGGACACTTCATCGTTCAAAACTTACTCCATCCACTTGATGGAGCCCAGCAACAGGTTGCGCGACGGCAGCGGGCCTGGTGAAGGTACCAGGAGCACCAGCTTCTGCTCTGCCACCCGAACCTCTTTACTGCAGACATCAATACGCACACAAAGGTTTGCACCTGTCCAAGAAGGGTAGGAACTTGATGATTGCACACGTACATGAACACGAAGCCTGCAGCAGGGGCACCGAGGAGCCATGAGAGGTCTGTTGCAGACGAAGACGTCGCGTCTTGGCCGTGTTGCGGGTGTGCCACGGCCGCCAGCGAGTGCCCCAGATCGGCCGTTTTCTCTACCGGAACCACACGCAACCGATCCGACTGCGTCTCCACCTGGCCCACCGGAAGCATCACGTCGGACACCTTCATGTCTGCTCACAGAAGCAGTATCAAGCAACAGAATGGCAGTGGTGAGATCAGCAGCAACAAGCACCATCCGATCTCCAAAGCCGCACCTTTGATCATGTAGAAGGACACATCATCGAACGAGAACTCGTTGATGCAGGGCGACAGTGTAGAGATTGCCACACTCAGTGAGTGCGCGCCGTAAAAATATTCCCGAATGCAGCTGATGCGCGCAGCAGAGCGCAGCTTGCTGTTCAGGGGGACGACTCCGCCCGATCTCGACAACTTGACGATCGACCTGTCCACTCCATTAGCGTTCGCACCAGTCAGCGAGCTCTGCAGGCGACTGAACAGTCTATCCTGGCCAATGACCAGCACCACGTCCACCTCAAACTCCTTAATGGCGTGCAGAAGCAAGTCGAAACCCATGCCATCCACCCAACCGCACGTGTTGATGACGCACCCAGAGGCGTTCACCTCTTCATCATTGGCCAGTCTCCTCTTGACTGCCTTGGCTAGCTGCTGCTGTTGGTACCTGAAGAGCTCCACGTTCTCGGAGGCCGCAGCGTGGCCGTAGAAGAATGCCAGCGGGTTCGTGAGGATAAAATCCTCCTCGATGCTCAGCGAGTTCATGTCCAGCGGCGAGGCCGAGAGCGTGCCGGGGACGCTGAGACAGCCGTGACCCACGTCCAGCTCCACGAGCGTGGGCTTCTCGCCCAGCCGCAGCGCGTAGTTAGCCAAAATGTGCGTGAGCGTCGACTTGCCGCTGTCCACGGGCCCGCACACGAGCACACGCGGACCGGCGGCGTGTTTTGCCTTGGCCAGTTCTCTGCGGCGCTGCAGCTGCGCGTGGATGTTGAGGTAGCTGTCCATGGTTGTGTCCTCTGACGTGTAGGCCACCTCCGGGGCCCCTCGCACCTCGAGAGTGCAGCCATACCACGTGAAAATAGCCAGCTTCCGGTCGCGGAACGTGTACTCGCGGTCGATGGCCAGTTCCACGCCGAAGAGCTCGGCCGACCCGCTCTTGAGGCGGACGCCCACCTCCGTCTGCGGCGGAACCTCCACGCGGTACTCGCCCTCGCGCGCCAGCACCACTTCCGTCGTTGCGCTCATGATAAAGCAATTGATGTACGGAACCCCATATTTGACATTTCAACATGGCTACATATTTTGTTATATGGCTACAGCTGCCACTTGACTTTGTTGACAGCATGCAGCGCACGCCGATCAAGCGGCAGCCGTGGGCGAAGGATGCGGCAGCGCGCCGACAAGCCATGCTGGCTCAGCAGCGCCAGGCACGCAGAGACCTCACGGCGCACGCGCGGCAGCTGGCGCAGCAGCAGGAGCCTTCGTCGCCCTCGGGAGACGCCGCCATGGACGTGTCAAGTGCGCAGGCAAAGCGCCGAACCCGCGAGGAGCGCGTGAAGCAGCGGCGCGAGCACTTTTCCCAGCAGCTGATGACGCCTGAGTGGCTCATTGATGTTCCAAGGGGTCTCAACGGCAGCGGCAGCGCACTGGGCGATGGCTGGTACGTGCTGCCGAGGCCCGAGGGCAAGCGCTGCCTCGTGGTGGCCAACGGGTACGACGCTGTTGGCTCTGGGGAGGCCCATTCTGATGCTGACTTTATGTGTGGCTATTAGAGGTAACACGGTGGCGAGGATCCCGTCCGGGAGCATCTTCAAGAAGTTCCCGTCGGCGCTACCCTGCGGCTCGCACAAGACTAACAAGTCTAGCGACGGCTACTGCATCTTGGACTGCATCTTCCAGGAGCAGGACGCCACGTTCTACGTGCTGGATGTCATGTGCTGGAAGGGCTACTTGCTGTACAACTGCACCACAGAGTTCCGACTCTACTGGATGCGCGATAAGCTGTCGGAGGGTGCGACGTCGACGGTCACGCCGGCGAACCCGTTCCGGTTCATGGTAAGGAAGAAGAAATAGGCAGATGGTGTGTTGGGTGGTAGAACTGATGTGCGTGGTGGTGATAGCCTGTTCCGTGTTATGAGAGCGACCCGGCGGGAATCATGGCGGCGTACTCTACGACCTACCCATTTCTCAAGTACGCGGCCTGCTGGTGGGGAGTTATTCTCTACATGATGCAATCGTTAACTGTGTAATTGCTGATATTAATGCAGGGATGGGCTTCTGTTCTACATGAAGGCAGGGCACTACGAGATGGGGCTCTCGCCTCTGGCACTGGTGTGGAAGGATGCCAACACGAGTCGCTTTTTCGTCTACTCGGCGAAACCGTCCATCGTACTTCGCCTCGAGGGCGACAACGAGTTTGCAACGCTGGAGGGCATCGTTCTCTTCACAGCCGATGAGGATTTTATCCAACAGCACGAGGTTTGATGCTTGTGTGAGCTCATTCCTCGCATAATAGCTGATGTTTACTGTGAACGCTTGCGTGTCTGATATGAAGCTAAGCGAAGGAGATCTTGCGAGTTTTTCCTTTGACCAGCACGAAGTGGATGAGAACCAAACTCCGCATCTTACCGGCCTGACTTTCATGAAGCGCTGCTCGCCGCAAAGAGCTCTTCCTGACAGCTGGACTAAGATTTTGTTCCAGTACAATGCACGGTCTGGTGGCGTCCAAATCGAGCGAATTTTGGAGGTGCGTACGCGCTTCGTGTAGTTTTGAGTTTTACTGCACTTGCCGCTGATCCTGGTGCTGATCGTGCTGTATTAACGGGTAGACTGCCCAAGCACCGACGATGGAGGTCGAAATGGAAGGGTAGAGTGGACAGTATTTCTTCTTCTAACTGTGACATGGGGTGAGGACTAGTATGCATAGTCCTTTGATCGTGCTTGGCCATGGCCTTGTACGAGCATATTTCCGCGGAAGAATGGCAACGACTGATTTTGCTGGTTCTGTTGCTGTTGGTTGTTCTTGACTGTCTTGTGCTTAATAGGGGCGTCGGCGCCTTGTTTTCTGCAAGCCTCCTTCAGGTCAGTGAGGCTGGAAACAGAGCGGTTTTTTGGCACGATATCCGGCAGACGACTGCGCTCGTTGGACTTTTGGGTGTGACTGTGAGGTGCCAATTTGTGTGGAAGTGGGGCGTATTTGTCGCTTCCAAGCGGTGCTTCCTGGCGTTCTTCGTCAAGATCGACTCGCTGCCGGCGCTGCTGCATGGCGATGATGGCATCTGCAGTCGGGATTCGAGGCCGCTTCTGACTGCTAGATGTTCTCAACGGTAGTCCCATGAGAAGTTTGAACTTTCGTGAATCACGTGCAAGGTACGGGTCTTGATCCAGATCGTCCAGTACGAGCGCCTCCTCCAGCGGAATCGTATATCCTCCAATTGGTTTAACTTGTGTTCGTCGTTCCTGCTCTTGCTGCAGTCTCCACTGAATTCGAGGCAGGAATGCCTCGGATGCAACTGCCGAATCCTGATAAAATGGACGGTATGGAGTATAAAGCTCCGACAGAAACGCAGTCCGCACAGCGCGCTGGCGCTCCGATTCCTTCTGCTCTTCGCCGACCAAAGAGGAAAGTTGGTCTTCTGCGAGCATGCAACCCTGCTCGTACAGCAGCAATCGCATCCTTGCGACAGCTTCATCGCGCAGCTCTTTCCTGATCTGGAGAGCTAGTTGGTCTTCGAGCTTCATCCTGTGCTGTTCTCTCGCGAGCTGATTACGATGCCACCTCGAATCCTCGTCTTCTCGCTGCATCAGGGCACATTCAGACCCCTCCCGCGCCAACTCAATATCTGCTTTTCGCTGAGCTTCCAACTCAGCTTGGTGGACCAAAACTTTCCTCAGCTCCGCTTGTCGTACACGGCGGAATTGGAATGCTTTCTCCTCTCGCTCCTTCTCGATACGGGTCCGCTCTGCTTGCCGCTCCAGCTCCAAAAGTCTTTCAGCCTCTTGCTCGTCCAGCAGACGCTGGCGCTCGTGCTCTCGCTCCAGCTGTTCTTCTTCCTCGTACTCTTCGTCGCCGTTGTCAACACCGCTACCAGCTCGCCAACCGGAGGAAGCCACTTTTCGATAGTGCATCGGGAGGTTGCCAAAGAAGTACGACCGAGAGAAATCTGTGCGCTTCGGTACGATCAGCGATGGCTCCTCAACCTCTTCATCGCTCTCCACGAAGCTGCTATTGTACTCGCGCGAGAGGGCATCTTCTCGTGTCATGTAGATCAGCTCGAGCGTGACTTTGGCTTGTTCTCCTTCCTGTCGACGCAGCTCCTCTTCTTCTTGTTCTCGCTGATTATCAATTGAGTCGACTTGGGGCTCCTCGACAACTACCATCTCAGGCTCCTCCGGCGCCTCTTCTTCCTCGACAACCTCGATGAGCTGCTCAGCTTCAAGTTCCTCGACAACTTCTCTCTCCACGAACTTGAAAGAGGTCACCAGAGGAATTGGCAAGGTCTCCATAACAAGGGGTGATGGTAGTTTTCCGTACCGAGCGACACTCGCGATTCGACTCCTACGCTTCAAGTAGAACAACTTCTTTTTGAGAAACGTGTGCCGAGCCGTGTCGGACCTGAAGTACGCTCCGAAGAAGTCCTTGATGGCCCCACCCCTGTCAATGGCTCCGCCTTCGGTATTCTCTTGCGATAAGAGCTCCAGAATCGCTTGACTAGTGGATGCTTCATGAACCTCACGCTTCAAAAAGTCTCGTCGGTGGGTGTTTCGAGTGGCTTTCCACCAGGGCAAAAACTTGCCCGCCAATGCCAAAATGTCGAAGTCCTCCATACAGGATCCAGACACATCGGGCAGCTCGATGTCATTCATCATTGCTGCAACTTGAACGGCGGGGTCCATTAGTGCCAGCGTGATTTCTCTTTGCTGGTTCTCAAGACTCGTGTTCTCCCATGAGGTGGAGTTGTCCTTATCACTCAGCGAACGCTTGACAAAGTGCTCGAAGATGAAGACCCGCTGCGGTGGCTCACTCTCCTCTTCGCAAGGACCCGCTCTCTCTTCTTCTTCTTGAACCTCTAGCTCTGACTGGGCAACCATGCGCAGTCGCAACTCCAAGTATTCCGTCCGGGATTTCAAACGCTCTCTCTGAAGAACGTCCGGTGGAATGGTTTGGGATCGTTTGGTGAGTCCCAAACAGTACCAGGAGATAAACTCAATTTTGGTAGACAGCCCCAGTTGCTCAGTTGGAGGAGGTGACAGCCCCACATCTGCTAGTTTCTGATGGATAAGCGGGTCTATCGCAGCAAACGTCAGCTCCTCCGTGAGGAAGCGTTCTCGAATCCGCTGGTGGTGACGATGTGTTGCTGCGAACCACCTCGTGAACGATCGTACCCCTACCTGCACCGAAATCTCCGTGCTCTCGAAGTCTCCAACGGGCGGCACAAAGACGTCGTCTGTTTCGGCATCTTCCTGAATACACCTCGACTTGCTCGCTGCCATTAACTCAACTCTTCGGTCGTACTCCGATAGCCGGTCCCATGGCAAGAAAGGAATCTCGTAGGAAGCTTTCGTGCTTTCATGGCTCTCTTCTTCAATGTGTTGCCTCGATTTCCGAGCCCTGGATCGACGAGTTCCTGGTCGAAAATCCAGCAACAAGATTGACTCATCTTCGTCTTCCACAAGTGAAACCACTGAGACTTTCTCCTGCGGACCGAGCTCAAGCGTGGTCGCACTAGTTGGACTCGCACGACTCCTCGGGATATCAACTGTATCGGGGAGTTCAGAGTCGTCCTCATCATCAGAGGAGGAGGGCGACGACGATGGTGATGCATTTCCAGCAGTAATAACAGCGCAGCGAGCTTGTGATGCAAGTGAATCCAACGGATTGACAGCCTTCCGATAGATGCGAGGCTTGGCTTGCTGAAAACTGCTCGGAAGCGAATTCTCTCCTGGCAGATAGTTGGCTTTAGCGTCGCGCACAGTGCTGCGTGTATGGGGTTTCGTTTTGCTGCGTTTGTTACGTCGAGGTGATTGGGATGAGTGGCGTGAGGAACTTCGGCGCGACATTGGAGATCGTGCTCTGGGTTTTGGCGGTGGCCGTTCCAGTATTCGAGTCGGAGACGAGCTCAGAACGTTTTGCAAAATACTTACTTCACCGGGTGAGTCTTTTCCATCGAGGTGCTTGTCGGTAGAAGGAGTCTGGATTTGTTTGGGCTCTTCAGCAACAGGTTTCGCTGGAGAAGCTTCGGCATATGCCTTGCGCACTGCATTCACTTTCTGCTCGACTGCGGGTAGTGTGATGTTGATCCGAACAGACGGAACACTAGCCGTCATGAATCGGCTTCGATTATAAGACTCCGGTGTGGATAAACTTGATCTCTGGCCTGTCCGAGTACTGCCGCGACGACGTCCCGTTGTCAGTGTGGCTTGGTTACTGCCGCTCTCAAGGCTCTTCAAGTCACGTTGAGCAGAGAGTTCTCGTCCTCGTCGAAGACGGAGTCTCACAGCCTCCTTGTCACCGGACCCGAGGTGATCAACCCGATCGATACAGCGATCAATGTACGCGAAGAGGTCCAAGAAACTAAGCAAAATAAACACAAATTAGTCGCTACGAGTACTCACATGCACGCATTATACCACAGGACCTACCCGTTGGATGGCGAGATGTAGATACCTTTGATGAGCTCATGGACCTTAATCCGCCGGTGTGGAAAGAAGAAGTCGAGAGAAAAGCACCAAACGAGAATAATCGCATCTTCGTCGTACGAAAAGACCCACGAGAAGCTGTCAGACACGGGTTGTGGGCTGGCAGTGACTGCCACTCCAGCTCCTGACTCGCTTAGAATGCTGAGTACTGGCGCCAAGTGCAAATCGATGATGTGTAAGGCCCGCTTTACAACTGAAATGCGATGTGTAGCTTGTTGCTGAAGTCGTGAGCCGTTTGATGAGGATTTGTCCGGACCAAACGGGAACCTCCAGCACTCGACGCTTCCGCCGTCGAACCCACAAAACAAGAACTCGGGAGATTCAAACGTTGCTACTGAAACATCAGGCGAGTAGGTTCGGAAGCACGCTAGTAGTTCCCAGACAATACTTTGATCAGGAGTGGTCGGTCTCTTTATAAGCCAATGCTTGACTTCTCCATTTCGACTAACAGAAAGAAGCGAGGAACCAACTTCCGTGGTGGCAAGATCAATCAATACGGTCACACTGGTGGCCAAGATACAAGGCAACAACAGGTCAGTAAAGTATCGTGATTAAGAAAAAAGCCAAATCAATAAAATGCTCACCTGTCGTTCGTATATGCTTGCTTCCGGGTGATCAGACTGTGCGCTTCTGTGTCGTTGTTTCCCAAAGGGAAAATGCATATAGTCCCGCCTGAGTCACCGACAGCAACACACGCCTGATAGTCAAAGTACAGGCTTACCACCGTGCATGCAGTTGTCGCTGTAGATTCAAAAGGTTGTGCAATCCTGAAAAACCGATTGTCCGACAAATTATGCTTCTCCACCAACCCGTGAGGCCATAACGCCACGATGGCATCTGCTGCCACGACATAGTCAATAATGGGAAGGGTGGTTCCTTCCTCTGTACTGTTTGAATCCACCACAGTTGGCAGTGACGCGAAACGAAAATGGGGATCTCCCTCCTTGAACATCGCCACTTGCGCCGAAGGCAGTCGCTGGTAAATAGAAATGGTGCCGCTTTCTTCTACACCGTTGAGTCTTTTAAGACGTTCGCCGCTGAACGAATCGCAGACAAGGCGTCCTTGGTCGTCCGCGAAAACCATTTCCATGATGCAAAAGCCGGTCGACCACACAGCGAAGGCAAAGTTCCGGCCGTCAGGTACGATGTCTGCATGAAGTGCATTGTATCGCTCTGACGGTGGGTTGAACGGTAAAGTTACGGCGGACCGACCGTGTCCCGAACTGCCAGCGCCAACTTGCCTTGAATCGATTAGGTTAGTGGTCATAAACCTCGCACAGATATCGACCATCACGACCCCGTTCTCAGAATCCAATGGACGCCGAGAGTTTTCAATGAACACAGCGAGGTCTTGGTCATGCTCGTACTCACCCACTCTTCGAAACTGCGGCACTCCTTTCTTCACGACGAATGAGTATTTGCAGATTTTCCTGGTTCATAGTCAAGCTGTCAGTCTGTACCTCACATGTACGTGGGTATATGCGTAGTATTACCTCATGTTGAGCCTGAACACGAGATGCACGCTGTTATCTTCGGTGCCACACTCCATACTGAATATGGCGCGTCGATCCTCGCTCAGGCAACATGACAAACGACTGCACGACGCCGCATCAAACACACAAACTTTTGAGCTGGTTGCAGCAAAAACTCGTTGTCCATCAAAGCTCATGCGTAGGTGGCGATAGTACGGCTTCTTCGTCTGCTCGGAGTCGAACCGAAACGAAACTAATGTTAATGGCGTGAAGGGAATACTAAAAAGTGGCATTTGACGCACCGAATTCGCAGCTGTGTGTACACGCAGAACCCCCTTGAACCCTCCGTTGTTTTGTGTAGTGGCAATCACGCGCAGCGCCCACACTTTTATTCCTCCGTCTGTGTCTGCAGTGATAAGCTCTCGTCGATGGGGATTCGCCAGCGCCGTGTAAAACTGACCGCCCTTCTCCAGGAGCGTGTGCGACGTCAGCGACGTCTTGAGGTCTGAGCTGCACCACGCCAGCCAGCGTGTTAGTAATACAAGCTACAGTAGTAAGGCCTTCTTGCCTCACCTGACAATTCGGTGCTCAATCCCCCCGCTTGCATTCGTGACAATGACCGAGTAGGCATCCAGCTTCAGAGAGCAACACCAACCAACCTAAGCAAATTTCCTCCATACATCCGCAGCAAGTCACGTACCCAAGGAAGATGAATAGCGAACTGGTAGTACACGTTCTCCTCCGCCGCTAGCGTCGCAAGCAGGTCGCCGCCCGCAGTGAGCATCTTACCGTACAAGTAGAGGGCCGTCGGGGTAGCGACCAGCAGCTCCTGGTGAGAGCGGTTGTACACGGACGAAACAGCATTCCGGAGCGGGATCCTTTCTCCTCGTAGTGTGAGCGTCACATCCGAGTGCTCTCCATCCTCCATAGTCCGCCGGCGGCAGTTCACCACCGAGAAACTCAGCGACTCTTCAATCAACAACCACTATTCTTGCGACAGATTGCAAACGCTGCTTGCTAGTGCCAATGGCTCAATGCAGATAAATCGCTTCAAGTGGGTGGTGCTCTGCACATGCGTCGTCCTGTCGGTCGTCAAAGGCAACGAGAGCAACAGGACGTCCATGTTGAAGTGAGACATGGCTACATTGGATTATGTACACCACACCACTTTTCCGGTCCATTGATTAGCGTCAGAAGAACAAGCTATAGCAATGGGTCGCACGGGGCAGAAGGTCAAGAAGGGCGGGCTGGGCAACGCCCTGCTGCGCACGCAGAAGAAGACGTCGGCCATCAACACGAAGGACGTGGCGTCCAGTGCCGGCAAGCACGTGTCCGAGCGCGATGGCGGCGACGCGTCCGTGGCGTTGGCCTCGTACCTGGAAGGCTCGTCCCTGGTATGCAACACGTAGCGAGAAACTTGGTGGCCAATGGTCTCACTATTCTACTATTGCTACTGTAATTGCAGGATGATTTCCTGGCCAGCGCCGTGCTGGCCAACCGCGAGTTCACCGCCGTGAAGGAGAGTATCATGCTCCTGGAGGAGGCGGACGCCGGTCCGCAGCTGATTGAGTGCGTGCAGCTAGACAGAGGTGCTGCAATTGAGTGGGTGGGGTAGCTCACTAATTTGCCGACTGCAGGAAGGAGAAGAACGTGGCTCCGGAGATGACGTTCGCGGAGATGAAGGTGCCGCGTCGCCCGAATTGGGACGCGTCCACGACGGCCGACGAGCTCAACCGACTGGAGAAGGAGAGCTTCCTGACGTGGCGTCGTGATATTGCCTTGTGAGTAGGGGTGCTGCATACGCGTGAAGAGTCCAGTTGACTCATTTTTTGCTGTCGTGGCGTAGGCTGGAGGCGTCGTCTGAGCACCTAGAGGTGACCCCGTTCGAGAAGAACCTGGAGGTGTGGCGTCAGCTGTGGCACGTTCGGGAACGAAGCGATATCATGGTGCAGATCGTGGATGCCCGCAACCCGCTGTTCTACCGGTACGAGTTTGCTTGGATACTGCACGAGAAAGGTGACGAGACTAACATTTTTGGTTGCAGTTCCACTGACTTGGACGCGTATGCTAAGGAGGGCGATACGCTGCGGCGCACACTGCTGGTTGTGAACAAGTCAGACTTCCTGGACGAGCGCCAACGGTGAGTGCCTTTTGATTTGGTTTAGTATCCACCCTGCTGGTGCAATTCCTAACGGTTTGCTGCATTTTCAGAACGGCGTGGGGTGATCACTTCACGGCACAAAACATTAATTTCGTGTTCTTCTCCGCCAAGGAAGCCCAGGACGAGATCGATGAGGAGGCGAAGAAGTTGAGACAAGAGCAGAGAATCGCTGAGACTCACGACCAGTACGACGAGCCAAAGCCCGCAGATGCGCCACAGGTGGCAGAAAGCTCGGTTAGCATCCAGGAGGACAACAGTCCGTACCCTGTGCTCTCTCGTGTCGAGCTGCTTGAGCATGTGTCAAAGACTGCCACGGAGGTGCTGGAAGAGGTGGGTATGCGAGTGAAGGATAAGGGCTTGATCAAGTTTGGTATGGTGGGCTTCCCCAACGTCGGAAAGAGTTCCGTGATCAACGCGCTGCTGGGTGCGTCTACGTACTCGCACAAGACCCAGCGTGTCGCTGTCGGCGCTACTCCCGGAAAGACCAAGCACTTCCAGGTTTGTATGAGGTCGTCTTTGCCGACGCCACTCTTGCATTTACTAACTTGTTTATTCCTACAATCCGATATGTAGACTATGATTTTGTCCGACAAGATCATGCTGTGTGATTGCCCCGGTCTCGTGTTCCCGAGCTTCGTGAACTCCAAGGCCGAGATGTACTGTTGTGGAGTTCTGCCTCTTTCGCAGTTGCGCGACCATATCTGTACGTCAACGTGTCCAATATCCTCTTGCAATCTCTCGCCTCCTGACAAATATGAATCGCTCTACAACTTGCGTAGCCCCATGCCAGCTCCTGTGCTACCGCATCCCGAAGCGAGTATTTGAGCGGACGTACGGAATCAAGATCCAGACGTCGAAGACAGCGAAAGAAACCGACCCTGTCGGCATCTACGCGCTTCTGGAGGTGCGTGAGTCATGGAATAATGTGCGATTGCTCGAAACTCACCACTCTTGTTCTCTGCTAGGCTTACGCTCGCAACCGAGGTTACACAACGACTGGCAAGGGCGGCCCCGACACGTCGCGCGCAGCCCGTGACATCCTGCGGCACTACGTGAATGGCCGATTGCTGTACTGCCATCCGCCACCGGACGTCGCGGACCCCGCCATCTTCGACATCCATATGCTAGCTAAGGCTCAGTTTCCCGACCTTGCGGAACCTGTCGTTCCTGAGAGCACTGAGGACGACGCTAACGACGAGGCTAGCTCGGCGACGGAGGAGAATGCAGAGGAGGAATTGGACTTTGACACCACTGTCGAAGACAAGCGTGCGATGAGTAAACGGCTGAAGAAGCACGGCCGTAAGGGACGTAAGGGCCGCGATAAGAACCCGTACGAAGACTCGGACTTGCCTGGTGGCCTTGCTGGTGTCCACATCAACTCTGGTGGCAAGAAGAAGAACCGCAGACCGTAAGTTGGCAGCTTCAACTTGATAGATTTCCCTGCGCAGCAAGCGTTCAATGCAATACACTCTAGCAGAAAGCCACACATCGGTCCATTCATTCGTCCATTGATTTTTGTGGGTTTCTTAGCTACTTCTTCTTGCGTGTACACAGGGTCAACGGATGGAAATGCGAGAAGCGAGGCCAGACAGTATGAAAAAGGAAACAGTGCCTCACTGCTCGCCCACCGCTTTGCAGAGGAGAAGGCAGGAGCTCGGCCTGGAACATCCATCCTCCCGCGCAACGCATCTCCTTCCGCCAGGTCTCATTGGTTTTGCTTCGGTTCCGATCTCTCTTCGTCTAAGTGCCGGAGGGGCAAAGGAGCTCGCAAGGGTCAGCGTCAACAAGCTTAGTTGCCCTTGTGGTCTTCATCCATAG
The DNA here is from genome assembly GCF_020800215.1 of Phytophthora ramorum. Classification (NCBI taxonomy): domain Eukaryota; phylum Oomycota; class Peronosporomycetes; order Peronosporales; family Peronosporaceae; genus Phytophthora; species Phytophthora ramorum. The sequence continues at coordinate 912,213 of NW_027150650.1, forward strand.
TATCCGCATTGTACGTGAAGCCCGGGAACTGAGCCTTGTTGCGCTGTGTCTCGCTCATCGTCGTGGTCACGACCGAGTCCACAGGCTTCTCAGCAGTGAACTCGACGTCGAAGTTGCTCGTGTCCATGGAGCCCAACCTGTTAGGCGGCTTGAACTCGGGCTGCACCTCCTTGCGCAGCACGGCCTCCCAGTCAATGCCCTTGAAGAACGGGTGCGACTTGATCTCCTCGGCGTCCGTAGGGCCGCTTCCAAGACGGTCCGACACCTTGCGCGTCAGCAGACCAGTGAGCAGGTCCTTGGCCTCAGCCGACATGAACGACGGGAAGCGCAGCGGCGCGTTCAGAATCTTGTCGTACATGCGCTGCATGTTCTGGTCGTAGAAGGGCGGGAGGCCCGTGAGCATCTCGTAGATAAGCGTACCGAGACTCCACCAGTCGACACCCTTGCCGTGCCCCTTGTTCTCCAGAATCTCCGGGGCCAGGTACTCGGGCGTACCGCAGAACGTCTTGGTGCCGCCCGTGGCGCCGGCGCCCGTGACAGCCTCCTTGGAGAGACCGAAGTCGGTCAGACGGATGTGGCCTTCCAGGTCCAGCAGGATGTTCTCGGGCTTCAAGTCACGGTAGATGATGTCGTGCTTGTGCAGCTCCTGGAGAGCAAGGATAATCTCAGCAGCAAACAGCCGCGCCTTCTGCTGCGAGAAGCGGCGGTCCTTCTTGAGCCAGAAGAAGAGCTCGCCGCCGCCGCAGTAGTCCATGACGAGGTAGAGCTTGTCGGGCGTCTGGAAGGCGTACGTGAGGCTGGTCAGGTACGGGTGCTTGATGCTCTGCAGGATGCTGCGCTCCGTCTTGGTGTGCAACAGCTGGTTGCGCTTGACGAGCGCGGCCTTGCGCAGCGTCTTCATGGCGTAGATCATCTTGGTGTCTTTCTTGCGCACCATCATGACCTTGCCGAAGCTGCCCTTGCCCAGCACCTTGAGCAGGTCGAAGTCCTCCACGTTCACCTTGGTCTGGGGACGGGCGGGGCCGTCCATGTCTTCGATCGCGACCTGCTCGACGGGGCCCGAGTCGTCGTCCTCGAGGTCGGCTGCAGTAACGACAACACGACAACAGAAATAAAAGTGAGCCCGGCGGTTTCTGGGCACGAGGAGAGGGAGGGGGGATAGCTACGTACACTCCTCCTCAGCCTGTTGTTGCTGCTGCATCTGCTGCTGCTGGGCCTGCATCTGGCCGGGGGCCGGCGGGGGGCCGTTGGACGGGTACGAGGGCGCGGCGGGCGCGCTCTTGCCGGCGTCACGGCCGCCGTTGGCGTAGTTGCTGAACTTGAAGCCGCGCGAGTCGCTCTTGATGGGCGGACGGAGGCTTCTGGCGCCCTTGGATCCCTTGTTGCCCATACTGGTTGTGGAGAGAGAGAAGAAGAAGGGGGGAAATGTATCGGGAGACCTGTGCCGATAGACGAGTGATACGCGAATGAGCGCCGGCAGGACACGTAGAGCGAGCGAGGGGGGCGTTTTGTATGCACGTACCTCGCCTTTCCTTTACGCGCGCGCAATTGTGGACTGCGAGTCGAACGCTTCCTTCCACCCCGCGGCTAGACGACCTCGACGTCTGACAACAAGGCGACGGTTCTTAGACAGGCGCGAAGGTTGCGCGAAGGTGAGGATATCACTGAGTAATTTATATCCTGTGGAAACGCACATACTCCCATGCAAAACTAGTATGTTTTTCCCTCCAGCATTGCATATTGTATGAGACGATGTAAAATTTGTAATTTGTAATTTGTAATTTGCTCCAAGCAGCCGGTTCGGTCGTTTGGACGCGTTGCGATCACTTAAGTACGAAAGTGGACCACACCGCGTCGCACTTAGCTGAGGCGACACCACGATCTTCCTGTTGTCATTGACTTAAAGACTCTTGTCAAGAGTGCCGCGGCAGGGCAGCTTACGATGATGGCGCCTTAGACAAGCTCTCCTAAGGTGCGGGCATGGTCCAAATGGGTGTCGACGCACAGAGACTGGGACTGTCCGGCCGAACGTGGGGCTGGCCGATCCCCATGACCCAATTTCACGACGTCAGTGCGCGCCTAGGCCAGTCTGCCGCAAGTGGTCATCATGGGCTGTAGAACGCGGTTGCAATCATGTACATTGTATTGGACATGTAGTCTTGAGCTCCGATATTATCGTCTCAGACCGGGCTGTATGTCGTTCAGCGCTTTTTCGTATCTTCAGTTTTGTTTAACTTCAGTTTTGGACCACTTCAACTCGATGTGCTGCAAGCCATTTCGGTGTGGCGCGGCGGCGGCGATGCCCATGGCCATCGCTGGAGCCTCCGCATGGTGCTGAGCGCCAAGCCCTGGTGAAATACCCACGGAATGGAGTCCATTGGCAATGCCAGCGGAGTCCAAGGTGGACTCCAAGGCACGTGCACAAGCTCCCGATCTCCCGACCAGACAGCACTGTTTGACGGAAGACTGGCGCAAGCAAGGTCTCTGCTTGATGGGCTGCATGTGTAAGTGGCTGTCGACCGCCAGACTCAGCCTCTTCAACCTCTTCGACACTCCCGCCAGTGATGACATCACCGCGGTGAAGCTGGACCAGAGCGATTGCAGCCGTGGTTAAACTGCTGAACGCCCACCAGCTATTCACTGCGCGGACCTGTGTGCATGCACTGCACTGCGCAGCAATGGCAAAGCCATCTCAACGGCGCCCTGCTCCCTGAGCCTTGCTTCCTTCCATGCCAAGCAAGGCTTCGAAACGGAATTAACAGAAGTCCTTCGGTGCACCTTTCCCTCCACCATTTGTCACGCAATACAAACCATACTGAAACCAAGTCAACACAGGGGGCTATCTCGGCTGTTTTCTCTTGGGGCGATCAAGGTTCAATCGCGAACGAGTTCGAGGAGGAGCGAACAAGTTCCGTGAGAACGCCGCGTCACCACCACTTCCCTACCTACCGAGATCGCACCAAGATGAAGGAGGTTGCCTCTCTTCCCCGCACGCCCACGCTGACCGCCGCGGCCCCGGGGCCCAACACGGCGCACCTGCACAGCGCGGACCTGGGCGCGGCCGGCGGCTCCGCGGACGTGGCGGCCGACATGGAGCTCATGGGCGCCACGAACCGCGACATGTTCTCGTGGCTGCTGTTCAACTCGGAGAACATGACGGCACCCGCGGGCGTGGGCCACCCGCACGCCGTCGACCATGCGCACGCGCACGCGCTGGCCACGTCCATGGCGCTCGACGACCCGTTCCGCATGCTCGGCCCGGGGGACGACGCCAGCCTCCCGCTGGCGCTGCATCCGACGTCGGCATCGCTCATCCAGACGGGGGCGCTCACGGTGGCGCTGCCGGCCATGACGCCCGCCACCACCTCGGCCCCAGCCTCCATGTCGGCGCCCACCAAGCCCGCGCAGACCCAGCGCGGCAAGAAGCGCTCAGCCGTCGAGGCGGCGGCGGACGTGGCCAAGGACCTACACGGCAAGAGCCTGACCAACACGGAGGGCCTGCTGCGCCACCTCGAGAGCGCCAACAACGCGCTCGTGCAGAAGCGCCAGGCCGTGCACAACGGCGTGGCTCCGACCGCCAAGTCCCCCAAGGCGGAGAAGGCGCCTGCGTCCAGCAGCGGCAGCGACAACAACACTGGAGACACGAACAGTCTGCAGCGCAAGCTCAAGCTCGAGCGCAACCGAGAGTCGGCGCGCGAGTGCAGACGCCGCAAGAGAGAGCACATCCTCGGCGTCGAGGAGCGCTGCCGCCAGCTCGAGCGCGAGAACATGGAGCTGCGCGGCCAGCTCAAGGCCGGCAAAGAGGCCATCCGGCAAGAGGAGAAGGAGAAGAACCGCGTGTGCGAGGAACTCGAGCAGATGATCCAGCGCGGCGCCTCCGAGAAGGAGCTAGCGGAGAAGATTGACAATTTCAAGGAGCAATACTCGGACTACGGCCACGGCCGCCGCTCAGCGCTGAGCTACCACCTCCACCAGATCGAGCGGCTGCTCCTGCCCACGCAGGTGACGAAGATGTGTATCTGGGCCCTGCGCCAGGACGACAGCTTCTGGCAGGACGAGGAGGACGAGACCAGTCTGCCGGTCATTCTCGCCAAGGAGCTCGGCCTCAGCGAGGACCAGAAGAAAAAGATCCAGCAGCAGCGGGGGTCGATCTCGCTGATCTGCGAGAACCTCAAAAGTGCGCTGGGGCTGCTGTCGGATCTCAAGACGGAGGTGATCAACAAAAACTCCACCTTAGACATGGAGATGGACAAGCTGCAGAATATTCTTACCCCCACCCAACGCGCCAAGGTGAGCCAACTCGACGAGACCTGTACTCGTTTGCTGAACGTGATGCTAACTTTTGCAATCTGTGTGTTTGTGCTGTAGTTTATCGTGTGGGTGACCAACAACCAGGCGTGCATGCACTTGCTGAACAAGCTGTGGCGGAGTGTGCTATGAGCATGTCGAGAGGGGATCGCCTTCGCTTCCCTGCGGCTGGCGTGAACTGACGAGGATTGTTGGAAAATGCATATATTCGTGGGAGGGATGAGTGTCATCCCTACTTATTGGGAAACACTTGAGGTGGCTAGCTACCTGGTGTGAAGGATCGAGTCCAGTTGAAGGCTGGAGGACAAGATGCATGGACGCACTGAGGGGGAGCGAGGCACTCGAGCATCTTGTGTGGTTTACGGATAGAAGGAAATTGGCCATCACGTGGGTTTTTTTTCTTTCGCTCTCTCGGAAGTCACTCGCTGGCTGACAGTGCTTGGGGCCGCTCTTCCTTTTGCTTGCAAATGCGAAGATGTCGGTTCTTCTGTGTAAAGTAAGGATTACTTTTTGGTTTTATTCGTTTGACCTCTGGTCTTGCTTCTCGACATGGCAGTCTTTTGCATTCTTTTTGTTTGCCGACGGTCTTGCGCCACTGAGACCCCATTGCGGCTGGAAACGCCGGGTCTCTCCGTTATACTTACTTGTGTTGCTGGTCCAACAGCGAGCGGCGCATGCGCTTCATGTGGCTGTTCCACTCCTGGCCATTCGGGTTCGTGAGTCGGTACTGCAGCTCCTCCTCCGAAATACCCTCTGCCATATTTACAAGCGAACCGAGCACCGTGCGGATGTAATTCGCGCAGTCCTTGTCGGGGCGTGCACACTTGTAGTTCCAGAGGCCTTTGTCTGCATTGAAACCGAACTCCAGCACCGCTTGGCGGTTGGGGGCCCTCGAGACCAACTTGTGAACCACGGGGACGTCCTTCGGGTCCAAGCGCACGATCGAATCTAGCTCAATCTGCGAGTTGCGGGGGCCACCGCACGACAGTTGGACGCCGTCGCCTGCCTGGTTCAGCGTGGCCATGAAGTCCACAGTGATAAGGTCCGACCACTTCCACTTCAGGTACTCTTGGTGCGTGTTGGTCACATATTTCGTGTTGGGACAGAACACGACGCCGTCGGTGTAGTGCACGCGCTTGTCATCACTGTAGATGCGACCCAGGCTGTGATCACGCTTTTGAACGCGCTGAATCTGGCGGAACACGTCCATAATGTGGCGGTGCGGCACCCATTTCTTGCGCAGAACGAGCAAAATCGCATGACGATTGATGTCCAGGTTGCGAATGCCCGATGCGTAGGGGCCCCTATATTTTAAGATGAACAACACGCAGGAATAAGCAACCGCGCGAAATCTGCCACAAGCGTCTAGCAGAAAAAAACTTACTCTTCCGACAGAAAATCGTTCAATATCCGAAGGCGCTCCACAAACGGCTTGTCGACATGGGAGTCTTCAGCTGATGGGCCCGTCGCGATGATGTCGAACGCAATGAACACGTACCGCTTGTCTTTCTGGTGGAACTGCAGAGCAAAATCAGCAACAGTTAGCACATCGATGGGAGTAGGCGCATCCAAGCGAGAAAAACAAATATACCGCCCGCGACAACGTACCACAAGTTCGCCGTCAAGCACCGTGCCTTCGGGTAGCACCAATTTCAGCAAATCCAAGCCCGACGCAGCAAATGGAGAATTGGATCGATCTACCAGCACGGTGGTGCCTCCAGCCACAACCAAAAAGTACCGAACGCCATCCGTCTTCTCGGAAACGAAGTACTCGCGACTCTGCACCAGCGGGATGTGCCATCGCGCAAAGCCCACAGGCATGGTGCCACTGAACTTGCCACGAACACCCAACCGGCCTTGATAGGCATTCTGCACCTCCGTTGCACCTGGGAAGTCCCAATGACGCTTGAACGCCTGGCCCGAGTTCGGCATGAAGTACTTGACCATCTTCCACAGCAGTGACGACGTCTCGATGGCGCTCTTCCAGCTCTGGCCGTTCTCATCCGGCTGACCGAGCCATCCATTCACCGCCGGCTCGCTCAACTCCACTTCCACCTCGAACGATTTTTTGTTCGTGCTCTCCTCGAGCACCTTGGTGAGGTCAACCCGCAAGTCACGTCCGACTGCCGAGACGCGGTCCTTGTGGCGGATGTTCTCGGCCGCCGGCATCTCACTCATGTCTCCCTCAAGCTCGCGCAGAGGGAACTCGCACGAGATAGACACACGACAGTCGTACTGGCAGTGCGGCATGAAGATGTCGATGGAGCCGAGGCGATCCTTGACCTGCACCATAGGCTTGCCCCTCATATTGGTCTGCGGGTCCACATCCTGCACGATGCGCTTGGACTGGCCCATGTTGTGCACCACCTGCTTCTCCTTGTGCTCCGAGTAGGCGTCACCGCGCAGCATGCCCTCGACGCCGCGCACGAAGCCCTTGTAGTCCAACTCGGCCACGCCGGGCACAAACTTGGCGCCCACACCCTTCATCTGCTCGTCCGACAGCACGACGGCGGCGTCCACGCCCTCCTGTGACGGCCGACAGCGCGCCTCCTGCAGACACGACGTGATGCGGCCAAGCCGCAGCTCCACCTCCACGTTGGCGCCGAATCCCTTCTCGTCGATGAGCGCACGCATGTCCTGCAGGAACTGGGCGATGGCGGCGTCAGGCGCGGCCGAGTTGTCGTCCACGGAGATGGTCTGACCGCGGCCGGCCGTGAGCTTGGCCACCTGCGCCTCCGCCTTCTTGGCCGTGAGCGTCGACTCATTGGTGCGCGACAGTGAGCTCAACATACTGTTGAGCACACCGCCCGACGAGATCTTGGCGTGTGCGCGCTTGGACATGGCTGGCAGAGGGCGAACAGGAGGGCGATAAACAAGCTGCGTGTACTGAGACGCGAGCTCCTTTATTGTGGCTTGGGGGGACAAGGCACAGTCTGTTGCACAGGCGCAGGATATGTTGTAGTCAAGGTTTTGTGCACCACGTAAGGGACACTTGGAAGAGACTCCATCCGGGTGAACCCGTCCCACTCACTAAGATTCGATTTTTTGGCGCAGCTGCGCTCGCTGACGTGTCGGCAATCAACCTTTCAAGATCTGCGTCCGTGGCTCACTTTCGATTCTCGCTGGTGGGGGGCACTGCTTGCCGCGCTGGGTCCTCGCGCTGCGTCGTCGTGGACAAGTACGGCGTTACTAGAAGTGGACTGTCGTTCTGACTGGGTCTATTTGCATGGTGGCATGGCATATTGGCAGACGTGTTGACGGTTCAAGCGACGCTCCTCGCGAAGGAGCAGGAGGGGGGGGCTACAGTGAGATTACGCTGCGGTTGCACTCTAGCTCTCTCGCCTTTTGCAATGGCCAGAGATGGCTACAGCGTGCGGATATTCGTACGAACGGTTAAAGATCGTGTGGCAGCGGCGTGAGAGCTCCTCCAAGTTCAATCACCTTCATCAGCGCCGACGTTACTAGCTGTTGAGACTGAGGCCTGCGGCTAGCCCACCTGCATCCTTCCAGTCTATCGCTCTGCAGTGTGAACGCGTGGCAGCTCCGCGTCGAGCCCGTTCGCCACCAAGGTCGTCGTTAATCGCCTGAGACCAGCCAAATAGTGCCGCCACCGCCGCGCATGCGCAAGGTCGGTCGCAAGCAGGTAGAGATATAGAGCGCCGGTGAAAGTCTGCAGCCGAGCACTGCAAAATTGGTTTTGGCGCCCGAGGCTTATCCATCTCGCCATGGTGTCGTAGCGCAACAACGCGAAGAAAGCACCGCGCCAATGCACTCTATGCAGCTCGTCACTGCAGAGCAGCGGCGCCGATCTTTTTCTCCCCATCGCGGGGGCCAGCATCTTCAACAATCCAGTCGGCTTCAGCCTGATGCAGCCCGAAAGCAAAGGCAATGGCGGCGAAGGCACTGCGCTGCCACGCTAGCGAGCATGCTCGCCATGCAGGACAGGACGCGGCAGTCCGCATCAATCGATTGTCGGCCACGCACGTCGAACGGGGATGGGACAGTGCCGCTTGGGCGAAAGATTCCTGATTTTCGCACTTACGGTGGAGTCTTACAAACACCGAGTCAGTCGTGATGGGCACGATCTGACGTTCCGACAAAGTCTCACATTGCCCCAGCGGTGTCCACGTGGCCGGCAAGTGCCGCCGCTCGACGCACGAGGCGCCTCGTTTCTCTCTCCGCGGCGAGGCCAAACGAAGCTCGCGGTACACTCACCAGCCAGCCGCTGTCTCACATGCTCGACCAAGTCGTGCAGGCTACACGGTGTAGCCTGCAGCGGTGGCAACCTGATTTGTGTGCTGTGATACAAAGCATGCGTGCGTCGCAAAATTTGACTTGCGCTTTGTATGCGAAGCCACCAAAACGGCGGTGGGGGGAGTCACTCTTCTCACCAGCTGTTATCGTCTACAAAACGCTAGTATGTCACTAAAGCGGATGCTCCCATCGCGATCCTTTCCCTTTCCCGGCACTCGCTCACTTCCAAATTTGGAGCATCGAGCGCAAAGACGAAGATCTTCGGCTGGAAGCTCCCTTTGCCGGCTCTGCGTGGTTCCCGTTCTAACCCCAGCAGCAACAGTTCAAGCATGGCGCCATTCGACGCGTACCGCGCCAAGATGCAGGCTGCGGGCCTGTCCACCGAGGCCATCAAGGCGTTCGAGTACTCGTACGAAGCTCTCGTGAGCGGCGAGACGGGCATGATCGCCGAGGACTCCATCAAGCCGTCCGACGACCTGCCGTACCTGGAGAACAAGGCCGGCAGCATCCGCGAGTCCGTCAAGGCCGACCCGGCTTTGCTCAAGGAGACGGTCGTGCTCAAGCTGAACGGCGGCCTGGGCACGAGCATGGGCCTGGACAAGGCCAAGTCGCTGCTGACTGTCAAGGGCGACGACACCTTCCTGGACATCATGGCGAAGCAGGTGACGGAGCTGCGCAGCGCTCACAAGTCGAACGTGCGCTTCGTGCTCATGAACAGCTTCAGCACGAGCGCCGACACGCTCGAGTACCTGCAGAAGTACCCGGAGCTCGTCGAGGACGAGGCCCTGGAGCTGCTGCAGAACAAGGTGCCCAAGGTGAACGCTGCCACGATGGAGCCCGCTACGTACGCGAGCAACCCCTCCAAGGAGTGGTGTCCGCCTGGACACGGTGACTTGTACGCGTCGCTCGCTGGCTCGGGCAAGCTTGACAAGCTCGTGGCCGACGGTGTCAAGTACATGTTCGTGTCGAACTCGGACAACCTGGGAGCTACCCTCGACCTGGACTTGCTGACGTACTTCGCGGAGTCGGGCAAGCCGTTCCTCATGGAGTGTTGTGAGCGCACGGAGAACGACAAGAAGGGCGGTCACCTGGCTGAGCGCACGGCCGACGGCCGTCTCATCCTTCGTGAGTCTGCCCAGTGCGCTGACGAGGACGAGAAGGAGTTCCAGAACATCACCAAGCACCGTTACTTCAACACGAACAACCTGTGGATCCGTCTGGACAAGCTACAGGAGGAGCTGAAGAAGCAGGGCGGCGTCATCCGTCTGCCTATGATCAAAAACTCGAAGACCGTGGACCCCAAGGACTCGAGCTCGACCCCGGTGTTCCAGTTGGAGACAGCCATGGGTGCCGCCATTGAGTGCTTCGACGGTGCGGGTGCCGTGTGCGTGCCGCGCACGCGTTTTGCCCCCGTCAAGAAGTGCGACGACCTGATCCTGCTGCGTTCGGACGCATACGTGATCACGGAGGACTACCGTCCTATCATCGCCCCCGAGCGTGAGGGTGTGGCCCCCATCGTGTCCCTGGACTCGAAGAACTTCAAGCTAGTGCAACAGCTGGAGGCCGCGGTGCGTGGCAACGTGCCGTCGCTGATCAAGTGCGACCGCCTGAAGATCACGGGCAACGTCGGCTTCGCGCCTGGTGTTGTGTTCGAGGGGTCTGTCGAGGTTGTGAACAAGAGCTCTGAGCAGAAGACCGTGCTGGCTGGCACGTACAAGGACACCACGGTGGACCTGACAGAGCAAAAGGGTCTGGGCAAGCTGAAAGTGTCGACCGTGAAGACGGCTCCGTTCCAGGACCAGAAGCCCGGTACCTCGGGTCTGCGTAAGAAGACCAAAACGTTCATGAGCGACAACTACCTGCAGAACTTCGTGGCTGCGGTGTTCGAGGCGCTTCCTGCCAAGGACCTGAACGGCGGCACCTTAGTTGTGTCCGGCGATGGCCGTTACTTCAACAAGGAGGCTATCCAAATCATCGTCAAGATGGCTGTGGCATACGGTGTCGACCGCCTGTGGATCGGCAAGGACGGTCTGCTGAGCACGCCTTGCGTGTCTGCTGTTGTGCGTGAGCGTGAGGGCGGCAGCGTCGCCTTCGGCGCCTTCATCCTCACGGCCAGCCACAACCCTGGTGGCCCGACCGAGGACTTTGGTATCAAGTACAACTGTGAGAACGGCGGCCCCGCCCCCGAGAAGCTCACGGATGAGGTCTACGCTGTGTCGAAGGTGATCACGTCGTACAAGATCGCTGCGGACTTCCCCACGATTGACGTGGGCACGATCGGCACGACCACTGTGGCCTCTGACGACGAGAGCCGCACGATCACCGTTGAGGTGTTCGACTCTGCTGAGCACCACGTGAGCATGCTGAAGCAGATCTTCGACTTCCACGCCATCAAGAAGCTGGTGTCGCGCCCGGATTTCACGTTCGTGGTGGATGCCATGTCGGGTGTGAACGGCCCGTACGGCCACCGCGTGTTCGTGGAGGAGCTGGGCTGCGACGAGTCGTGCTTGCAGAACGCCACTCCTCTGGAGGACTTCGGCGGAGCCCACGCCGACCCGAACCTCACGTATGCTAAGGCTTTGATCAAGGTCATGGGCGTGGACCCCCAGGGTCTGCCTGTGCACGGCCAGGAGCAGGAGCCACCGTCGTTCGGTGCTGCCTGGGATGGTGACGCTGACCGCAACATGATCCTGGGCTCGCGCTTCTTCGTGACGCCTTCGGACTCGCTTGCCATCATCGCTGCTAACTGTACGGTGATCCCGTTCTTCAAGAACGGCCTGCGCGGTGTGGCTCGCTCGATGCCTACCAGCGGTGCTGTCGACCGTGTGGCCAAGAAGCTGAACGTGCCCTTCTTCGAGGTCCCGACTGGCTGGAAGTTCTTCGGCAACCTGATGGACTCGAACGTGGTCTTCGGCAAGGAGGACTACACTCCGTTCATCTGCGGTGAGGAGAGCTTCGGCACGGGCTCGAACCACATCCGTGAGAAGGACGGTATGTGGGCCGTGCTGAGCTGGCTGTCGATCCTGGCGTCGAAGCAGGTGGATGGCGCCCCGTTGGTGACGGTGGAGGACATTGTCCGTGACCACTGGAAGAAGTTCGGCCGCAACTACTACTGCCGTTACGACTACGAGAACGTGGACAAGCCGGCCGCAGAGGGCTTGTTTGCCGACATGATTGCCAAGTTCGGCAGTGTTGTTGGCAAGGAGTTCAGCGGATTCAAGGTGCAAACGGCCGACGAGTTCGAGTACGTGGACCCCGTGGACGGCAGCGTATCGTCGCACCAGGGTATCCGTTTCCTGTTCGAGGGCGGCTCGCGTGTCGTGTTCCGGCTGTCGGGCACGGGCGTTGCTGGCGCGACCATCCGCATGTACATCGAGAAGTACGAGGAGTCGACGGGCAACCTGGAACAGAACGCCGCTGCGGCGCTCGAGAAGCTGATTGAGGCGGGTCTGGCGCTGTCGGACCTGGTGAAGAAGACCGGCCGCAAGGCCCCCACGGTCATCACCTAAGGGGAGCGTGCCTTCTTCGGCTCGGTGGGCAGCTTAGGCTGAGCGATGGCGCGTGTTAGCGCCGTCTGCTCTCTCTGCCCCGTTGTGGTGGCTGGATTGCGCTCTGATTCATCTTGCATGTCGTAGTTGCTTTATAGTAAGTCAGCCCCGCCAGCTTCGAGCACTAAAAAACTAGCAAACACTTCAAAAAGCAAGCGTATTTGGTGCGGTTCACTTCTGTATCTGCTGCAGCCGCCGATCCTCCTCCCGATACTGCTGCGCTTGCTCCTTGGTAAGTCGCTTGTATAGCCGAAACTCGGCCGGTAGCTGCGCTTCCGAGAACATTTGCTCCGCAAAGTAGACACGACGCACTCGGCAGCTCGCGTGGAGCTGTACGCTGGTGGCATGTGCGTACCGTGCGTTGTAGCAAGTGTGCATGAGTTCAACGAGGTCCAGCTGCACTTGGTTCCACCCGCTGTCCAGTTGCAGTGGCAGCAGAGCGATCTCGGGGTGCACAGCGCTCTTCTTCTGGAACGTGGAGAAGCGGAGACGCCGTCTCGTGCCGCGGTCGTCGGCCACCTGCACCTCCAGCGACACGTGCTGCTCGAGGTTCTTGAGCACGAGTACCAGGTGCCGCAGCCGGATATGCAGTGCCGATTGATCCTGTTGTTGCTGCTCGTTTGCCTCGGGCGGGAACCGCAGCCAGGTGTGCACGAGGTTGTCGGCCGAGAGCTCCACCACGGACGACTGCACGTCCTCATCCAGCACGCGCCGCACACTCCCAGGTGTCTCTTCGTGCTTCTCGCAGAGCTGAAGCGGCCGCGGTCTGTAATACAACGGTTGCAATTGGGATTGAGAGCGTCAGAGCGCCATGGACAAGGTCTGACAGCTAGGAGGGACTGGGGCACGCACCCGACGCTGTAGAGCAGCGAGATGAAGCCTGACTGGTACGTCTGCGCGAACATGGCGACCGATTTCTAATGCTCGAACTTAACAAGGAGATGGCTACATACTTCGCTTCGCGGCCAGCTGCAAGTGTGTCGTTCCTGCGTCCGCATGCTGCGGGTAGTGCTCGACGAGCCACTTGACAACATCAACGTGACCGGAGAGGGATGCATCGCGGAAAGCCCGGCGACTACAGCCTTCGCGTCGGTGTTCATGAAGGAATTGCAGCACATGTACGTGCCCAAACCAAGCAGCGCCGTCCATCGCCCTCGCCGTGCATCCTTCTCTCCGGTACCAGTGAAGCCACTAGCATTCGGGGCGCCCGCTACGCGGACGCTGTGGGCGTGGTTTGTTGGTGGGGTGATGCCTCCGCTTCGGGTTTTGTAACTATCGATCATATACTCACTCATATCCATCTCACTCAATCACTAACCCACTCACTCACTCACTAACTCGTTTCAAAGCCAAAAAGCGTATATTGAATCGATGTACTTAATTCTGAAAGATCTCTCTGTACACGATATTGCTGGTGTGTACTCTCCCGTCCTCGTCTATAGCCTCTGGGTCAACAGCAATCTTGATAGCCTTCCTCGAAGTCACTCCGGACAGCGCCACATACAGTTGCCCATGTGCGAACACGGGTGTTTCCAGGTAAATCCCAACGTGGTGGATCGACTGCCACTGGGCCTTGTTGATCGTCATCGCAAAGGCTGGAACGACGGGGGACTGCTTCCGCTTCATCTTGAACGGGGACTCTTTGTCATCGTCCTCAGTGTAAAAGATGACTCTGGGGATGAAGACGTTCGAACCCTTAGAAGGTCCGGACATTACACATGCTTCAATGCTTCGTTTACGTAGCAACACCACACGTAGTCGAACCCCGTTGCACACTGCTGAGGTTGCGAATCATAATGATCGGCGTTCCCACTTTCAAAACAATCCTGTGAGGTGGGATGCCGGAGAAGTTGAGCGAGTTCAAAAACTCCTGCTCAAACATGTTCGGGTCCACCACTCCCTCGAGAGAATCAATCGAGAGATACTATTTTGTAGTCCCTGTGAGTCGCTCACCCACCATATCGTTGATGCGCCTTACGCTGGAGTTGGTCGGCGCCAGAATCGCCCGTTCAACAAAGTACTCGTCTGGCAAGTCTTCGGCTCCAAGACCCGGATATACTGCTTCAATCAAAGCGTTAACATTTCGAGTCCGTCGGTCGTCTTCCAACTCATCCAAGTCTTGACCGTGAGGTTCGTGCAGAGGTGGCAATAGATTGAAACTCGGAGGTGGTTCCATATCACTGTCCGCTTCTGTATCCTCGCCGCCGTGATAACTGCATCTCGAGGTTCAGGAATGATGCACATATCCCGGGGAAGGCATATGTCGTTCCCACCAAGCTCACCGTTCACAGGGTAGCATCTGAAGTAAGAGATCAGAAACCTCTGCCAACTCGGCCGCGCTGGCAGGATCGGGGGCCGTCCGGACGCGCATGTTCTCGGTCAGACGCACTTGGCGCAAACGATCCCACAGGGGTGAGCTCTTGAAGTAGACGGCAATGGTCTCTGCCCGTGTAGCGTCCTTCAGAACAGGCAACATTTGGCGATGATCTCCACTGAAAACCATCACTTTCCCCCCAAACGGCTCCAGGTCGTTCTTCATGATATCACGAAGCGTCCTATCCACCGGTTCAAAGCAACCCCGATTCATCATTGGAGCTTCGTCCCAGATATTCAGAATGGCATTACGGATAAGCTCCGCCTTCTGACTATGAAAAGGAATACTACAGGTCAAATGTTCATTCAGCTTGAGTGGGATACGAAATGTCGAGTGTGCGGTGCGTCCTCCTGTTAACAAAGTCGCTGCGATACCACTGGAAGCCACCGCAATAGCAATCTTCCGTTGCATCCGAACGGCTGCAAGTAGCTGCTCCAGCAAAACGACTTTCTCGTCCCACCCGGACCATCCAGAAAGAACAACTTCTCATCCCCAACTGGGTGGTTGACAACCTGTAGCACTTGATCGTAAACTTCTCTCTGGTTGTCGTTCAACGCAACCGCCTGCTCTGCAACATGTTCAAGTTCATCGTGTGAGTACGCATCAAGTTCTTGCTGTACGACCGATGCCGATCGAAGGTCTTCCACCTGTAGAGACACGTCATCGTAAGTGTCGAGCTCGGGAAGGCCGTACATATGCAGCGTCTTGTCATTCGCGGCCAAGTACTGCTCCAAGAACTGTAAGGTTTTGTATTCCCCCATTCTCAATCGAACCCCCTCCTCACGCTCGATATGGTTGATTGCGTTGCGATCCTCCATGCTTCTGACGTAGTCCTCTGACATGTGAGTTTTGAACTTATCCCAAAGATTGTCGGCGCGAGTAGGCAGCGAGTACACCAATATAATTGCGAATAGCTGTCGCAGTTGATACGGCATCTTGACTACAGCCGCCTCCGTTAGGCAATGTAGCCACTCTTGATCGCCCTCTAGATATCCTAGCGCAAACGCAGCATCCCGAAACGTGGGGTAGGTCGTAGCACCAACGGTGCGAAGATCAGCGAATGATGTAGGAGAACGCCGGTTAGACAACAGAAGCCGCAGGTAGAATCGATCCGGGTATTGGGGCGATACGTGAGCACTACAACCCAGGGAGGCCACGAATTGCTTGTATGGCTTCCACCTCTTGTCCTCCCACCTGTACTTTGCAGGGACATCCTTGTACAACAGACCAACTGTCCCCTCGGGATCCCACGCACAGAGTCTAAAAACCTCTGTCAACATCGTTCTGTCTCCTTTACGAATCAGATTGTGAAGCTGAGCAGTAGATGCATAACCCCGATACGCGACCATGTTCATGTCCTCCAAGTGAACCGGGAGGTTGACGACTGAGTGTGTGGATCCTTGCGTTGGATGCATAAACAACCGATTGCACGCCTCCACCGGGGAAATGAAGCGTCCAACAGGTACTGCAGAATCTCGTTGTCTTCAATCTCCTCCCCATCAATCGTAATCGTAGTCATGCCAGACCCTTTGTGGACGTATTTGTAGATGCACTTCACGGTCTTGTTCGTAGCACACACCTCGACGTTGATGTGGCAGTTGCACTTCTGCGAAAGGAACGCATTGTACGGTACGACCCACTGGTTAATGGTCGCCTTGTCCCAAACTTTGCCTTTGTGGCAAAGAATTCCCTCAGACCGGCGTCTGCGCCTGTAGGTAGGGTATTTATCTGCAGCCGTGATAGTGTCCTCCGCCAGCGGCTTCGGAAATTTCTTGGAGCATTTTCCGTTTTCATACACGGGCTGTCAGGCTGCTGCCGACCCCATGGCCCGTGCAACATACTCGACATCACCGTCTCGTAGAGTTCAGGATACTTATCTTTATGAGGGAGCTCCACAAATACCAATTTGTCGACGTCCTCTGGGCTCACGGGCTTATCCTCTGGTCTCAAAATGAGAAGAATATGCGCGTGAGGGAGACCGCGCTTCTGGTACTCCACCACATGTATCCGGGCTGCTTGAATCACCAAAATGCCTTCATCGAGATCTTTGTTAAGGGCTTTCAGCTTCTGCATGAACACACGCGCCACAATGTATGGTCTGTCGGAAGCCTTTTGTCCGGGCCGGAGATTCTCCTTGATTTTCGGCCAGTTCGGGTTACACGTCATGGTGATAAACAGATTTGGAGCTCCTGTCTCTCTGACGATAGTCATAGCGTCCAGAAAGCGCTGATACATGTACCGAGGCCCCCCAGTGAATTTGGGAGGTATAATGATATTCCGCCCGATCTCATCGGCCTATGCCGCCGTCGATTCAATATCCGACCGGGTACCCCCGCGAGAATTTGATTGAGCCTCCACTCGTCTTACCTTTTCATCTGCAGCCACCCGATGGACCTCGACGGATTCGTTGCGCAAGGCGTCCGCAAGTCCATGGAGCGTCTCTAATTGGTATTGAAGCGGGCTCTTCTCAATATAGCGCAACAGTTTTTGCTCACGCTTGACCCATTGATCCACACAGTCTGCTGAGTCAGCTGTCCCCTACGTAGGATTAGACTATCACTTGCCGTCCTGTCGTAGAGGATGTAGTCCTCATACTCCCGAAGCGATATTGTTAACAGCTTACCCTGTGAGTCGACAAGGCTACCCACATACGGAAGGTCGTAAGACCACCCGCGTTCCCCATACGGGAAGAGGAGAGGGTACTGAAGAGGGTCATAACTCTCACTTGTCTCAAAAATTCGCCTGACTCCCCCTGCCGTGTATGCAGGAGTATATTGCGATACTTCGCTGCATTCTGATCGATGACAATGGCAGCAACTTCGGAAGCCGTGGGGGTGTTATGCGTTCCAGGGTTCGCGTTCCGAGCCACGTGAAGTCGAAGCCTCAAGCTGTTGTCAGGAGGAATAAAGTCACGAAGCCGCAATGCCGGGTTGTCCTCAGGTAAAGCAGTACCTTCGTCACGACGGCGCTCATAGTCCGCGAGTTCCGCCTCGTAACTAGGCCTAGCATGTTGAACCAAAAGGCTGCGCGCGTTGAGAAACTGCTGCGCGTACGGGTTGTGATCGACCATAACCTTCTCGATGTCTTCATATAATCGTTGGATTCAGCCCACCTGTCATCCCCATGCGGCTTTCAATGCGGCTGTCCATATCCGGGTCGTTAATGTACACTTGCGCAAACATAGGCCGTCTGTTTTGTGGAGACAGTAAGCCACCCCGACGGTGACAAACGGATCCTTGCACTCGAAAGTTATACACTCCGTTCCTCGTCACGCTATCGTCCACCTGAAGTGAGCGAGATTTGGATGCTCCCATAGACGTAAACGCAAACACGTTGTTGTATGTGCGGATGGATTGCATAAACGTGGGGTTGCTGAACAGCATCAACAGTTTCGACGGAGCTCTCGGTGACGGAGGGACCATCACCAAACCTTTTCGACAACAACTGGCGGCGGTCTCCACAGGAAAATTCCAAGCGTCACAGTAACGGCAAACCCGCTCGATTTCGCGGTCATCATCCAAGTACCGCGACAAGTAGTGACGACCACCGGGCACTGTTGCAGGGTCGAAATCTTCGTGGTATGCCAAACTCGTTTTGTACTACCGAGGCTGCCTGCGATAGCGATCGGCTCTCGTCTCTGTTCAACCTGTGAGTCCGTCATCGCCCCCCGTCGCGTTCTCTGCGCCACGGCTTCACGTTCTCGCATAATCACACGTTCCTCATCCGCCATCAATTGCTGTCGAGCGCCGTGAGCCGAAGCATCTTGGTTTCGCACAGCTTGTCGGTCATCGTCGATCATAAGCGCACATTGCGACATGTGGGCATCTGCGTATCTGATCTGAATCGAGAGGCGTTCATCCTGGGTCATGCGATCGCGCTAGCAGTGTGTACAACTGCATTATGATCACGTTAAAGCTGAAGACCCTCCAGAGTCATTCCGTCGCGTCGAATACTCATCGCAGCGGCATTGCTTACACGTGTGTTCAGAAGCTGGTTCTCCGGGAGCACAGCCCTTCGAGCTCTAGCACGTGTAGCGTCTTGATCCCTATCGCGCAAGACTTGAGACTCCGAACGGCTAGCTCGCTTACGCTGCTTCCTGACTCTATCTGCCTCTCGAACACGCTGTAACTGGGACGGTGTCATGTCAGCTCTTGACCGTGGTAGTCACCGGCTATGTGACGCGCTCGTACGGGCTACAGATTGAGCAGGGTTGGCCCCGATAACGAACCCAGACTCGTCTGCGATCTCTCGAGCCTCTGTACAAACACGCGACCGTGCCTGGACAGGAGGAGTCGTTTGCAGTGGAGAAACACCAGTTCGAGCTGTCTCCAACTCCGGATGTGCCGGCAAGATCACTGCATGCCTGGTGACAGTTGAATTGCAGTGTATCGCATCGATTTAGAGCGCTGACACTTCTGCTGTAATTCCTTCAGCTGTATCTCGACATGCCGCTTCTCTCTCTTGTTTCCTAAAGCGACTTAATGCTGATTTGAGATTGTTAAGCCTCTACTTCGCTGCTGGAGTTTCATCTCCTTCTGGAGGCGCGTACGCCGCTGTAACTTGAGCCTCACTCGTGTACTTCCTCTTTCGTGCCATAGCGCCTGGACACGCCTACACAACAATAGATATTTGATATTTAGTTAAGGTTTATGTTGAACGCTAAGCTGTGTACCCTAAAATACAAGCCTAATGTACGGACGGGAAGCATCACCTAAACCACAGCCATCCAGTGATTATTGTCCGCCCCGCCCCACATCTACGTGAGCGATCGCTTGCCCCCCCGACAAAATGACGACTGCATCCACGAAGAGCACGAAACGTCTGAAACCGACCGCATACACGCAATATAACCGCGGCATTCATGTATCCCAGCTACAAATCACAGCTCAAGCGACAGTAAAACGCCTCATATAGCCGCTTCCGAACCAACTTTTTTTTTTCTTTTCTCTTCCCTCACCTCCTCCATTACCTCCTTTAAGCACGACCCGCCTTCTTGGAGCCCCCTCTCAATACCTTTGGAGAGGGAGCGGCGAGTTTTCTTTTGAGTGCTGAAGCGACAACTCACCACACGTATTGTGGCCACTTCCTTTGGTGACCGTGGGTGAGCGTCTGCTTAATTCCACTAAGCTTATTCAACTTAGGCAATTAACCGTTTGGTTGTAAAGGGGTTATGGGAAAGCTATTGGGGTATTTTTTCCCCTTTTTTGGTTGGAACTTCAACTGACATCATAAGCATTGAAGGATTGCTAAAGCCGCGACTTACAGCCGAAATATAGAAATTACAGATTATATTGCATGCATTTGACCAATTTACACTATGAATCGAGCCCTCGTAGGTGCAGCAGGCACCTCAATCGAGTAGCATATAGCCGCCCTATATTGGATTGTTAACATGCGGTAAGCTGTTCCAATTGCATATACAAAAGGTAAGCCATAAGGCATCAAGTCACTGTTCAAAGTGACTCGGCCTGGGTTTAATGCTCAAGCCATGTGTCTGGCCGCATGTCCCCCGCCGCGGACACAGAAGCAACTGAGGATGTTTCTATCCAAAGTGCCCGGTCCCATACACAGACCACTGATCCGAGGGTGAGACAGGCGGCCCGGTAAAAACCGGCTTTTATCGCCACATGGATTTGCCCCACTACCCCAGGTTGGTATGAGACTTCCCATGCCGCTGGCGGGCGAACATGGACGCCTCAGGGTCGCGGCTCCGAAGATCAAGGGTAGGTCTTAGTACAGCGGTGGGTGCCAGCTGCAGCCTTTCATATCCCAGAAAAGTGTTAAAAACACCTTTACAAAGGAAAGTAACGGATATAGTGCATAAAAACCACAGTACTATAGTACTTTCATACCCAATAATTAAATCGGATACAAATAATACAATAATAATGTTGTGGCGTCAGAGCGACTGTCCGGCGTCTACGCGGCCGCTGGGTTGTCTCGACAATGTGGTCGTGGCACGGCACCCGCTACAACAACCCAATCAATGCCTCCCAAATAAGGATCCTAAGACCCCTAAATAGGCACCAGTCTACCCCTAATTATATGCGAATATATCCTCGAACTGCCCTGAAGGTACCAGTTATCCCAACAGGCGGAACTCCTGAAACCGAAAAGTGGTTATTATATATATATGCACCTACACGTACGCTGCTGTAGTCCGCTGCGGGTGTCGCTCGCTCCTTGGCCCAGTATATGCCGCGCCGTCCGCTCGCTTCCTTGCGCCGCCGCCGCTCAATTTGGGAGTGTGAAGTAAGGCTCGCGGATAAGTTCGAATTTGCTCGCTTAGGTCCGATTTTAAACCGTTACCATGTGCGACTTTTGTAATTTTTGGTAAGTTGTTCGCAGTCAAGACAGTGGTGGCAGTCGGTTGGATGGGTGGACGTAGTATGAGACAGGTCCCTATAAAATATGCAAAAAGGAAGGAAAAGACACGTAGAGAGGTGCAGGACGTACAGACGGACAGACAGACAGACAGACTTACAGGACTCTAGGTTACGCGCCGGTAAATCCAACCACAGCAACGTGGCCATTTTGTGTGGCTTCATCCATAGCTTCTTGCGTGCAGCCTTCCCGGCGATGCTGGTGCAAGAACTTGACGACCTCAAGGTGCCCGAAGCACGCAGCACCATTCGCCTCGCGCGTGCATGAAAAGCGGGGACCAGAGCACCAGCACGGCCTTCGCAGAGCCCCGCCAATCAGCAGTCAGTCCCCGCAACTTCATCTTACTGACGGACATGAACGCAGTCGATTAGGACGCAAACACGTGCCGAACAACAATTTGTCGCTCTTCTATACGTGGATTTTGACTGCGGAGAGGAGATTCTGGAGCTGGAGTGTCGCCACAACCTGTAGAACTTGGTGGAGGTCGCAGCGGAGGCTACACTTCTGCAGAGCTGATCAGAAGGTCAAAAGTGGGTGCAGATGGTGCTGGAAAGTAAAGTACCTGACGGTGACAAGGATACAAACGACGTGGCGCCGCTGACGTTCCAGGTGCAGGTGCAGCTGAAGACGCAGGAGGTTGTGCGCGGCGTGGAGCTGCACTATGCTGGACTCAAAGACCTCAATGTGCTTACTGTGAAGGAGAAGCTGGTATCGCTGGCTCAGCGTCCTGGCGGTGCCGTCAACGAGGACTTGAGAGTGAACAAGGAGATCCTGCTGTAAAACTTCGTCGAGGGGGGAGGCACGCTAATCGTTGTGCTATCGTGGAGGTAGATGCAGCAACGTTCAAGGAGTATGATGAGGTGTATGATGAGGTGGTGCTCGATGTGTTGTTCAATGAGGCTGCGGCGTCGAGCTCGGCGGATGATGTGAAGGCCCCGATCGACAGCCTCATCACTGGGAAGCTGGCGGGGTACTCGCAGCAGTTCGGCGCACAAGTTCGAGCAGACCTTCCACACACCACGAAGCTGCAGCACGTGAAGCACGTAGGCTACGTGAGCGTGTTCCCGCTACTCTTGAAGGTGTTGCCACCGAACTCACCCAAGCTCTTGGCACTGCTGAAGCAAACTACGGGCTCTAATCACTTGTGGTCGCCGTTTGGTCTGCGCTCCTTGTCTACACAGGATCAGTTCTACAACCAGGAAAAAACGCCTGGAGACAACCCGTACTGTCGCGGGGCGATCTGGATGAACATGAACCGTTTGGCTCTGGATGCGCTGCACCACTACACGCAACAGGGCCAAGGGAAAGGCAGCCAAGGCGGTGCTTTTTGAGCACGTTCCAGAAAAGAAGAAGCTCAATGAGCGCCAAGGCCAAACTGAAGGCGAAGAAGAGCAGCGAGGACGACAACGGCGAGACAGAAACGTGGTGGAAGGACTAGAAGTGCACATGTATCGATTTCATGGACATTCTCGCGAAAGACAAGGTTAAAGCTGTAGATGGTGTCTCCAAGACACCGCGTAGTCCACTAATTGCACATCACACCTGGGAAGCTTCGATGACGCCCATGAAGTGATATACACTCTTTAACTATAGGCTGATCAGATAGGCCTTGTACGACAGGATTTCGAGCGTCAGCGACTCGGAAATAGGTAAACAGAGTGCCTGCACAAAACACCTCCTCGTTCTCGTAGCGTGGGTTGATGAAAACTTCGTGCGAGGCCTTGCCCTCGTACTCCTCGAACGCCAGCATGGTGCTGTACTGGGAAACTTGCGAGCCCACATCAAGCTGCAACGCATCCAGCAACGCCACAATCGAGCTGTCGTGCCGACAAGAAGGAGAGCTTGGCTGGATCCACCACCGACCGTACACCTCCTTCACGCCGTCCGTGAGCGCGCCGTAGCAAAAGTCCTTGCGATGGTATATGCAGACACAGCACCGACTCAATGGTGTGCGAAACACTGCTGAGCAGCACGTAGACGTCGTCACCTGGATGCTGTCGTTCAGGAGCGGTCCGTATGACTCCCTCTTGAGACTTGACGGTCTGTTCCAGCAACTCGAACAGGTCGGTAGTGTGTCCACGTTGGAGGCCCAGACGCTCCTCTCCTGCTGCGTGGCCTGCACCTTCGTCCCGATGGGCCTGAGCACGGCCGTGCGGTGTGGAAGATGTGCTAAGTTGCGACTAGTCGAAGAGGTAGCCATTACACATACCTGCTGAAGCTAGTCAAAGATGTAGCCATTACAGGTCTCACTGTAATGACCCCACTGTAATGGCTACAGCTTCGACTAGCTACAACAGGTATGTGCCAGCAGCAGCAGCACGGCTCGGCGAAGAAGAGTCTGTTGCTCTTCTTTCTCTTTGCTCTTGAAGAGCTCGCTTCCGCCGCTCGCGACTGTCATCAGCAGCTGATTCCATCGTCGCAGAGCGCTGGAGCCCACGCAGAGCCCTTGCGATGTTTGCTGCTGGGGCCACAGCAGCGAGTGTGTTAGAATCGCTTTCGGCCCAACAGTGCGTGGTGTCTAGAACATGCCATTCTCAGCGCCAGAGTCACAAAAACGATAGATGTCGCATCTTATTTCGTTTGAATTCAGTTTGGCGCCCAAAAGCCCGCCCACAGCCCAAACGAGTCATTCTCCGTTTGGACCAGCAGAGCACAAGCAAGAGACTTCCGACTGGACCATGGTGAGCGAGACGTACCTTCGCAAGGCGATGGCGCACACGAAGACCAAGTACGCGAGCACACTCCCAGCTACAGGCGAAGCACGCGCTGCTCAAGGACGAGCACGCAGACATGAAGAACAAGCCCTCGAAGCTCCAGGAGGAGCACGCAGAGCTTCACCACGAGCGCAACGACCAGGAGGGCGACACGTGGCTTTGGATAATGCAGCACGACAGGCTGCAGGCCAAGTACAAGAAACTACAGGCAGAGCACTCTCGATGGAAGGCCGCATGCGCGTCGCTCGTGGAGGAAGTGGAGCACAAGGTGTTGGCGGAGGAGTACCTGGTGTATCTGGCGCAGGAGTATGGCCACACTCACTGGCCGGTGGCCAAGGTGGCCGAGCTGAAGTTCGAGCTGGAACGCCAGCTCGCTGAGGCGCACGAGCTGGCCAAGGAGCGGGAGCAAGCGCTGATGGACAAGGTCGCGGCGCTCGAGAGCGAGGTTGTGGCGATCGAAGCGATCGAGGCGACGTCCAAGCGCAAGGTTGCGAAGCTCAACAGCGCCATCAAGCAGATGTGTGCCGGCATCACCAAGTCCCACCTGTCCAGCAAGGAGACGACGGACAGACTGGCCAAGGAACTCGCCGAGGCGAACAAGACGCTCTGCTCGCAGATGACGACGCTGCATAACAGCGCGAAGACGGCTGTGGCCAGGCGGGAAGCTGCCGCCTCCAGCAAGAAGTTATTGGCTGTACAAGTGACCAAGTCAGTGGCGGCGCCGACGCCGACGCAGCAGCGCTGATCCTGGGAGTTGGAGCTGATGGAGACTATGGAGAGGCTGCAGAAGATGGAGCTGAAGCTGAGTGAAGAGACTACAGTGCAGTCCAGGACTACGAGCAAATCGGCGGCGACGCCAGTGGCGTTGTTGAAGAAGCATGTGAAGTTGACGGCGCCAACGCAGCAGCCCGAGGAGACGATGAGTGCTGCGGCAAAAGGGCGGTTTGGTTGGGCGTGCAACACCAAGAGGTCGGGGTACCCACGTCGTCGTCGCCGCAGCTTTCTCGGCGATCGGCAGCTTAGTCGTCTTGGCGAAAGTTGGACGTGGACTACTGCGTGGCGGCTGCTGCGGCAAGGTGATGATCGGCGACAAGTTGGAATGGTTGGCGTGGGGAACTGACCCGCTTGGAGGCACTCATTTCTGCCTCTAAGCGTGGTCGGCTCTCCAAGCCTCTCTAGTTTGGCGGGACAGAGACTCACCACTCTCTGTTGCGCGCAATTATGTGGCTATTGCACGGTGGAGGTTCCTGGGCGTGGAGCGCTGGGGTCTGGTAGACCTTGCGTGAGGTGCGGGTGTGGTGTGCTTTTGCAGTGGTCGACAGGGGCTCATTACTCCTTGTCGACCACTGTGCTTGTCCACTTGTCCACTCGCTTGCTCTCCTACTTTGCTTCGGCGCTCGCGTCCGAGGCTTTCTACGTTTGATGTGCCTGGCGTTCGCTCGCTGAATGGACACTGCTGTTTGATGAAGACAAGCTAACTCTGGTGAACGACCGACCACGCTTGCTAAGACCTGTCCGAGGACAAGTTCGCGATTTGTACGTGTAGGTTTAATGCGTAAGACTTTATAATTGCTTTCGTGCTGCCAAGGTCGCCTTGGTCCATTAAATTGTCTTAGCTATAGGTGCGCTACCAACTACATCAACTACATGTACTGACGAAGCTGCCTGTTATCTACATCAACAGTGGACACCACCTTCGTCTTTCTCCTTGGGGGAAGATGTTCTCAGCAAAATGTCATACTTAGGCTCGAAACGGCAGAGACGCAAGCGCATCCATCCGGTGCGTGGCGGCGGCAGGAGCGGAAAAGCAAAATTCCCAAACCGGGACTCGAACCCGGGTCGCGTGGGTGAAAGCCACGTATCCTAACCGCCTAGACTATTTGGGAGCACCTTCTCTTAACCAAACACCACGCCCACACACAACCCCACCACGCGACTCACACACGCCCAAACACACCTATCTACACTACACCGCACCTGCCACCGTATAGCACGCCCGATCACTGCTCACCCGCGGCCCGACGACGTCTGGAAACCCGAGCTCGCCTCCACGCTCTTCGCGGCCACGTGTGGGAACTGCGAGGCGCCACCCAGCTCGCACAGCGCCAGCACAGCACAGCAGCACAGCAGCACAGCAGCACAGCAGCGCGGCAGTAGCTGACTGTCCTGTCGCCGTGCTGGCCAGCATAAAGCGCGTCCATCCGGTGCGTGGCGGCGGCAGGAGCGGAAAAGCAAAATTCCCAAACCGGGACTCGAACCCGGGTCGCGTGGGTGAAAGCCACGTATCCTAACCGCCTAGACTATTTGGGAGCACCTTCTCTTAACCAAACACCACGCCCACACACAACCCCACCACGCGACTCACACACGCCCAAACACACCTATCTACACTACACCGCACCTGCCACCGTATAGCACGCCCGATCACTGCTCACCCGCGGCCCGACGACGTCTGGAAACCCGAGCTCGCCTCCACGCTCTTCGCGGCCACGTGTGGGAACTGCGAGGCGCCACCCAGCTCGCACAGCGCCAGCACAGCACAGCAGCACAGCAGCACAGCAGCACAGCAGCGCGGCAGTAGCTGACTGTCCTGTCGCCGTGCTGGCCAGCATAAAGCGCGTCCATCCGGTGCGTGGCGGCGGCAGGAGCGGAAAAGCAAAATTCCCAAACCGGGACTCGAACCCGGGTCGCGTGGGTGAAAGCCACGTATCCTAACCGCCTAGACTATTTGGGAGCACCTTCTCTTAACCAAACACCACGCCCACACACAACCCCACCACGCGACTCACACACGCCCAAACACACCTATCTACACTACACCGCACCTGCCACCGTATAGCACGCCCGATCACTGCTCACCCGCGGCCCGACGACGTCTGGAAACCCGAGCTCGCCTCCACGCTCTTCGCGGCCACGTGTGGGAACTGCGAGGCGCCACCCAGCTCGCACAGCGCCAGCACAGCACAGCAGCACAGCAGCACAGCAGCACAGCAGCGCGGCAGTAGCTGACTGTCCTGTCGCCGTGCTGGCCAGCATAAAGCGCGTCCATCCGGTGCGTGGCGGCGGCAGGAGCGGAAAAGCAAAATTCCCAAACCGGGACTCGAACCCGGGTCGCGTGGGTGAAAGCCACGTATCCTAACCGCCTAGACTATTTGGGAGCACCTTCTCTTAACCAAACACCACGCCCACACACAACCCCACCACGCGACTCACACACGCCCAAACACACCTATCTACACTACACCGCACCTGCCACCGTATAGCACGCCCGATCACTGCTCACCCGCGGCCCGACGACATCTGGAAACCCGAGCTCGCCTCCACGCTCTTCGCGGCCACGTGTGGGAACTGCGAGGCGCCACCCAGCTCGCACAGCGCCAGCACAGCACAGCACAGCGCCAGCACAGCACAGCAGCACAGCAGCACAGCAGCGCGGCAGTAGCTGACTGTCCTGTCGCCGTGCTGGCCAGCATAAAGCGCGTCCATCCGGTGCGTGGCGGCGGCAGGAGCGGAAAAGCAAAATTCCCAAACCGGGACTCGAACCCGGGTCGCGTGGGTGAAAGCCACGTATCCTAACCGCCTAGACTATTTGGGAGCACCTTCTCTTAACCAAACACCACGCCCACACACAACCCCACCACGCGACTCACACACGCCCAAACACACCTATCTACACTACACCGCACCTGCCACCGTATAGCACGCCCGATCAAAAGGAAGTTGGGCTACGAGCTGCGGAGAGTTGAAAGCTTAGAAGACGGCTTCGGGCCGAGATTGCAAAACCAAAAGTGAGATTGATTGAGTGAGTTTTAGCTGCTAGCCTGCCTCCTACGCTCTCTTGTCGGCAAAAAGAAAAACGTCCATGTGGGGACTCGAACCCACACCCTACGGATCAAAGACCCGGCACTTAACCCACTACACCATACTGCATGACCAAAGTCACGCACACCCTACTCCTACATATGTAACTCTTACTATGCACCCACACGCATGTCCACGCCGCTTCAGCACTTGGACACGCTCCCACACGCTTGTTCTCACGCGCACGCAACCTGCGCGTCTCATCATGAGCACTTGACGCCGCTACAAATCCCCCCGCACACGCGTAGAGGCACGCGCACGCACACACGCCTTGCACCCACACCTGGTGCACACACGCACATGCACACGCAGCACCCTCTAACACTCTCCCTTGATGCGCTGTGCTTGGCGTCTTAGGCGTCCATGCCGAGTCCGACGAGAAACTGGCGGTGCTTGGGTCGGGCCAGTGCCTTGGTAAACCCGTCTGCGATCATCTCGTCTGTCGGCTTGTACTCGAGCACGATGACCTTGTCTTCCACCTTCTCGCGCAAGAAGTGATACTTCAAGTCGATGTGCTTGGTGCGTGAGTGGTACGCTGGGTTCTTGGCCAGCGCAATGCAACCTTGGTTGTCCTGAAAAATGGTAGTCGCACCCACACACTCACACCCCACGTCCAGTAGTAGCTGACGCAGCCACACTGCCTCTTGAGTGGCGTTGTACAGTGCCATGTACTCTGCCTCCGTGCTCGAGGTTGCCACTGTCGGTTGCCGCTTCGACTTCCACGAAATTGCACTCCCGTTCAGGAAGAACACGTAGCCAGTAGTCGAGCGCCGGGTGTCCAAATCACCTGCCCAGTTCGCATCCGCGTAGCCGATCAGCTCTCCCTTAGTCCCGCCGTTGAACACGAGTCCCAGGTCCTGAGTGGTCTTCAAGTACTTCAAAATCCGCTTCGCAGCCACCCAGTGAGACTTGTTGTACCGCTCGCAAAACTTGGCCACTTCACCCACAGCTTGAGCAATGTCCGGGCGCGTACAAGTTGCGAGGTACATCAAAGCCCCCACCAACTCGCGATACGGGTACCTGGGCACGAAATCTTCGTCTTCTGACGGCTTCACCAGCTTCGAGTTGCTGTCCGCTGATGTGTGCACTGCCTTGCACTTTTCCACGCCGAACTTCTCCGCGAGTCGTTGAATATACGCTCGCTGATTCATGATGATGGTCTTGTCGTCGCGGTTGCGGTGGATCTCGATGCCGAGACAGTACTTCAGCTCACCGAGCTCCTTGATGCTGAACTCGCGCTTCAGCGCCTTCTTGATCTCACCGATCTCCGCTTTCGTCCTGCTGAAGATCATGAGGTCGTCCACGTAGACGATAATGATGCTGAACTTCGAGTCCGAACGCCGAACATACACACACGGATCCGCCGCTGACCGATGGAAACCTTGGCCCTCCAGGTGCTTGTTCAGCTTGCTGTTCCATTGGCGTGCCGCTTGCTTCGTGCCGTAAAGCGCTTGCATCAACAGGCACTTCTTGGTTGGGTTGACTTGGTCTTCAAATCCGTCCGGCTGGTCCATATAGAGCTCCTCTTCAACGTCGCCGTAGAGAAACGCGGTGTCCACATCCACATTTTCAGCCTCCATGTCTTCCTCTGCTGCAATCGCCACCGCCGTGTTGATGGACTCTTTGCGTGCTACAGGAGCGAAAGTCTCCGTGTAGTCGACCCCTGGACGTTGCGTGAAGCCCTTCGCCACAAGACGAGCCTTGAACTTGATGATCTTCCCGCTCGGGTCACGCTTGATACGGAACACCCACTTGCACCCGATCGCCTTCTTGTCTGACGGCATGTCCACCAACTTCCAGGTGCGGTGATCCTCAAGCGACTTCATTTCGCTTTCCATGGCGCGCAGCCATTCGTCCTTGTACTTGCTCCGCATGACTTCATCGTACGACACCGCGCGCTCACCGTCGTCGTCTTCGGTGAGGAAGCAGTAGAGGGAATCGAACTCAGCCTCGTAGTCGTCCAGGTTGAACTCACCCCTTCGAGTCCCGGGAAATTCGTCTTGGTAGCGCACGACTCCACGCCTTTTGCGTGCCGGACGCACCATCCACTCCTCTTCGCCGTCTCTCCCTGGCGTGCTAGAGCCACGCGTTGGCACAGATCCGGTCGGTCCGCTGTGCTCCTCGGGTTCGTGGAGTGGGCGTGTCGGGGGCGTGCTGAAACCGTCGTCAACACTGGGTTCTTCGGTGCGCTCCTCTTCTTCATCGTTGTCGATGATGTCGATCACCTCCTGGTTGCGCGTCTTCGCCATTGTGACCGGTGGCGCTTCAGCAAACGCCACACTCCTTGAAATCACGATCGATCCGTCGCTGGGGTCCAGGAGTCGATATGCTTTGTGTTGCTTGGCGTAGCCGAGAAACACGCACTTGATCCCCGAGTTGTCCAGCTTTTTGCGTTTCTGCTTGGTCACATGGGCGTAGCACTCGGTCCCAAAAACGCGCATGTGCTCCAGACGTGGCGCCCTCTTGAAAACCAGCTGGAATGGGCTTGCGTGTGGGCTTGACGTGTTAGGCAACACGTTCCGAATGTCTGCAGCTGTCATGATGGCTTCGCACCAGTACGACTTGTCCATCCCGCTCTCCTCCAGCATGCAGCGTGTCATTTCGACCAGCGTACGGTTCATCCGCTCTGCCATGCCGTTCTGTTGCGGGTTGTAAGGCACCGTGAACTCTTGCTTGATGGTCTTCTCGTCGCACAGAGCCACCATCCCCGCGTTGCAGTATTCACCGCCGTTGTCACTGCGTAGCACCTTGACCTTGATGCCCGCACTTGTTTCTGCCTCCTTGAGAAACTTCTTGAACGCCTCACACACTTCGCTCTTCTTGTGCAGTGGGTAGATTGTCACAAAGCGACTCTTCATCATGATGAAGCTCACAATGTACTTGTAGCCCGACTTGGATGCAGGAGTGACGGGCCCCAACACATCAGAGCACACAGTGGTGTCCTTGCGTGCGCTCTCCCTGGCTTCGAGTCCCTCCTTGGTCGACTTGAAAGGCTTGCGTGCCTGCTTCGCAGTCGCACACACGCCACACACGGTTCCAGGCTCTGCCAGCGCACCCTTGAGTTTCCCGTCCTTGATCATGGAGTTTAGCGTGCCGAAAGACGCGTGGCCGAGTCGCCGGTGCCACAAATCCATATTGTCTTCAGCCGCATGGCACTCGTCGCCGCCCTCAATGTTGAGGAACATCAGCTTGCCTTGCTTCCTGCCCGTCGCCACCACTTGGCCGCCGCGTTTCACAACGCACTGCTCGCTGTCCATAGTCACGGTCATGCCGCGTGCCGTTGCAGCCGTGAGAGAGAACAGGTTCTTGTTCAAATCTTGAACGTGCAGTGTGTTTTCCAGTCGCGCGTTTATCCACGCACTACCAGTCCAGACACGCAGAACAACTGTTCCAACCCCGAGAATCTTCAAGCTCGCGCTGCTCTTTGCGCTCGATATGGTGCGCGCAGTCTTTACACCCGAGTACTCTTGAAACGCGTCGCGTGTCTTGCACATGTGTGCCGAAGCACCGCTGTCCATCACCCAGCACTCGCTAGCAAAAGCTTCCGTCGCATGGAACGCAACGTTCGACTGGTCTTGGACATCTTCATCGGGACTTGCCTCGGAACGGCAATCCCTCGCATAGTGGCCAGGCTTGCCACAGTTGAAACACTTCCCGAAGGGCCCCTTCTTGCGCATCCCGCGTGCGTTCTTCTTCTTCTGCTGCTGCTTCCCATTGCCCTTGCCGGCAAGAAGCGCAGTCGCTTCTTCGATGCGGTTCGAGTCCTTCTGACGCACTTCTTCCGCAATCAGCTTGCTCACCAGGTCTGCAAGCTTGAACTCACTCACTGACATGCGAAACGCTTGAACCAGAGCCTCGTAGCTCGATGGCAGACTCCGCAGCATCGTCGCGCAGACGTCTTCCTCAGTTGGCTCACACCCCGCGTTCTTCATCTCCATCACGAGCTTCTCCAACTCCGTCACGTGCTTGCCGACGGAGGACGCCGTGAACTTGAACGCCGAGAACTTTTCCTTGAGCCACAGCCGGTTCGCCATGTCTTGAGTCTTGTGGAACTTCTTCAACGTGTCCCACGCCTCCTTCGCAGTCGTGGACGTCACCACGTGCATCAACTGCGAGTCATTCAGGTTGAGCACAATCGCCGCGTGCGCTTGTTGCTCCTTCGCCGTCGATCCGGCTTCCCCGGAGACAGCTTCCCACAATCCCTTGGACATCAGGTACATCTTCATCTTGTAGCTCCACAGCGAGTAGTTCGAGCCGTCGAAAGGCTCGACCTTGAACTTGGTGTCGGTACTTGGGCTCATAACCAAAAGGAAGTTGGGCTACGAGCTGCGGAGAGTTGAAAGCTTAGAAGACGGCTTCGGGCCGAGATTGCAAAACCAAAAGTGAGATTGATTGAGTGAGTTTTAGCTGCTAGCCTGCCTCCTACGCTCTCTTGTCGGCAAAAAGAAAAACGTCCAAGTGGGGACTCGAACCCACACCCTACGGATCAAAGACCCGGCACTTAACCCACTACACCATACTGCATGACCAAAGTCACGCACACCCTACTCCTACATATGTAACTCTTACTATGCACCCACACGCATGTCCACGCCGCTTCAGCACTTGGACACGCTCCCACACGCTTGTTCTCACGCGCACGCAACCTGCGCGTCTCATCATGAGCACTTGACGCCGCTACAAATCCCCCCGCACACGCGTAGAGGCACGCGCACGCACACACGCCTTGCACCCACACCTGGTGCACACACGCACATGCACACGCAGCACCCTCTAACACGATCACTGCTCACCCGCGGCCCGACGACATCTGGAAACCCGAGCTCGCCTCCACGCTCTTCGCGGCCACGTGTGGGAACTGCGAGGCGCCACCCAGCTCGCACAGCGCCAGCACAGCACAGCAGCACAGCAGCGCGGCAGTAGCTGACTGTCCTGTCGCCGTGCTGGCCAGCATAAAGCGCGTCCATCCGGTGCGTGGCGGCGGCAGGAGCGGAAAAGCAAAATTCCCAAACCGGGACTCGAACCCGGGTCGCGTGGGTGAAAGCCACGTATCCTAACCGCCTAGACTATTTGGGAGCACCTTCTCTTAACCAAACACCACGCCCACACACAACCCCACCACGCGACTCACACACGCCCAAACACACCTATCTACACTACACCGCACCTGCCACCGTATAGCACGCCCGATCACTGCTCACCCGCGGCCCGACGACATCTGGAAACCCGAGCTCGCCTCCACGCTCTTCGCGGCCACGTGTGGGAACTGCGAGGCGCCACCCAGCTCGCACAGCGCCAGCACAGCACAGCAGCACAGCAGCACAGCAGCGCGGCAGTAGCTGACTGTCCTGTCGCCGTGCTGGCCAGCATAAAGCGCGTCCATCCGGTGCGTGGCGGCGGCAGGAGCGGAAAAGCAAAATTCCCAAACCGGGACTCGAACCCGGGTCGCGTGGGTGAAAGCCACGTATCCTAACCGCCTAGACTATTTGGGAGCACCTTCTCTTAACCAAACACCACGCCCACACACAACCCCACCACGCGACTCACACACGCCCAAACACACCTATCTACACTACACCGCACCTGCCACCGTATAGCACGCCCGATCACTGCTCACCCGCGGCCCGACGACATCTGGAAACCCGAGCTCGCCTCCACGCTCTTCGCGGCCACGTGTGGGAACTGCGAGGCGCCACCCAGCTCGCACAGCGCCAGCACAGCACAGCAGCACAGCAGCACAGCAGCGCGGCAGTAGCTGACTGTCCTGTCGCCGTGCTGGCCAGCATAAAGCGCGTCCATCCGGTGCGTGGCGGCGGCAGGAGCGGAAAAGCAAAATTCCCAAACCGGGACTCGAACCCGGGTCGCGTGGGTGAAAGCCACGTATCCTAACCGCCTAGACTATTTGGGAGCACCTTCTCTTAACCAAACACCACGCCCACACACAACCCCACCACGCGACTCACACACGCCCAAACACACCTATCTACACTACACCGCACCTGCCACCGTATAGCACGCCCGATCACTGCTCACCCGCGGCCCGACGACATCTGGAAACCCGAGCTCGCCTCCACGCTCTTCGCGGCCACGTGTGGGAACTGCGAGGCGCCACCCAGCTCGCACAGCGCCAGCACAGCACAGCAGCACAGCAGCACAGCAGCGCGGCAGTAGCTGACTGTCCTGTCGCCGTGCTGGCCAGCATAAAGCGCGTCCATCCGGTGCGTGGCGGCGGCAGGAGCGGAAAAGCAAAATTCCCAAACCGGGACTCGAACCCGGGTCGCGTGGGTGAAAGCCACGTATCCTAACCGCCTAGACTATTTGGGAGCACCTTCTCTTAACCAAACACCACGCCCACACACAACCCCACCACGCGACTCACACACGCCCAAACACACCTATCTACACTACACCGCACCTGCCACCGTATAGCACGCCCGATCACTGCTCACCCGCGGCCCGACGACGTCTGGAAACCCGAGCTCGCCTCCACGCTCTTCGCGGCCACGTGTGGGAACTGCGAGGCGCCACCCAGCTCGCACAGCGCCAGCACAGCACAGCAGCACAGCAGCGCGGCAGTAGCTGACTGTCCTGTCGCCGTGCTGGCCAGCATAAAGCGCGTCCATCCGGTGCGTGGCGGCGGCAGGAGCGGAAAAGCAAAATTCCCAAACCGGGACTCGAACCCGGGTCGCGTGGGTGAAAGCCACGTATCCTAACCGCCTAGACTATTTGGGAGCACCTTCTCTTAACCAAACACCACGCCCACACACAACCC
Source organism: Phytophthora ramorum (assembly GCF_020800215.1). NCBI lineage: Eukaryota > Oomycota > Peronosporomycetes > Peronosporales > Peronosporaceae > Phytophthora > Phytophthora ramorum. The sequence continues at coordinate 946,428 of NW_027150650.1, forward strand.
CACCACGCGACTCACACACGCCCAAACACACCTATCTACACTACACCGCACCTGCCACCGTATAGCACGCCCGATCACTGCTCACCCGCGGCCCGACGACGTCTGGAAACCCGAGCTCGCCTCCACGCTCTTCGCGGCCACGTGTGGGAACTGCGAGGCGCCACCCAGCTCGCACAGCGCCAGCACAGCACAGCAGCACAGCAGCACAGCAGCGCGGCAGTAGCTGACTGTCCTGTCGCCGTGCTGGCCAGCATAAAGCGCGTCCATCCGGTGCGTGGCGGCGGCAGGAGCGGAAAAGCAAAATTCCCAAACCGGGACTCGAACCCGGGTCGCGTGGGTGAAAGCCACGTATCCTAACCGCCTAGACTATTTGGGAGCACCTTCTCTTAACCAAACACCACGCCCACACACAACCCCACCACGCGACTCACACACGCCCAAACACACCTATCTACACTACACCGCACCTGCCACCGTATAGCACGCCCGATCACTGCTCACCCGCGGCCCGACGACGTCTGGAAACCCGAGCTCGCCTCCACGCTCTTCGCGGCCACGTGTGGGAACTGCGAGGCGCCACCCAGCTCGCACAGCGCCAGCACAGCACAGCAGCACAGCAGCACAGCAGCGCGGCAGTAGCTGACTGTCCTGTCGCCGTGCTGGCCAGCATAAAGCGCGTCCATCCGGTGCGTGGCGGCGGCAGGAGCGGAAAAGCAAAATTCCCAAACCGGGACTCGAACCCGGGTCGCGTGGGTGAAAGCCACGTATCCTAACCGCCTAGACTATTTGGGAGCACCTTCTCTTAACCAAACACCACGCCCACACACAACCCCACCACGCGACTCACACACGCCCAAACACACCTATCTACACTACACCGCACCTGCCACCGTATAGCACGCCCGATCACTGCTCACCCGCGGCCCGACGACATCTGGAAACCCGAGCTCGCCTCCACGCTCTTCGCGGCCACGTGTGGGAACTGCGAGGCGCCACCAGTTTGCAATATCCCGGCTACCCTACAAGCGCACGAAGACAGGGCCAAACCTGGTAACTGCGCATTTTAGCATTGTTCCCCAAAGTCGAGTGTCGTCGTGCCGTCGCCACCCAAGGCCCAAGACCCTTTTAAACGTTCATCGTATCCAGACATGGCACAACGAGTGGCGGAACAAGCCCCCCCCCCCAGGTCGAAATTTCGCTACCCACCGATGATGCCCTCGCTGCTGCTGAGAAAGTCATGGTAGATCCCTCGCGCTACGCTGCTGATCAAACAGCAGCCGACCTACGCCGGTTGGTCTCACCGGAGTCATGTGGATACCTGCGCGCGAGCTGACCGCCACGTTCTCTGATACAGAGATCATGACGTCGCTCGGATCGGATACGCAGCCGTCGGTTTGGTCGGACTACCGTCCTCACCTACGCGACTTCAAGCCCATTCGAAACGCTGGTATCAGCTTCGTGTGTACGGACCTGTCCGTCGTCAGCAAGATCAGTGGACAGTCGATCACGATCAGTGGTCGAAAGTTCCGAATCCAACCCTACTCGAAATACTCAAACTGGTACTACGGCGCAACGCCTTCCTGGTGACGTTGCGGACGACGAAATCTACGACTGGTTCGTTGAGCACGGAACGCCCCCGGTGTACCTCTCACCCAGTCGCACGATCCGTGGTTTGAAATCACGTGGCCGCCGTGTCTACTTCACAAATCCCCGCCACCATCGCTGATGATCGATGCGACAACCCCGTTGCGCGAAATCAACTTCGGAGCGCATGGATATGCAGTGGTCAACCACCACATCCGTGCATACAACCGCAGTGTGCCACCCTTCATTCAAGAATTGCGTGAGAAACGCAAAGCGCGCCCATCACCATCCAACCAGGTCGACCGTGCAAAAAAAAGGAAGTTGGCTATCTACGCGTGCGGAGGTTGGTAGGAAGAAGACGGCTTCGGGCCGAGATTGAAAAACCAAAAGTGAGTGAGATTGATTGAGTTAACTTGGTCTGCTCTACTTTCTACCTGTCTGTCCTGCGAGCCCTATGGCACCATAAAAATGTCCATCCCAATGCGCATCCCACATGCTACAAGTGTTGTCATGCCACGAAAAGCATGCTATGCGATCCTTGATATGGTGGGATTTGAGCCCGCGCCAGTTGGCTTACACACCAATCCCGTTAACCACTCGGGCTACCGGAACGCCAGCCACACGTCCAACAACACACTCTATTTGTGCGTGTTTCACACGCACCCAAATGCACCGCATGGGATCCTAAAGGCACCCCAAACGCAACTTGACATGCAACATATGCAATCTTGGAGCGCACCATCCGGGATCTGCAGGTGTGCAACCCACACACAAGCGTGTGACATCACACCCACCAACACTCTCCCTTGATGAGAACGCTGCGTGTCAACTTACGCCCTCATGCCCAGGCCCTCGACGAACTGGCGGTGCTTGTCACGTGTCAATGCCTTCGTCATGCCGTCTGCAATCATCTCGTCTGTCGGCTTGTAATCCAGCCGAATGACTGCACGTTCAATCTTCACACGCAGGAAGTGGAACTTGATGTCGATGTGCTTCGTGCGTGCATGGTACACCGGGTTCTTGGCTAGCGCGATGCACCCTTGGTTGTCTTGGTAAATGAGTGTAGCACCTTGATCTTCATAGCCCATGTCCTTCAATAGCAAGCGCAGCCACACCGCCTCTTGAGTCGCACTGTACAGACTCATGTACTCTGCCTCCGTACTTGACGTCGCCACAGTCGGCTGTCGCTTGGACTTCCACGAGATCGCGCTGCCGTTCAGAAAGAACACGTAGTCTGTCGTTGAGCGACGGGCGTCCAGGTCACCAGCCCAGTTCGCATCCGCGTAGCCGATAGGCTCTCCCTTGATCGCGCCGTTGAACACAATGTCCATGTCCTGAGTAGTCTTGAGGTACTTCAGGATCCGCTTCGCAGCAACCCAGTGACTCTTGTTGTAGCGCTCGCAAAACTTGGCCACCTCTCCCACAGCTTGAGCGATGTCCGGACGAGTGCATGTTGCCAGGTACATGAGAGCTCCCACCAGCTCACGGTACGGGTACTTCGCCACAAACGCTTCCTCTTCGGACATCTTGACCAGCTTCGAATTGCAGTCTGCTGGTGTGTGTACAGCCTTGCACTTGTCCACGCCGAACTTCTCCGCGAGTCGCTTGATGTAGGCCCGCTGATTCATCAAAATTGTCTTGTCCTCACGGTTGCGGTCAATCTCGATCCCAAGGCAGTATTTCAGCTCTCCCAGCTCCTTGATGCTGAACTCTTTCTTTAGCGCCACCTTAGTCGACTCGATATGTTCCTTCGTCTTGCTGAACAGCATGAGGTCGTCCACATAGATGACAACGATGCTGTACTCGTCAGTTGATCGACGAACGTAAACGCAGGGGTCTGCATCAGAGCGCCTGAATCCTTGGTCTTCGAGATGCTTGTTCAACTTGTTGTTCCACTGGCACACCGCTTGCTTCGTACCGTACAGTGCCTGCTTCAGCAAACACTTCACTGCTGGGTTTGATTGGTCTTCAAAACCATCAGGTTGGTCCATGTAGAGCTCTTCTTCCACGTCGCCATAGAGGAACGCAGTGTCCACGTCAACATTTTCAGCTTCCATGTCTTCCTCAGCCGCTGTCGCCAACGACGCGTTGATCGACTCCTTCCGTGCAACAGGAGCGAAGGTGTCAGTGAAGTCGATGCCTGGTCGCTGAGTATAGCCCTTGGCTACAAGTCGTGCCTTGAACTTCACAACGTTCCCGTTTGGGTCGCGCTTGATGCGGAACACCCACTTGCATCCGATAGCCTTCTTGTCGCGTGGCATTTTCACCTGTTGTGATCCTCTAGCGACTTCATTTCGCTCTTCATTGCGTCCAGCCACTGGTCCTTGTACTTGCTGCGCATGACCTCTTCGTATGATACGGCATGTTCGCCGTCATCATCCTCCGCGTGAAGACAGTAAAGTGAGTCTCACTCTGCCTCAAAATCGTCCAGGTTGAAATGTCCACGCTGCGCGCCTGTGTACTCATCTTGGTATCTCACCACCCCACGCCTTTTGCGCTCTGGTCGCACCATCCACCCTTCTTGGCCATCTCGCCCTGGTGTGCTTGACCCACGCGTGGGAACAGCGTGCGTTGGTCCTGCATGCTCGCTCTGCTGCGGTTCTTGTTGTGGTTCCATCGTTGGAGTACGGAAACCACCATCAACGTCTTGTTCATCTTGCGTGTCCTTGTCATCATCTTCATCAATGATATCAATCACGTCACCCTTCTTCGTGGCCACCTTGTCCGATGAATGGTCCGCAAATGTGACGCTCATTGAGACAACAATTGATCCGTCACTAGCATTCAGAAGTCGATACGCCTTGCTCTGCTTCGCATATCCGAGAAAGTAGCACTTCACTCCAGAGTCGTCCAGCTTCTTCCTCTTCTCCTTGGTCACGTGTGCATAGCACTCTGATCCGAACACCCGCATATGGTCCAGTCGAGGCTTCCACTTGAACACCATCTCGAACGGACTTACGTGAGGGTTAGACGTATTCGGCAAGACATTTCGAATGTCTGTCGCAGTCATGATTGCCTCGCACCAGTAGATCTTGTCAAGCCCACTCTCCTTGAGCATGCAGCGTGTCATCTCCATCAGCGTCCGGTTCATCCGCTCCGACATGACATTCTGTTGAGGGTTGTAAGGCACCGTAAACTCTTGCTTGATCGTCTTGGCATCGCACAGCGCATCGCACAGCGCATCGCACAGCGCATCGCACAGCGCATCCATTATAGCATTACGATATTCGCCGCCGTTGTCACTTCGCAAAATCTTGACCGTCAGTCCCGCAGTCACCTTGATCTCCTTAAGAAATTTAGCGAATGCGTCGGGAACTTCGCTCTTCATACACAACGGGTAGATCGTCACGTAGCGACTCTTCATCATGATGAAAGTCACAATGTACTTGTATCCGGACTTGGATGCTGGCGTAATAGGTCCGAGCACGTCCGAGCACACAATGTCGTCAGTGCGCTTGCTCTCCCTGGCTTCAAGCTCTCCCTTGTTCGAATGGAAGGTCTTGCGCACTTGCTTGACGGTCGCACAGACGCCACACACGTTGCCTTTTTCAGCCGGTGTACCGCTGATCCGCCCGTCCTTGATCATGTCGTTCAATGTCTGGAACAACGCGTGCCCGAGACGCCGATGCCACAGTCCAACGTCTTCCTCTACAATGTGGCATTCTTCGCCGGCGTCTGTGTTGAGATACATCAACTTGACAATCTTTCGTCCAGTTGCAACTGAGACGTCACCGCGCTTGATCACACACTTGTCTTGAGTCATAATGACTGTCACGCCATGAGCCGTCGCCGCTGTGAGTGAGAACAAGTTCTTGCTCAAATCTTGAACGTGAAGTGCATTCTCCAGCCGCGCATTGATCCATGACCTCCCGCTCCAGACACGCAACTGCACCGTTCCGTGCCCAAGCACTTTCAACTTGGCACTGCTCTTTGCGCTCGCCACACTGTATGACTTCGTCATCGGAGTGTAATCCTTGAACGCTTCTCGCGTCTTGCACATGTGCGTCGACGCCCCACTGTCCATGACCCAGCTCTCGCTTGCAAACATCTCGGTTACATTGAATGCAACGTTCGACTCGTCTAGGACTTCATTTTCTGGACTCGCCTTGGAACGGCAGTCCCTCGCGTAGTGGCCCATTTTGCCACAGTTGAAGCACGCCCCGGATGGCTTCCTGCGCCCACCCTGCTGCTTCTTCTTCGTGGCTTTCGCGTTACCCTTGTTCGCGAGTAGTGCCGTCGCTTCCTCGATCCGTGTTGAATCCTTCTGACGCACTTCTTCGGCAATTAACTTGCCCACCAAATCAGCCAGCTTTAGTTCCGTCATCGACATCCGGAACGCTTGCACCAGGCTCTCGTAGCTCGCTGGCAGACTCCGCAGCAACGTTGCGCAGACGTCTTCATCACTTGGCTCACAGCCCGCGCTCTTCATCTCCAGCACGAGCTGCTCCAACTCTGTCACGTGCTTGCTGACAGAGGACGTCGTGTACTTGAACGATGAGAACTTCTCCTTGAGCCACAGTCGATTTGCCACATCCTGAGCTCTGTGGAACTTCTCTAGCTTCTCCCAAGCTTCCTTGGCACTCTTCGCAGTCACCACATGCATGAGCTGCGAGTCGTTGAGATTCAGCACAATCGCCGCATGTGCTTGTTGCTCCTTCGACGAAGTGGCTTCAGCCTTGCCCTCAACGGCCTCCCACAATCCCTTGGACATCAGGTACATCTTCATCTTGTAACTCCACAGCGTGTAGTTGGACCCATCGAAGGGCTCCATCTTGAACTTGGTGTCGTTGCTTGGGCTCATAACCAAAAAGAAGTTGGCTATCTACGCGTGCGGAGGTTGGTAGGAAGAAGACGGCTTCGGGCCGAGATTGAAAAACCAAAAGTGAGTGAGATTGATTGAGTTAACTTGGTCTGCTCTACTTTCTACCTGTCTGTCCTGCGAGCCCTATGGCACCATAAAAATGTCCATCCCAATGCGCATCCCACGGCTACACATTCGGTTCACCTCCTACCTTAGTGCAACATGCACTATTGTACTCGTCACAAGTCGTTGGACCAAAATGTAGCCATCGGTTATGACGATTCACAGCCCTAAAACCTATAGCGACATTTAGATATAGGGTGCAAAGTTGGGTCTAGATTTCAAAAATGAGGTCAAAATCGGCTGAATCGCAGCCGTTACTGCGCTACGGGTCGCTTTACAAACGCACTCCTGAGGCTTCAGAGTTGCGGGAAACGGGTTGCTCTTGAGAAGCACTTCTGATTGGAGGAGGGGGCAACACACATGGATTTACAGGCGAAAGTGCAAATGTAGTAAAAAAACGTCCATAGATATTTTAACCAGGGGCTCAAATCATTTAAGCCAACATCGATTTACAGAGGTAGTTTGTCCTCGCTTCATGCCACGCTTGCTTGGCTTGGGATGAAAGTATCATATGTCACAGGTTAACGATACACACCTGATAAGGTGCTGGCGTCGCGAATATGGTGCACCGACCTCGAACTTGGTAATGTTGTCGGCTCTGTATTCGTCCATTACGGTCGTAGCGGTGCCACGAGCAATCTTCATACACGCAGCTACAAGGTCTCGGGTCCGCTTCCCCCTAAAGAGCCCTCCTTCCTTCGATATGGTCATGAACTCGTAACCCCGTACGACAAAGCCCTTCGGACATGGGGTCAGCTCTCGCGCCTTGGTGTTTGACCCGGACATGTTGCTAGCGAAGTAAAAGTTGTAATGCACGTACAACGCACTAAGGAACAGTGTTGTGGCCGTCTTAATCTGATCGGATAAAAACTCGAAGAGCTATTGCCATTTGTGTGGCATGTTAATAAGTTTTGGTCCAACCTTCAATGACGAGTACAATAAGGGATACATTCAGGTGACCACTCCACAGGGTGGTCCACATTCATAACAAAAGGCATATGACTGGTAGAAAGTAACACCTTTCTACCAATGAGAGTCATTCAATAGATAGGGGTTCTGCCAGCTATCCAATGGCAGAACCTCTCATTAGAAATATCAGTTTTAGGAGGAAACCCCATTTGCAATCAATACAGTTCTCATTTGGCACCAAAGCTATCGTTCGGTTCCTTTATCTAGGTTTAAGTATACTTGCGGATACAAGTATACTGAACTTAAGTTAAATACACCTACGCTTCCTCATACACGTGCGCACACGTGTAAGCTTAAGTAGTGGGTCTAAGCAGGCCCATTACACCTGGTAGCACTTTGTAGTCCGTCCAACGACCGACTAACACGTTCGTATGGAATACGAACGCGGGGCTGAGAACCTGCCCTCGGACAGTAACATGTCCGTGGGTAGCCCAAACACGTCCTGCAACGCATGTTGCGCGTGCAGACTGCCCCCACCTGTCGGAACCAGAGTGGGAGGCCCTCCAACGACTGTCAACAGTCATTGGGGAAGCGGCGGTAGCAACGATGTTGCGAACGCTATCACCGACGGAGCAACACGGTGTTGCTCTGGGTTTCATCGTGAAGGAACAGCGTGAAACCGCTGCTCGAACTTCGGTGTCGCCATCGGCCACACCGCGCGTGGAGTCATTGAAACTCCACGTAAGCAGCTACGTCGGAAGAGAGGGGGAACCTCTCCTCCGTTGGCTTGTCGAGGTCGACACTGCCATTACGGCTCGACGTATCGTCGACCCGTTGTCGAAGGTTGCGTTCGCCATGTCATGTCTTGGCGGACGAGCAAGGAGTTGGGCGTACGGACGCCGACTCACAGACCCTACGTGCTTTAGCACGTACGAGGATTTCAAGGAGGAGCTCAAACTAGCGTTTGAGCCCCCGCAGAACGAGTTCCGATCGAGGGCGGAGTTCCTCGATCTGCAACAGGGCAAGCATGACGTGCATGCTTACGCCCAAAGGGCACGGTACTTGGTCTCGAACATCGTGACCAACCCGATTGACGAGGCGACAAAGGTCGTCACGTTCATGAAAGGCCTTAGAGATGGGCCTGTAAAGACCTATCTCTTCCGAGAGTATCCAAATACTCTCGAGGCTGCAATTGCGCTCGCAATGCAAGAAGAGTTTAGCCTGCGGCAGGCTAAACTGCATGTGAACGCCCCACGGCTGATGCCATGACCGGTGGTAAGGCCGTCGGGAGGTCCCGAGCCAATGGACCTCTCGAGTGCGACCGCTGCTGGTTACCAGCAGCGTCGTGGATCAACGAATGTGCGTTGTTTCCGCTGCGGAAACATCGGTCACTACGCTCGCGAGTGCACAGCACCTGTGCACGCGGCGAGGAGCCGTCGTGGTGATACTGGGTATCGTCACGGGCAATAAAAAAACTAAAGGGACCAGCAGGCGCGGGGTGCCCTGCTGGTGATGCGGTCGAGCGTGTCGACATCGGACACGCTGCATTGAAGATCGCTTCCCCCAGTGAGAGTCAATCTCACTGCAAGAAGCAAGATGACAAGCCGAACCTTGTCATCCTGAAGGTAAGCTCGAAGAGAGAGAGGTCTCTTCGTGCTCTAGTGGACTGTGGTGCGTCGAACAACTTTGTTCGACTGCAAAGCCTTCCAAGGCTTGACTTCGAGGAGGTGAAAACACCTCGAAGTCTATTGGACGTGAGGCTAGCAACGGGTGTCGTTGTTAGAACCGAGAAGCGTATCGTACGCGTACGATTCTCTTATCAAGAGAAGGAGTTCGTCGACGAGCTTATCGTCCTGGAACTGGACGATAAGTTCGATATGGTGTTGGGCATGCCGTGCAAGCCACGGCATGATCCGGTGATCGACTGGACGAAGCGCACGATCGTGCGCTTCGGGAGCAGCAGCAGCGCGACAGAGAGCGATGGCCCTGTCGGCGCAGCACATGCACCACGTGATGCATGCGGACCTCCACCAGAGACAGCGCGGAATGCGGCTGTCTCCGATCACCCCAGGCGAACGCCAACGACTGCGAGAGTCGTTGGAAGAAGATGTGAAACGAATCAGCAGGGCCTGATTCAATCGGATTCGAGAGGGTCTCGAAGCGTCCGGGGCGACGCGGTCGTGTCGACAGATAATGTCGACACGCGATTTGTCGAAAGACACTCCGCCGTTAGGCGTAGAGGTGAAGAAGACGCGTCGGCTCTGGGAGCCGACGCTGCAAGCAGTGCGGACGGTTGCAAACGTCCCGCACCGGAAATGCTTGCGAGCTCGCGTGCAGCCGGGCTGCACGACGAAGCGGTGTGCGATCAAGCCGGGCTTGAACGCGTGCGCCCGCGGGTAAAACCCGCCGGCGAATACAAGGAACAACTGTCCACGGCCGGGCCTGGACAAGAAGAAACTCGCGGAGCCGGGCTCCGCACGAAAAGTGAACGGCGCAAGCGAGAAAAGCTGCGCAAGTCTCGGTCAGGGACCGAGACGCTACAAGTAGTGTCTGCCGGACAGACACAGGAGTTGGAGACGACCGTCGAGACACTGAGTGTCTTGACGCGTACGAGTATTGGTCTCCAATACAAGAAGATGAGGCTGGATAATCCTCCGACGTTAGCGTCGGAGTTGATGTCGCTCCCAGTCACAAGCTGGAAGCGTTTCGCTCGCGAACTGCACGATGGACGCATCGAGCAGATCTGCATCCTCTCGGACGTCGAGAGGATGACGTGTGAAGCAGAAGAGCTGAATCAGCTCATCTCTGAGGGCGCGGACGCCCTCAGCACGAAGTCGAAGAAGGAACGCTTCGACGAGCAAGGCTGGGACTCGCTCAAGGCGAGCCCCTTTTACAAGGTCTTGCGTGAGTACAAGGATGTACTCCCGGACGACATTCCTGCGGAGTTACCGCAGGACAAGGGTGTTCAGCACGAGATTGATCTCGTGCCGGGAACGAAGTATTGCGTCACGCGACAGTGGCCACTGCCGCGTGAGCAAGTCAAGGCAATCGACGACTTCTTTGAAAGTCGTCGCAATGCAGGACAAGTGCGGGAATCGAAGTCCCCGCACAGCGCGCCTACGTTCTGTGTGAAGAAACCACAGGGCGGGTGGCGCATCGTTCATGCGTACAACAAGCTGAACGATGCGACGGTACCGGCGCAGACGCCGATACCTCGAAAAGATGTGATCATCGATTCGATGACCTCGAGTACTATCTTCAGTACTCTGGATCTGAGAGACGGGTTCTATCAGATCCTCATGCGTGAGAGTGATATCCCTCTCACAGCGGTAAGCACTCCGAGCGGCATGCTCTGGGAGTGGCTCGTGATGCCGCAGGGGCTGAAGAACGCCCCAGCGACGTTCAACAGGTGCGTCACGCACTTGTTGCGCTCGGTGCGCGACTTCGCACCGAGCTATTTCGACGACGTGTTCATTCACAGCCGGGCTGTGAATGGGAAATCGGATGTGGAGATGCATACAGAGCATCTCCGCAAGTTGCTTGAGCTCATGCGAAAGCACAAGCTCTACGCGAACCTGAAGAAGTGTATCTTCGGGGCGACCGAGATACCCGTACTTGGGTGTCTCGTGGGGAAGAACGGCGTACGCCCTGACCCAGGAAAGGTCAGAGTGATCAATGAATGGCCTACGCCTTCAAACGTAAAGGAACTGCGGCAGTTCCTTGGACTCGCCACGTACTTGTGCAAGTACGTGAGCAACTACGCGGGCAAGATTCGCCCGCTGTCGCAGCTCTTAAAGAAAGAGGCTGCATGGGAATGGACTGCTGATTGTCAGCAGGCCTTTGAGGCAGTCAAGCAGGGCTTGACTGAGGCGCCGATCTTGGCGGTGGCCGACCAAGATCGCCCATTCCACGTTGTGTGCGATGCATCCGATTTCGCGATCGGATGCGCACTGATGCAACTCGATCACGAAGGTCGTGATCGTGTGGTTTACTACCAATCGCGTCAGCTGAAGCCAGCTGAGCGCAATTACCCGGTACATGACAAGGAATTCCTTGCCATGAAGTATGCACTCGCAAAGTTTCGAGTGTATCTACTTGGGAGTAGACCATTCGTGGTCTACACCGACCACGCATCGTTGCGTACGGCGATCAAGTCGCCGCACATATCACAAAGAATGGCACGGTGGCTGTCATTCTTTGCTGAATACAACTTCCAGGTTGAGTACAAACCTGGAAGGTTGAATGTCGTGGCCGACGCACTTTCGCGTCGACCAGATTATGCGGTGCACGAGGCCGACGCCAACGCAGTTGGCGTCGTCAGGACGACTACACCCTCGTCGTCCTTGTTGGATGACGTGAAGGCCGCATACGCACATGATGCGGATGCGAAGCAGTTGTTGGAGTACTTCTCCACACCTTCTGACAAGTCTCGTCAGAAGCTGGCCAAACACCTTCATGCCCGTGTACACCGTTATCGTGTACACAATGGTCTGCTGCTTTACAGCGCAGTCGACGACAACGCAGATCGCATTGTCGTGCCGGATGATCATGAGCTGAAGCTCAAGATCACGTACGAGTACCACGATGCCTCGACATCGGGACATCCTGGCCGTGAGAAGACATACTTGCTTCTCACGCGTGACTTCTACTGGAGTCACCAGTACAAATGGGTACGCAAGTACGTTCGTGCTTGCGAGGTATGCCAGCGTGTGAAGCCTGCGCCCAACTCGCAGGCTCCGCTTCAATCACTACCGACTCCGTCGGAGTGCTGGCAGTCCATTTCAATGGACTTTGTTTTTGGTCTTCCGCAAGACAACAAGCGGAGGACTGGTATTGTGGTCTTTGTTGACCGCTTCAGCAAGATGGTGCATCTTGCTGCAGTACCAGCCGAGGTGACAGCCAAACAGACGGCATGTCTGTTTGTCGACATGGTGTTTAGACACCATGGTATGCCACTCGACATCGTGTCGGATCGGGATCCGCGCTTTACAGCGCGATTCTGGCAAGAAGTGTTTACACTTCTTGGGACGCAGTTGTCCATGTCGACTGCGGATCACCCGCAGACCGACGGACAAACAGAGCGTGTCAACCGCGTGTTGGTTGACACCATGAAGAGCTACGCGCACTCGTTCCATCAATGGAGCGACTGCTTGCCGATGGTGGAGTTCGCCATCAACAACTCGGTGCATGTCTCGACACCGTTCTACGTGAATGCCATGAGGCACCCACGCGTACCGAGCGTACTCGGTGCGGTAGCTCCTTCCTTAAGTGGGGGAGGATATCCGGTTAATTCAAAACAACCGGATAAGCATGCTGATACAAGCAATGTATCAGCTGTAACGACTCGCGCACGTACTGCGCGCAGTCATGGCGACGACAACACAGTGTCTACGACGGGCGTAGACACTTCAATCGACAACGAACAACACGCGCAGGCCGGGCCTGCTGCGAACAAGGAGCACGAACTGAACCAGGGGTTCAGCTCGGATGCAATGGACTTTGTCCAACGTCGACAAGCCGTAATTCGGTTTGTCCAAGATGCAATAGCAGCTTCTGTCGATCGACAGAAGCTGAACGCCGACAACACCGGCAGGAAAAACACAAAATGAATTCAAAGTGGGTTCATTAGTTCTGTTAGCTACGCAGAACCTAGCTAAACATGCAGTTTCCGATTTCGGAGCAAGCTTGCTTGCTCCGCGCTTCATTGGGTCATTCACCGTGTTGGCGAAGCATGGCAACGCGTACACACTGGACATACCGTCCAGCATGCGCTTGCACCCAACGTTTTACGTTGGGCGACTGAAGCCGTACGTGTAGCACGAGTCACCTATGTCTGATGACTCGCCAAAGCGCTCTCGAGCGCGGCGACGCGCTTCAAGGCGCCAGAGAGCCTCGTCCCGACCTCGACCTTTACGTTCGAGGTCGTCTGCGCAACCTCCGCGAGCTGAGCCTTCAACAAGCTCAGCTCCTGACGCAGAGCAGCGAACTGCGACGCTTGGAGACGCTCAACAGCCTCCAAGCGAGACTCAAGGTTTGGTTGACCAAACCCGGGGCGTCTTCCCCCCCCCCCCCCCCCCCACCCCCGTTGCGAGGCGCACGCGGGGCAACTCGCTGGATCGTCCAGCGAATTGTTGGTCATCGGAACCAGACCCGAGGTCCGGTTCATTTTCGAATTCGTTGGAGAGGATTTCCTCCCCAACACGATACGTGGGAATCACGGAATGTCCTGATGGAGGACATTCCGGAAATGGTGACGGCGTACGAAGGCCGCCACCGCCACCTCCGCCGAAGGGCCTAAAACTTGGGCGAGCGCTGTAGTCGCCTACAGCACTCGGATAAGTGCTGCGATTATCCGCAGCACTAGAAGACGCCTGCGCCTGAAAACTAGCGCGCAGGGTCTTGAGGTCGTCAGGTACACACAAGGATGAGTACCCGTTGATGTCCCGCTCGGTGATGCGTACTGCTCCAGGGTAGCAGTACTCACAAGCAGTGTCATAAGGCACTGCGCAAGGAAGTCCGATACCGACTGCACCATGGTGCAGTCGTTCAAGTTTACCACGCTTCGAGAACTTCTCGTAGCGCTCCCGCGCCTGGCTAATCCGATCGCGATAGCCAGCGGGGTTCTTGTTGAAGTTTTCAACAAAGGCACTCCAACTTTGACAAAGTGCCTGCCACTCGGGCACTTTGCTCCTGCGAGAAGTCTTCTTGCTCGCAAACCATCGGAGCTCATGGAAGAGCCCGATGTAGTAGTCGCGCCTTTGATTCGTTAACGGATCAAAGTGTACTCGCTTCGCGACGTCATCGTCAACGATGGCGTTGCACGAGTACAGCGCGTACAGATTCGGTGGCGCGATCGCACCGAATCGGCTGCTGATCTCAAATTGAGACGGCATCCACGGCTCGCACACTGGTTCAGTGCGCGAGGCCGCAACAACAGCGGATGGAGCGGAGTCATCTCCATCCCGCGGAGTCGTCAAGGCTCCAGCGACAGCGAGCGGTGTTCCACTGCCGCTGCGCGAACGCTTCGAGCTCGAAGCGTTCGAGTCGTCCTCGCGTGGACGACGCAGGGTCAGTGTGGCCCGGAGACAAGGTGTCCTTGTCTCCTTCGAGCTCCCCCTCCTCGACTTCGCTTCCGTAGTCGAGGGGAACTCCCTCTCCACCCGGAGAGTAGATACCCACTCCGGTTTCGACAGCAATGATCTTGCCTGTCTTGTTTCGGATGGCATGTTTCTCATGCCATCTCGAGTGGTATCCAGCAACAGAGAGGCGACTCTCTGTTGCCGCGCTTGTCGACATCGCCGTCGAGGCGATGTCAATAGCGGTCGTGGCTGAGGCAGCGGCCGGCGTCTTGGACGAAGACGTCGTTGGCATGCTCATTGGGAATGAGCACGTGTTCTCCCGAAGAAAATACGGATTGACGTGTCGAGACCGGCACGTCAAATCCTAACGGGGGGATGGTGTAGCGGGGCTACACATTCGGTTCACCTCCTACCTTAGTGCAACATGCACTAAGGGATACATTCAGGTGACCACTCCACAGGGTGGTCCACATTCATAGCAAAAGGCATATGACTGGTAGAAAGTAACACCTTTCTACCAATGAGAGTCATTCAATAGATAGGGGTTCTGCCAGCTATCCAATGGCAGAACCTCTCATTAGAAATATCAGTTTTAGGAGGAAACCCCATTTACAATCAATACAGTTCTCATTTGGCACCAAAGCTATCGTTCGGTTCCTTTATCTAGGTTTAAGTATACTTGCGGATACAAGTATACTGAACTTAAGTAAATTACTCCTACGCTTCCTCATACACGTGCGCACAGTGTAAGCTTAAGTAGTGGGTCTAAGCAGACCCATTACAAGTGTTGTCATGCCACGAAAAGCATGCTATGCGATCCTTGATATGGTGGGATTTGAACCCGCGCCAGTTGGCTTACACACCAATCCCGTTAACCACTCGGGCTACGGAACGCCAGCCACACGTCCAACAACACACTCTATTTGTGCGTTTCTCACACGCACCCAAATGCACCGCATGGGATCCTAAAGGCACCCCAAACGCAACTTGACATGCAACATATGCAATCTTGGAGCGCACCATCCGGGATCTGCAGGTGTCCAACCCACACACATCACACCCACCAACAGGCACCCCACACGCAACTTGACATGCAACATATGCAATCTTGGAGCGCACCATCCGGGATATGCAGGTGTGCTACCCACACGCAAGCGTGTGACATCACACCCACCAACACAAAACAGTCTTTCTCCGAAGAGTCGGATTTCCTGGCCACGACACGATGCATGGCGCGCCCCATCACCTTGTCTCGGAGGTGTTGGTAGTTTCCGGAGATTGAGGTGTTCAGAAGATATCTATGTATACTCGGCTGGGCTTGGATCGTGAACACTTTTTCATCGGCACCATCAGCGGCGGAGAAGTCGGCCAGGTACGACTCAATGATGTCGCAAAGCTGCTCGACACTCACTTCCTCTGTCGTTTGCGTGATCACTGCACTGCTCAGGATATTTTCACTCAGTCGGGCAGCTTGATAGATGCTGCTACAAATTTCTGTGGCATTTTGGGATGCGTCCCACAGAATCAGATCTTGGTCAGGCGGGACTGTTCCATCATCACCGTTGATACTCAGCGGCATCTCTTGCGTTTTCGCGGCGGGGATAGCTACTGGCCCAAAACCCAGCTGCTTGGCGCGTAGGATACATGTCGGCGTACGGGCTGAACGCTTCACGATGCCGGTGGAAAATTTCGGGAGCCCACACCAGGCCAGACAGAGTTGGGTAGCACTCGGGCTACTCCTGTCACATCTTCCATGCTGCTGCTGGAGCAGATATCCGATTCATCCGCATCGGAGTCGTTGGGCTCCGGCGGGATAAAATCAGGGTCAACATCCGGCATGGGCGTGTCTCCGGTTTCGGCGCCAGAGTCTGCACCGGACTTTGAAGAAGCCTGGTTACTCACTCAAGGAGCATATCACCAAGATCTTCCCCAACACGAGCGACCTTAGCCCTCCGTCTGTGCTACAGCGTCTATGCTCGCCTGCGGGGGAGTTTTGGCTCCAAGCCCGACTTGTGGAACTTGACCTTGCGTTCCAGATCATTGCTCCGAGCATCTACATGGACCCGCTCAAGGTTGGTGCAGAAATCCAGCAGCAAGCCACCACGCTCCCGCATCCAATGTGACTCCTCTGGGGCGACAAGACTCTCAATGATCTGGTGAGTTTCCCGCTTGCGACGCGACTACTTCAGTTCCCGCTCCCAGCGGAACTCCGTGAATGTATCACCCAACTGCAGCAGGCGCAAGCGTCAACTGCTTCCAGCAGCCCTTCTCTCTAACGGGAGTTGGGCTCTGAGAGGGTTCTCGCTTAACGCCAACGGCATGAATCAAGTGACGAGGAGCTCGATGCAGCACCTTTCACATGGTTGGTCTACAGGAAACGTGCTTCACCGGGCCTCTCAACTCCAAACGCGCAAAAATGATCTGGAACCAAACCTCACGGTTTAATTCCAGCTTTTTGGTCACAAGACCATGTGACTACTTACACTGGTCACGCTGGGGTAGGCTTACTGCTTACGCCGACCTACCCGGTCAAAGACCTACACGATGTTACCCTTCGCCACGTCAGTTCACCTGATATGATGGATCGATATTTGCTACTACAAGGACTCGACGGGGGCGTACATCCACGTGTTATACGCCCCTGTAAAGCCTCAGAAGCGACCTAACTTTTTAAACACCTCGAACGCGACTTCGAGGAAGCACATCGTCATGGGAGACTTCAACACGGTGCTTTCAAGCCAACTTGACCAAGTCAACCACGCGGACCGACATCGGATCAAGGGAAGAACGGAGCTACTGGACTGGATACAGGCTCTAAACGTTGTAGACGCTTGGCGCCTAGAACACCCGGAGCTTGTGGAATTCACCAGTTCCACAGCCTCTTCAAGAATTGACTACGTGATGATGAGCGCACAGCTCTTTCATTCTGCTATGCAAGGAGTATTGCACGACTTTCGTGACCGAGCCAATGTGGGCGACCACAACAGAATCGACTTTCGACTTGGATCAGCGGTGTTTCGGCCAGCAAACCTGCTGTCTTGGAACCCTAGTACCAAGGTCACCACATGAGTGTTTAACTTTACGGATTGAACCTTCGTCACCCGAAAAAATTAAGGTCGCTAACTGGTTGAGCCCCAGAGCGACATTTTATGACTCCGAATGAGCAGAATATTGAGGCTACCATTTTTTAAATAGCGCGCTCAGATTGGCTAAATATAATAATGGCTGCAGATGTCACTCATTTGTGTCCACATTTCTTTGATACAGTGAAAAACCTAGGGCGTCATATCATTGTGTCCAAATCTGTAGTATTGACGCGCAGACGTTCGCATTTCTCTTTATGGCCTTGGGCAGTGTGAGTGCAAGCATCAATCAGAACGAGCACTATATTCTCGTCATTGCCCTCGCTGCCCATCTTGTAATTGGTGGTCACGCACTTTCCTAAATCTATGCGCTGCCAAACTTATTGTTTTGGCGTCCCAGAATACTGCGGGAATCGCTCTAATTGACCGTTAAAACTTTGGATACAGACCTACGAGGTGCGTCATCCCACTCGTAGTACTTCGTCTATGCGAAATACTCAGTGACGAGGTGAACAAGAGTTTTCGAATACTGAGAATTAAATGAGGAGAACGAAGTGTGTAGTTTGAGAGAAAACAAATAGTGTAACTGTTGTTGTAGGGGAAGGCATCTAGAAGGACGCTACATGCAAGTAATAGTAGTTCCTAGAAACCCGCAGGTCTCGTTCGTGAGAACTCTGTTTCTTTTCTTTCATAATCAAAGCCCTCATGGTCAAAGACCTCAACCGCCACTCTCAAGCACACCGTTGGTGCTGCTATCGCGCTGGTAAAATAGAAATTGTCCCTCCGATGCCGAACACGCTATCACATTTGGCAGTGAGGATAACAACAGCAAAACCTTCAATCGGGCTCGCAATGAAGCTCATTTAAAAACGAGCAACATTGCCTCAACCTGCAGCGCCGCGAATGTAATGGAGTACAGCTCCGTTTAGGTTTAGCAGCGACGTACGTGTTCACGACCACGTACTGGTCAAGGGTGCTTACTGTTTTGTTTACTGCCAGAATGAGGTCTCCACGATTATGCAGAAACGGATGGCCGCAGCAGCGGGACCTGAGCTAGAGTGCCTTAGACAGTTGACTGCGGTTGATTCATTTTTCAATTTCCTTTCAAGAAATAAGCTTCCTCTGTTCCGTCAAAAGCATGAACGCTGAGGCAACCGCAACAGAGTTACACCTGCTCGAGACTACACTGGCGCGACTCGATCTAAACCGCGCGGTTCTAATTCCACGACAGCCGAGGACATCGTGTTCTGCGACGTGTGGATAGACGCGAGTTGCAACCCAATTGATGGTGTTTGTCAGGCAGATTTCAAAGCGGCGTTTGATGGCACGGAAAGGAGTGGTCCACCCGGAGAGGACATCTACGTCCTTGAGTTCACGATTCTAGACAATAGCCTGGGCAGTGTCAAAGTTTATCACCTTCTATACTGGGGTAGAGAACGTGTGTGTGGCAGTGGGGCACCCCCAAGGCCATACAGAGTTACGCTATAGCATGGTATCGGTCACGGAATGATGTGTTCAACTTCGTGGATTGCTGGACAGTTCTTAAACACTCGAGTGGGGAGTGTGGCGCGATTTCAACAACAAGCACAAAAAACGAGAAGAAAAAATATCGATTTCACACCTCGCTAAATGAGGCAGCAGCAGTGGGGGGGGGGGGGGGGGGGGGGGGCAGAGAGGGGGAATCGTTTGAGACCACGGCGAACAAAATGCTACTTATCCCCCATTTAGAGTTATCGAGATAATCGACCTTAAAGATGGCCATCCAATCTTCATACATCACCGAAATGTCAAAATGTTGGTGTCCTTTACATTCCTCAAAAGGGTAAATCTAGTCGATTTCGATAGCTTTTAATAAGAGCTTCGATAATATACGTTCCACAAAAATTGAAGGAATATTGCCGCCACCCGCCACCGCCATTTTGGGGTCTTGAAAATGGAGATATTTTTTAAAAAGATGTCGCTTCACCAATATCGAACATTCCCCAGCAGACAAGGGCTCAAAGTAAGCACAAGACGCGATTCGTCCTTTGGTTGATTAGTAAATATTTGTTTGACGTTGTCTTTAACCGAAGAAAAAAGCGACTTTTTGCAGTTGACCAATCAGGTCAGGAGAATAAAATTGATACTTTTTGTTGCTTTTGGAAGGTTCCTCAAGAAAAATCTTTGATGAGCGACCTTGCCAGTGCATTGGCTGATCACCAGCGCCGCTGCCAGCAGTTGCTGCATGGAGGCACGGCATCTAGTCTAAAAGAAGCCGTAGATGCAGCCCATGCCTGCCTAGAGGTTGATAACACGCAGGTCCAGGGGTATCTGCTGTTGACTGAGGCGCTTTCTCGACTGCGCAGACATGAAGACGCCGTGATTTGGTACAAGAAAGGTTTGTAGCGTCGTTTACGATTGTATAATATTTATCGAGTGTTATGCACTTTTTGACGCTGCTGTTCTGTTGGCCTACAGGACTGGAGCTGCATCCAGACAACAGGGGGCTTCAAAAGGGGCTGAAAGAAGCTCGAGTGGCGGTTTTGAATGATTTACTTGAGGAAAGTGAAGAAGAGGAAGACACAGTGGTAGAGACTGAAGGACGCTTGTGTGAGGCTGTTAGAGGAGAAGGCTATGTTGGCAAATTACGTGAGACGCAACCTGCAGAAGAAGACGTCTCGCACCGTTCGACGCAGATCGTTCAGCGTGCACAAACATATGCTGCTTCCGGTCTCAATGAAGTCCTGACAGATGAAAGCGAGAACTCTACGGTACAAGGCGGAAGGGAGACACAGGCCGCCGTTTTTCAAGCAAAAATGGAGCGCGTGCTGGAGCACCTGGACGTGCTGAAACTCGCGAGGCTTTCAGCCCTGTATATTTTCACCGAGCTGTTGAATTTGCGGCGCGTAACGTTTGGGATTGGACTCTTCTTTTTCGGATTGCTAGCTCAAGCAATCATGCATCGACAAAAGATTATGGTGATTTCCATGCTGGTGATATGCTTCTATCGCTCGCAGCTGAAGGAGCGTGTGCTGCGTTACGCACAGGATTGGGTGCAGATATCCACTGACAAGTTGGGTGCTTTTACGTGGGCTCCACGGATTATTTTTGTTATTCCAGTGTTCATGAAGGTCTTTGGACAACTGAAGTTTATGCTGTTCTTGCAGCAAGATGTGCGTTTGGCAGGGATTGTGGTCGGAGTGACTGCAGCGCTTGTTGCGAACTCCCTGCGAGCTGATGCTGGACCGCAGGCTAAGTTATGGGGCGAAGGGAGGCGATTAAAGTTTGCTGCTTATTTTTCTAGTATCGTCTACTGGGTGGGCTGGCGTGGCCAACTAGGTGACACAATACGGTTGTTCGGGCCGGCATTTATCGATGCTGCCGGAATTGTACTAGGCTCTGTATCATCTTCTGAACTACAAGAGGTCTGCCGACGCGCATTCAAGAGGCTTTATAGCGAAGTTGCGAACGATATTCAGTCCGATGTTGACCTAGATGCGTGGTTCTTTTTGGGTCTGGGTAATTGGATCGTGGAGTACTGGCAACAGCCTACGGATTTTTCTCTGGAGATGCTGTCAAAGATGCTGTCTGAGTGTATCGATTCCATGGAGAAAGCTGCAGTGCGGACGTTCAGCCCTGAATTGCGTCATTTGCGAGAGCAGTTAATTAATATGGAAATCACTGACGAGCTGCAACTGCTTGTCGCTTATTTGAAGAAGAGCCTCGAGGCTGTTCCACCTCCGAAGTCGTTCGGCATGGCAGCATTATTTGCTAAGCGATGCCCATCGTTCGTGGTTTTTGTTTTTTGGTCGTTTTCAACGGAGTCATATCGGTGCCGCTGTTGCCGTTCGTCGTTTCTGAGTCCCAAGAAGCGAGAAACTTGTATAATCGTTACCGCGGGGGAAAGCTACACGAAATGGACGGCTTGGAGCTCATGTTGCTGGGTTCGCCACTCTTCCGCGTCTGGGAAAATGTTAAGGGGTGTATTTACTGTCTGGAGGGGAGTGTCACGTTTTCAAAGGCTGTCGCTACCGGAACGCGCATTGTTTCAGCTGCAGCGCGGATCAGGTACGCATTGCTCGATAGCTTACGACTTGCGTTTGCGTCTGTGACGCTAATTGTGGTTTGTGTTTGTCTAGTCAACTGGCGGTATTTGCATCCCGTGTGAAGAAAGAGGGCGTTTTTGCTAATGCTCATGATATCCCGGATCATATCGCGAATGCGTTTCTCGTCACCAAAGACTCGAGGTTTGCGTGCATTTATTCAACCGAAGATCTTGCATAGGCTTGACTAACGATTTTGCTTGCTGTTTGAAGTCTGATCATTGATGGCGTGCGCTTCATTCGTGGAAGTGCTCAGTTCGAGGACCTGACGACCTCAATCAGCAACTGGTGGTATGGAGGACACACCAAGGAGACTAGCTCATCGCGACAAGAAGAAAGCTAGGCCGCTTATTTAAAAACATGTATTCGAGTCAAGGCATATCATTTCTATGTATGTACGGGAGATGCGTGGGGCGGAGAGGGCAGGCCCACCAGGAAATACGTCTATGTTTGCGCCCCCAGCAACCGCTGCTCGTTGTCGGGCTGCCGCTCTTTTTGCTTCTGTCTTCGTATTTGTCTTGCCGGCAGCCGTCGCTGGAGGCCAGGAGCACCAAGCTAGTTGAAACGGCGCTTTTGGTTGAAGCGCTTCATCTCCATGATCGCAGACGAAAGCGGCTGCTCGCTGTACTCGCCCTTTATCCAGGGGTGGTTTAGCGCCTGAGCTGCACTGAAGCGATCCTGCGCTGACACATTAAGCAGGTTGCGGATCAGATCCTTGGCTGCTCGTATATACACACGTGGAGCAGTCAGATATCCGTTCACACGATCAGATTCAGCAGACAATTGTGCTAACCTCCGTCCGATACGTTTGTCCAATAAGGGTGAGGGAAGTCCAGTGCACCAGAACGGATTTTGAGATACACCGACTCGAGGCCGTTCTCGTCTTCTGAGAATGGAGGAAACCCGCACAACCTGAAGGTTTGAACGGAAACAGGAAAACGTCCACTTTTGAGTATTTGAACTGGAAAAAACACCCGTCGCACAAGATATCCACTTACATGATGTACAAGACAACGCCCAAACTCCACAGATCCACCTTGCTGTCGTAGCCTTCTCCATTTAGTACCTCGGGCGCTGGTCGCGAAGAAACACACATGTAATGTCAGGAATATGCCAAAGCAACGACCCTCAACTCGTCTTCGTGCCACTCACCAACATAGTAATCTGTTCCGCAGCTTGTGTATGCGCGGCCACGAGAGCGCGCGCCATCATCTTCGTCCTCCAGGATTTTGGCAATACCAAAGTCACTAAGCTTGACGTCGCCACTGTCGCCGCTGGCGAGAAGAATGTTCTCTGGCTTGATATCGCGATGCAAAATGTGGCACGAATGCAGGTAATGAATCGCCTGCAGCACGTTGGTAACGATCTCTGCCGCCTGCCGCTCCGAGTACACGCCCACACGCACAATGCGGTCGAACAGCTCGCCACCAGTTACTCTGCAAACAAGAAAACGAATCAAGTCAGTTCTCATAGCGGGTAGAGTGGTATTATCGCCAGCGCACCTCTCCATGACCAGGAGTAGCTCCTGGTCGCTCTCGTAGACCTCCTCGAGGCTGATGATGTTGGCGTGCTTGACCCGCAGCAGGACCGTGATCTCGTCCCGCAGCGTCTTCTTCTTGACGCACAGCGCCTTGTTGATGACCTTGACGGCGAAGATCTGCTGCGTCTCCTTCCTCCGGCACAGATACACGAGCGAGAAGGCACCTCGGCCGATGAGGTCGCCCACATCGTAGAGCGAGTGGAACATGGCCACGCCGTGCACATCCGAGAGTCCCTGCGTCACGAGATGGTCCTCTTCCTTACGGAAGAAGGCTGAGAGTGGGGGAGCTGCAGCCAACGATCACAAGCCACTGGTTAGCCATCTCAGAGCACCCAGCCGATGGCGAAAGCTCCTAAAACGGACCTTTAAACGCCGCCATGGGAGCTTGATGGACAAAAAACTAGCTAGCCGCTCAGTCACTGGGGGGGGGCCTCTGCTGCTGGACGAAGGTTGAGAGCTTTTTTCTCTGTGTGGGTTGCCGAGCTGCACGACGAGGCGGCGTGGCGTAGGCGCAGGCACGGGCTGAGTGCGATGGCTTGAGCCGTCGTCAAGCCGATCTGACTGCGAGTCGCTTTGGGAAATGCTGCCGGCTTCTTCTCTGGCACGCCACATCGGACTTAGTCGGATATTCGACTTGACGATTGGCTAAAACATTTCCATTTCAACCAATCGTCGAGCCGATGTCTTGAGAGGAACTGGACAGCTGACGGAGGTGCTGCCATCGGGACATGCGAAGCCCAAGCAGCCTGCGCAACGCACAAATGCTGTAATAGGCAAAGCCACCTGCACAGGCGGCAGTGTTTATATTGACCACCTGCCATCGGAGACGTCGCCGTCTCCACCAAAACTCATGATGCAAAAGCACGACAAGACGGTAACTTCAAGTTCGCGTTGCCTTTGACGTCGCTAGAGTCGGCGATCCCTCCACATCGAAATGTGTCACTGGTGTCCGCATCCCCCCTCCGCTGTCGGCAGCTCAGTGCATGCCGTGGGTGATGGTGATCAACACGACCGACATTAGCGAGAAGCCCAGCACCAGGTACAGCCACGCCTGGTGCGCGAACGGACTCGCAAAGCGGTTCTTGTTGCCGCGCGCCGCTGGAGTGCCTGGGCGTGTGACGGCCACCTCCATCGGGTGCATCCGCTTCCACTCCGTCGCCAACCGACGGCGCAGGCAGAACACAAGGAACGTAGGGACGATCCACTACAGTACAACGCCAAAGCATGGAGGCACGTCGCGCAGTTGTAAGTACGTGCCCCTGAGAAAACACGCAAAGCTACGAAGTCGAGTCGTACCTGAATGCCCAAGCCTGCGTATGCGCCCGTGAACCCCACCAGCATCGACACATCCTCCGTGAAGAATGCCACCACGAGCGGCGGCAGAAGCGCCACCAGCGCGTACATGTTGGTCTCCAAGAAGCCGTACAGACCCCTGGACGGGGTGGCGTCGGTCGTCGCTTCCGATTCACTCATGCTCGACGCGAGGTGGCGGATATTCTCACGGAGCGTGATGCAGATGAGCGGAAAACTTGCACTACGCACGACCAAGCATTGCATCGTTAGCATAGCATTTTCAAAAGCGTGCGAGCGGCGTGGATAGAACAACACAAGCACCCACCTCAGCGTGAAGACCGGGAATAAGCTCAGGAAGTACCCAAACGCTTGCACCGGGTAGTTCTTGAAGTTGAGTGTGTATACATCCTAAGCAGCACATAACACAACGGCAAAGTCAGCGCTTACGGTACCGTACCAGTAACAACATTACGACTGCGACCAACCTCGACGTCCTCTGGTTGGAAACGGAAGGTCGCCGAGGAGCAGAGCACGAAATAAACGCTCAGGACCGCCTACGAGGACAAGCAACAACAGAGCGTGAACAACGACTAAAAAATTAAGATGCGTGAAGAGGACGCAGGTCGGCACAGAACATACCATGAAGGACGACGCCAGGACCAAGCCCACTTTCGATTTGTCCGTGATTGGTGCAACGAGGCCCGGAATACTGCAGCAGAGGCGTCAGGCCCAGTCAGAGTCAGATTGTTGTTAGCATCCTTCACAGCATTGTTTCTTGTAGCGCTGCGTACGTACCTGTGGTGGCACATGAATGAATAGATGCATACGCCAAAAAAGGTGGCAACGTTGGCCGGCTTTTCGTAGCTGACCACGTCAGCCACGCTGCGGCCGTGACCTCGCGCGATCCCGACGATGGCCAGCACAATCATAAGTCCGAACGACGCGTGGCGGATGACAGTTGAAACAAGCTGGAGTGTGCGCGTCTTGTGCACATGACCAAACGTGAACGGCCCGAGGAGCAGACCGAAGAGCACGACAAAGAGGCGGTACAAGTCCGAGCTGTTAAACTTGTCCGAGCACTCCCACACGACAGCATCCGCAGATGGACGTGGGCAGATAATCTCACGCAGAGACTTTGGGACGGCTGCAGCGACAACAACAGACCCAATTACCAACGTTAGAACTGCAATAGGGGGAAATTTTCTCTCACTAAAGACCCACTAACCGACGGCGTAGATAGCCAAGTCGCCATAGAGATACACAGTAATGCATGCATAAAATGCAACGATCCCGCGGTGGTTGAACAGCAGTTCAGCCATTTCAGCCAGCTCCATCTACAAATGCGCCGCACAATGATCAGCATCCACAAAACACCACCTCTCCACTGCATTGCTCCACACCTTCTTCGACAGATCAAAGTGGAATCTCAGCTCGCTGGTCTTGGCCCGCAGATTCCGCTCCAACGCATCTTGCTTCTACAAACCGCAAAACGCAAACCGAACGTCCGTGACGAAATCGTCCACACATGAGATCTGCTGACCCCCAAAGCCAAAACACGCAATAGTACTTCGTTGGCGACCATTAGCGGCACAAACTCCGAGTGTGCGTCGCCATCGTCGCTGTCGCTGAGCTCTTCGACCGGGCGCTTCTCGTCCCCATTGCTGGCATCCACCCCAAGCTCCCGCGCGCGCCGCTTGAGTGCGTTGACACCCGCGATGGCCTCGAGCATGAAGGTGGACGTCACATAGCTGACCGAGGCCAGGACGGACAAGGCGATGGACCCGTAGATAAGGCCAACCTGCAGCAAATCCAGTGTTAAACAACATGCTGATACCAGTTTTGTTCGTGCAGTTTACATTGGCGAAGGCGTGCGGGATCGTGAGCGCACCGGCCCCAACGATGAGGTTGAAGATGAAGACGAAGCCCGTGAGGGGCGAGTAGCTGCCGATGCTCGGCCCGCCGCCCGCCATGCTCGATCAATTAACGGAGCCGCTCGGGATCAGGTCGGGAGAGGAAGAGAATGTGGTACAGCATGTCAAATCGCACTTAATCGAAGAACTAAGTGCGATCACAGCTCACTTCAAGTTCGCATGGAGTCCATGGCGGTGCTTCGCGCTCGCTTTCTGCTCACTAGCGGCCACTTTGTAGCCACGTGTTTGGTCGGGATGGAGGTGGGCGACCTGCTCTCGACTGACAATTGCTGTGGTGTATTGTTTTCTGACGTGGTTGTTGTGGCAAGACCGCCAACGTCGCCGCGTATCTGTCCTTCGCCTTAGCAGTCGGGAGCCTCTTCGCGGGCCTCGACGTCTTCTCGCCGACGGTAGACGTTTACAGGCATGCAGGCTCGCTCTTTGCTGATCGATTTTCTCATGAACATTTTCGCCAGCAGAAGAACGCCGTGCATATCTTCTGTCATTTCCTGGGAGGAGTGCTGGTCTGCCAAATGATCCTGCACGACCTGGACCCGCCTCGATATCTCTGGTACGAGCATTTACTTCGCAGATGTGTGTAAGAAGTATCTCGCGTTGTGACAGAGGGTTCTCTGCTTTCTGACAGGTATGTGGTGTTACTGGCCCACTTGCCAAGCTCGCTGTGCACGCTGGACACCATCGTGCAGCTCTTCATCCTCAAAACGGCGCGGCGGTCGTACTGATGAGCAGTGCTCACTGACCAGTGATCGAGAGAAGTTGGTGCTTATGACTAAGTGTTATTATAAAAAAGAGCAATACTTCACACTACTGCGAGGCATCTGTATCCCTTCAATTCGGTTTCTCCTGTGAGCTCAGTCAAGTGCGAGTTGCTTAGGCGTTGTTCTTCTTCATCAGGTTCAGCGCGCTGCCGTTCTTGAACCAAGCAATCTGCTCCTCGTTGAACGTGTGGTTCACCGTGATGTCGAACGCAGCCTCACCGGATGCAGGGGTCACACGCAGCGTAAGCGGCTTGCCGGGGCTGAAGGACTTCAGACCCACGATGGCCACCTTGTCGTTGCCCGTGATCTTGTCGTAGTCCGCCGGGTTCGCGAACGTCAGCGGCAGCATACCCTGCTTCTTCAGGTTGGTCTCGTGAATACGCGCGAACGACTTCACAATCACGGCACGGCCGCCAAGGTGACGCGGCTCCAGAGCGGCGTGCTCGCGCGAGCTGCCCTCACCGTAGTTCTCGTCACCGATCACCACCCAGCTGACACCGTCAGCCTTGTACTGGCGGGCAACAGCGGGAACCTTGTCAAACTTGCCAGTGAACTGGTTCTTCACGCTGTTCGTCTCGCCCGTCTCCGAGTTCTCAGCACCAATCAGCAGGTTGTTCGAGATGTTGTCGAGGTGGCCACGGTACTTCAGCCACGGGCCGGCCATACTGATGTGATCGGTAGTGCACTTGCCCTTAGCCTTGATCAGCACCGGCATGTCCGTTAGGTCCTCACCACTCCACTCATCGAAAGCCGACAGCAGAGCCAGACGATCGCTCTCGGGGTCAACGTTCACCACCAGACCCTCGCCGCTGGTAGGCGGGGCCTGGAACGTCTCCTCACCGGGGTCGAAGCCACGCGGCGGCAGCTCCTTGCCAAACGGGGCGGCGAACTTAAAGTCCTTTCCATCCGGGGTCTTGATCGTGTCCTTTGCGGGGTCGAACGTGGTAATACCGGCAATTGCGCTCACGGTTACCATCTCCGGGGACGTCACGAAGCTGTGCGTGGCCGGGTTGCCATCAGCACGCTTGGCGAAGTTACGGTTGTACGACGTGAAAATCGAGTTCTTCTGTCCCATGGGCATGTCGGTACGGTTCCACTGACCAATGCACGGGCCGCAGGCGTTGGCGAGGACCGTAGCACCGGACTCGACGAACGTGTCCAGGATGCCATCGCGGGCGATGGTGGCACGCACCTGCTCCGAACCGGGCGTCACGTAATACGGCACCTGGAACGTGAGGCCAGCCTCCTTGGCCTGCTTGGCCAGGTCAGCGCAGCGAGTCATGTCCTCGTAACTGGAGTTCGTGCACGAACCGATCAGACCAGCGCTCAGCTCCGTGGGCCAGCCGTTCTTGTCGCTGGCCTCCTTCATGTCAGCACCCGCAACATGGCCGAGGTCGGGCGTGAACGGACCGTTCACCATCGGCTTCAGCTCGTCCAGGTTAATGTTGATGATCTGGTCGTATTGAGCACCCTCATCAGCGCGCAGGTTGGCCTGGAATGACTCGGCAGCCGAGGCAATGCCGCTACGCTTGGTAGAGCGCAGGTAGTCGCCCATGCGCTCCGTGTAGGGGAACGTGGAGCACGTGGCACCGATCTCGGCACCCATGTTACAGATCGTACCCATGCCCGTGCACGAGATCGACTCCACACCGGGACCGAAGTACTCCACAATGGCACCAGTTCCGCCCTTGACCGTCAGGATGTCAGCCACCTTGAGGATCACATCCTTGGGCGACGTCCAGCCCGAGAGCTTGCCCGTCAGGTTCACACCAATGACCTTAGGGGCCTTGAGTTCCCAGGCCATGCCAGCCATCACATCGACGGCGTCGGCACCGCCCACACCGACGGCGCACATGCCCAGGCCACCGGCGTTGGGGGTGTGCGAGTCCGTGCCGATCATGAGACCGCCGGGGAAGGCGTAGTTCTCCAGCACGATCTGGTGGATGATACCGCTACCGGGCTTCCAGAAGCCCATGCCGAACTTGGCGCCGGCCGACGACAGGAAGTCGTAAACCTCCATGTTGATGATCTTGGCGTTGTTCAGGTCCGTGTCCGAGCCCTTTTCGGCCGTGATCAAGTGGTCACAGTGAATGGTCGTGGGCACGGCCGTCTTGGGCAGACCGGACGAGATGAACTGCAGCACGGCCATCTGGGCCGTGGCATCCTGCATGGCTACGCGGTCCGGGCGCAGCTTGAGGTACGTCTCGCCGCGCTTGGCCTTGGTGGTGGCATCGTCCAGGTGGCCGTAGATGATCTTCTCGGCGAGCGTCAGGGGCTTGTTGCCGCTAGTCTTGCGCACCGTGAAGAGGTTCTTCTCCATCTTCTCGTAGGTCTGGTCGATCGTGGGGCTGCCCTTGGGGTCGAGCACCGACAGGGGCACAGACACGCCGCAGCTAGACGACATGCTGGCCTGCGAGGACGAAAGAAGAGCATGGCACGCACCACCAAATTGTCAGCGTCCGAAAGATCTGTTTAACATGATCAGGGGGCCCGTCTCTCTCCTAGTGAGAGTCCGGTGACTCACCTTCATGGCGCTGGAGCGCAGCTGCTGCCTCGCGGCGGCGCGCGCGGTCGAGGAGACGGCGTACATAGTGCAGAGGCGAGTGGGCGTTCGGCGTCCGTTCCGCTGGAGAGGAGATCCCGAAATGGCAACTCCGGGTGGTCCAGATCAATCCCCCTTCGAGGGCTGCACGGACGTCTCACATGTAAATTACCGATAAATGACGCCCACCGCAGACGTCGCCCCTCCCTGGACTATATCCAGAAGAGGTCAGGGAAACACGTCTTCCTGCCGAACTAGGTGTTTGTATGCCGCGCAATCTCAGCCGCACGTGACCCCGGCGTTTAACGTTCTATCGCAATTCCCTTCCATTCTGGTGGTCTGTCCATCCCAAACTCCGTAAATGGGCTTGCGGGGCCAACTCCAATTGGGCTTGCCCTCTGGACTGAGCCAACTTTGTATTCTGCGGCATGCACCTCCGCAACGAGGGTTGCGAGCGTGCGCTTCACGCTCGGTGGCGTACGTTGGTGAAGTGGGGACGAACGAAGGTCCAGCGCCGACAGGGGCGAGTCAGCACGACAAGTTGGAGTCATGACGCAAACTGAAGCGCAAGACCATATGGCGCAATTTATTCTGTCTTTCATTGGCTGCTTGAACTATTTAACCCTAGACTAGAACTCTGTCGCAAAAAATCTGGTCGCGACAGCCTTCAAAGCCTTTACAGCCTCCAGTTTTTTCTGGATGATCGTTTTCTACTCGGTAATTTATCTGCTTCAACCTGAACCCGCGCTTTTTGACCAAGTACGTCAGCATTCTCGGCCGAGACGAGCACTTGAGCATGTGCATCGGCCGATGTACATCATTTCGTGGCAATCGTTTCCTGCAGAAGGTGGCGGGCGATCTGAGTCCCAGCGAAGGTTTATCCGTTTTTCGAGCTGGCGGCGGTTGGATCGGTTTCGTCGCGAAGCACGGTGCTGGGCGACGTCGAGATGGCCCCTTAAGAGGACACCTTCATTGCATCCGCGCGAGCCGATGCTTAACGTGGAAGTTCAAGCCCTTAATGTTGTCAAAACGATCGAGGCGGCTCCAATGTCAAAGTTATGCGAAGGACCTCAGGTGGAAACAGCTTTGTGGTTCAGCGAACGCGACAGTCTCAGTCGGATTGACTCGACTCCGAATCACCAAGTTGCAGCGACATCTGAGCGCGTAGCGCAAGGCTCGCGAATACCTGCTCGTACCCAAGCAACAATGGATGCCTGCGTCATCGCCCCTGCCACTATTTTTGCTGCACTCGCCTCGAATCCAAGTTGAGTTGACGGAATGACACAATCGTACTCAAAAGTGTTTTCACCCTAGGATGACTGGAGCTTTTCAGCCAGTAGCACGATGCGGAGATCAGACATGCAATCGATGGAGATCATCTTCGACAGCAGTAGCGGATGGCTCGCCCCTGGACGTCGTGGAAGTTGCCCTGCGCCGCACCTTCGGCGGCTAGCAGAACGAGTTCGTCCTCAACCGCGAGCATGCCACCAAAAGCGACGTGGTGCACCTGATGAGCGCAGGATTCTCTCGGTCCAATCCCTATATATTGCGTGGCAGTGCAAAGCGAGAGCCCCCACCATGCGCGAGCGACTGAAGCTGCCCATGGAGGTCGCAGGTACCAATATCTATGAGGCTCAGGGATTGTCTGAGTTTGAGAAGAAGGAAGAGTACCAACAATAACACAGAGGAGTATATGATGCACGAGAAGGAATTACAGAATGTCGAAGCGTCGGATTGACAGAGGCAAGGTTAGGGAGCGGATGTTCACGAGACGTTCAGGCTGAGATCAGTAGGGTTGAAAGAGACCATCGTACATCTTGCGCAGTTGGTGCAGGACCGGAAAAATCGGTGCGGGGCTTTACGGAAGCACACTATACGTTGGAGATGGAGGTGAGAGAACTGAAAGAGCAGATTCACTCGGACGTCGTGCAGCAGTCGGCAGTCGGCTGTGTCGAAGGAGGTGGAGATGGTGAACCGGGAGATCGAAGCCAAGCGAGCACAATTGACAAATGCAACCCTTCCTACACTACGGCAAGTAGAACGCAGCGAGAACGAAGCTGCGAGCGCCAGGAACCGAAAAGCGAAGGGCTGCAAAGACTACGTCGTTAAGCAAGACACCTTGACAGCCGCTGAGCAGGAGCTGCTGTCTACTAGTATATCTCTATCTGAGGCAGGAGAACGAGGCCAAAGGCAGAGAGACACGTTCTAAGCAGGATGATATCAAGCCGATTCTGGAAGAAAATCTTGTTCGAGAGAATGAGCTGGCGCGACAAGGAATTGAAGATCTGACAGCGAGAGGTAAACCTGTAGCAAAAGCGTTTGGTGGACGACCACACATCGACCTCAAGCAAAACATTGATTGAGAATGTGCAGGTGAATCCATTGAATCGAATGGAACTTGTGGGCTCTACTCGATATTTTCGCGCGCATAGTGAAAGGAAACAAAATGCGTTTGGACTGATATACATAACCTTAGTCTCATATTCCAAGATACAAGTAACACACAATACCCAATTGGCACAAGAAGCAACGATAAGTATGTTTGATGCGAGTTGCACGACGAATTGCACGACGAATTGCACGACACAAAGTCGGAAGCTCTGAAATTTCTTTGTGTAACGGGGTACACCGACGTGTACCCATGTTACATAAAGAGTGATGGGATGTGTCCATGGTACGTGGTACCGGTTGGCGGTGCGCCAACCAGGTTCTTATGACCACCCACGTTTTAGGACGTGATTCCCTCAGTTTTGCGAGTCGGGTTGTGCTATTTAGATATGTTGTCTGTGCCGTAAATGCGCGTTTGAGACTTGTTTTAACGCGTGGTATATCGCACTTTAAGACAGGGTTGGTATACAAGCGACCACATTTGCCAGAGCGCCCATTAATAAGACTATTTGGGCACCTTACAAAAAGTAAGATAAACTGTTGAAATGGCTATACTAGTAGTCTATTTTATCACCACATTTCTTAATGCTTTCTTGTATCGGCGCGTCATGGAGCTCGTAGTGTTGAATGCTCAATAGCCTCCCAATTGTTAAGAACGGCTGTCATTAGCTATATGACGCTGCTGTACTGCCGTCCATTAGCGTAAACACACCAACTCATAATTGACCACAGATTCTCGATCGAATATAAATCCGGAGATCTGGCTGGTCAGGGGAGCATACGCACATCTTGCTCTTCCGAAAACGCCATCGTCCTCTTGGACCTGTGAATGGACGCCCCATCCTGCTGATAGACAGAATCGGTGTCATAATGCAGGTGGGCAAATGGCAGCAGATACTCGGACATCGTGTACACGTAGTCGTCCGAGTTCTGCTTGACATACAGGACCGCAAGCTTCGTCTTGCCAGCGGCGCTGAAGCCCGCCCACACCACCACTGAGCCGCTACCAGCCTGGCGACGCTTAGTCTGTCGAAGTGGCCGGTGGATGTCCCACCAGTACGTCTGGAAGCCGTCGGGCCCATCAAGATTCCACTTCTTCTCGTCTGAGAAGATGATGGAGTCCCAGGACCCAGCGGCATCCGTGTTAAAGATTCTTGCCCATGTCCACTCCTCCTTTACCAGCCTGTCCGCAGAGAGCGACAAGGTGTCGTCCATTTAAGTGTAAACTAGCCAGTCGACACCGGCGAACACGTGCTGAATAGTGCGCACCGATGCTGACAAGCTAAGCTCGCTCTTCAGCTGCCGCGCAGAGTAGGCACCCTAGGCCGCTGTGCGCAGCAGCAAGCCCACCTCCCGCTCGGTCATAGCAGCAGCCGGTCCAGGATTTTTTCGTTCCTTCTCAATCCCAAACAGCACACGGTTGACAGCTCCACGAGCGCGACCCACACGTCGCTCAATCTCACGCTCACTGCAGCCCGTCTCGAACAACCCTTTGATTCTCCCCTTCTCTTCGACAGATAGTGTTGGTCCCCTCCCCATTGTAGTGAAAGTGTGAGGTGAAAATGCCAGCACGCAGAGCGCAACAGAATTAATGGTTAGCAGCTGTGTAGCCATTTCAACAGTTTATCTTACTTTTTGTAAGGTGCCCAAATAGTCTTATTAATGGGCGCTCTGGCAAATGTGGTCGCTTGTATACCAACCCTGTCTTAAAGTGCGATATACCACGCGTTAAAACAAGTCTCAAACGCGCATTTACGGCACAGACAACATATCTAAATAGCACAACCCGACTCGCAAAACTGAGGGAGTCACGTCCTAAAACGTGGGTGGTCATAAGAACCTGGCGCGCTCTGTAGTTGCCTTAGAGTTTGTAAGGATCAAGCTTGGCTCACCTATAAAATATATTCAGTCTTTAAACCCACGGCGGAGTCGTTCCTGCAACATTGGTACAACCCTACGACAACGGGATGAGAGCAACACAGTCACTGTTTGTGTTGCTTGTGTACAGTGCTTCCTAAAATACTATCTATATGTAAGGCGTCACAACAGGAACATAAATAATGGTATGAAGAAGCAATAGATCGGAAAATACATAATGGTATTGTTCATGAGATGAAAATACATCATGTGTTCCTAAAACAGCTTAGACACTGTCACAACCGTTTGGATAGACCAGAACCGGCGATTAATCTTCAGAAACAGCACACGTTCTAGCTGCGCAGGTGACATTGACTGACGCAGCGGCGACAGCGCAACCTTCGTCTGACTAAGTAGGCGTCTGACAATACAAGACGTTGGCGGAATGTACTGGACTATTGAGTATCTGTACATATGTTAGAAACAATCAATAGAAATGGATATATTGCAGTAATCGCACCTTGAAGCGGGGGTGGCCATCGTCTTTTGGCGCTTGAGAGCACGGTCTGCAAAGCTCATCTTGTCCTTCGTGGTTGTCTCGGCCTCCGCGATCCTCCGATGGATTCTCCGCCAATATGCACAGTGTCGTTTCACGCAATCGTGAGAGACTCTCACCTTGGAGCACCTGCACGCATGCCTTTTCAAACTACGGACACATCACAATGACCGCCTGAGGTGTTAAATATCCGCCCATCTCAGGATGAAGCTCCATCAGCAAGTCGAACAAAATCTGAACGTCCCAAAGACTAAGACCTCCCTCTGTTTGCAGCTTTATTGAGACGGACCCGCATTCACGCAACCTCTCCATTGCCGAGTTGAGCCGCATTTCTTCCAACGGCGTTGGCATCAGCGCTGCCAGCTCCACGTTCGACACGTCCATAAATTCCTTCAGTTTGAAAAACCTCTTGACCATCTCGTATGTGGACGACCATCTTGTCGCTTGACGCAGGACAGGTCTCAGTTTAGTACAGCGCCTGTAAATACAAATATACAAAAACACAAAGCACAAAATTTAGTTATATCATAAAGAGTACGACATACCACTTTGACTTAAATTACATGGATAAGCTTGGCAGCGTTGTCGAACTTCCGCAGCGCCTTCATCAAACTCACGACCTTACCCAATATGTTATCATAGTCGTCCAGATACCGGGCCAGAGCCAAGTTAAGCCTATAGCTCGCATATTCAACCACAGGCACCCCCATCTTGTCGGACATGCTGCCATTCACAGCGTAGTTGTCACCCTCGAGGAACAGCACACTGTTTTCGAGTCGTTTTACGTCCTTGAGGACAGTTTTCAGAAAGTCGATGTGGACATCAGCCGTGTGGCAAGGGTCTTCTTCATCGTCCCCTTGATCTAGCAGAGGCGTCATCGTCAAGAACACATGCTCTGACTTTCCGTCATGACCAAAACCAGCAAACATAGCCAAAAAGTGTTCACTCTTAAATGACCACCCGTCACATATGATACCGAATTTCTCAGGTAAAAAATCGGCAACAGCGCGTAGGACCTCGCAGGCCACCCCGTCGACATATTTGGCCAGTGTGATGTAGGGAAACTCATATTTGGGTAAATCACCCGATCTGGCTCTGTTGGGTACATCGTACTTAATCGCTGTTCGCACTTAAGCGGCGAACACATCGAGCGACGAGCACCAAGACCCAGCCAGCGGCAGAACTTCGCGAGCGTATACCATTTGCGAGGTATTCCAAGTGGAAGAGGATAAATCAGGGATCGGAGCGAAGAGTCGGCGGAGATTCTTAATGACCCAACTCAGCGAGGATAAACCAGGGGGCTGAGCAAAGAGTCGCAGGGAGATATATGTGGTGAAGTGCCTTCCAGAAAATGCGATCGAAAATGAAATGCAGAGGTCACAGTCCCGAGACAATGACAGTTGGACAGATCCGGACTAAGATGGCGATGCTGCCGAGAAAAGGACCAGAAAGGACGAGGCGAGTGATGGGCCCCGCCATGGGTGCCAGATCCGGCGGATAACCTGGGCGCGCAGCTGTACCAAGATCAAGATCTAGGGATACTGGAGGTACACCGCGGTTCATGGAATCATCATTGAAGAAAGCGGTAGCAGGTCAAAGATGGCGATGTGCAGATTGAGGAAGTGACGGCGCACCTAGGTCAAGCATCGCCGAGATGGGGGAAGCTTTGGGAACCGAAACTGCCCGATCGGGATCTGGCCCCACAGTAAAGCACAGTAAAGCTTGCCCGGGTCACGATCTGGCTCGGCACTGAGGCAGAAGCGGATCCCAGATCCTGATCTCGGGTTCCGCCTAGATCACGATCTGGACCGGTACTAAGGCAGAGGCGGATCCCGGATCTTGATCTCGGATCCCGCCTAATAGTGGAGCATGGGATGGCGAGGTGTCGCAATCCGATGATTACATCAAGGTACCCAGAGCAGAGGACGATGGAAAGGATAGTGAGAAGGTAGAAAGACGCATAGTCGGTCGTACACAGTAGATGAGTGGATGCAGGATAGGACCAAGGATATGATGAGACTTAACCATAAATCAGAATCGAATTTGCCCTGAACTACACGAGTGCTCAAGAAACGGGAACTACATTGGCCTTACAAGGTGTTGGCAAGACAAGGAGTAGCTGATCTAGTTGTTGTGTAAGTCTGTGTGGAGAAGTGACCAGAAGTTTTTGGAGATGGATTGATCGTGTCCGACCAGGTGGGTACGGATGAATGGCTTTGGACCTGGGATGGGCGGCATCAACGGTCGGACGACCGGATGGTGAATGTGAAGACCATCATTCCGATCTTGGCAGTTTTGATCGCGGTACCACATGTTGAATACATGAGTTCAGATCAACCGATCAGATCAACATGGGTTCCGATCGACCGATCAGATTGACATGGGTACAAATCAGCCGATCAGATCAGCACGTACCACAAATACCGGCACATCGGAGGTCCAAGAATGTCAGCAATCATGAGATACGCAAGAGAGATGGGGGATAGACACGTAGTTCTAAATGGATAAATAGAGAGAGATTTTCCTTGTAGTACGCAAGTGGTCTTCCGAATTCCGGGGAAGGAAGTATATTGGCCTACCCGACGACCGGACAACCACCTGAAGTGACTCAAGCGAGAACGCGGAAGCCCCTGGATAGCTCGGCCAGGTGCGCTCCTCTTCTCCCTCCAACTCATCAAGACCCCGCCATAGGAGGCGGCAAGCATCGAAAAGGACCCCGTAAAGGACACACCCCGTGCTCGATCACACACGATCGACACCCGAACCGACTGCTGCGTGAAGCATATCCGCGTGGCAGCCAACCACCCCCCATCCCTGAAGGGCCCTCAAGCCCCAGTTCTGCCCTGTTCACCATTGACTTCCCTCGCGTGAGTACCGGAAGAGCGTAACCCGCCCAAGCCGTCGGGTACACAAGGTGAGCTGTAAGGTCAAGATCCGCCGGATCAACGGAGTACCCCCTCCGACAGTCGGCAGTCCGGGCAACCGTTGGTGAGTTGCGATCGCGTCAGCAATTTCGTGATCCCGCTCCACCACATCTGGATAATATATTGGCCAGACCTTATCTACTCTAATGATTTATTATCAAGTGCAGATCCCAGATCCGACGGAGTTAGTACTTGGCCCGACGATCTCTCGATTTCTCAACCTCCCAGAGCCCCCGCTATAGGAAGAGAAGTAACGCAAAGGAAGGAGACATCCACACCCCAAAGGCAACCCCCGGCCCCGGATCAAGTCCAGGCCGCCAGATCAGAGCTTGATTGAATCGCTCTGGATCTGGATCCATAACCGACAGCAGAGCGAAGACTTCCGCGCTGCTCCACCCCATCCCCATCCCCGCGTCCCGCCAGGACGGTCAATAAACACACAGCTACATATCTTCGGAGCGCCGAGAAAGCAGATCCAGCCCGCCAACTGGTACACAAGGTGAGAAGTTCAGCATATCACGGATCATCGGGGGAACCCCTCCGTTAGTTGGTGTCTGGGCGCTGTTGGGAAGCCGGATCCAGTCTTAACCAGATTTTGACGGATCCCGCTACACCACATATATAACGACTCCATTTCCCTAGGTATTTGTATAGGATCGATAGGAGACGAACAGGGGGAGCCCAAAGGGACCCTTCCGATGACTCAGAAATAACAAATCAGAGAAGAATCTTCTAAGTCCAAGAACTGCGTACACTTTTCCAATAAGTCCCTGTGTGGGCTGGGTTATGTCTGCCGTCCTTCCCCAAGAAGCATAGCTTGTAGGGGAATCGACTGGTAGCGCCAAGAGATCAAGGTCGGCCCGGGGTGGGCACTTCTCGCTACCAGCAAAGACAAACCTCGTCGAATCGACGACTCGGTGGGTCTGCACAACCCAAGATACCGCAATCTTCTAGCCGAGCGTGCTCTGCGATCGGCGACCTATAAAGGCGCTCGCGCGCTGATGTCCATCCTTTGGTGGAGGTCACAGGGTTTGAGGAACGGAAGCTGTCCCGCTCAGGCGAGCTTCTGGAACTGTTTGGATTGGTACTCAGCGAGAGCGGAGCCTCGACTGGACCCGGCTGGGCCGAACCGCAAAGGGAACCAACAGAACCCTGCACAAGCCCAACAACGCCGACCTGACTCGGCGAATTGTTGTGTTGTTGCGTGGGAGCCGCGCTAACGACTTTTTCTGTGAATTATAACACCACATTTCTACTTGTCGACCAGGTCTCCAAAGGGTTCTTTGTTTCAGATTGAACCCAAGCTTCTCTAGAGTCGTCCCTTGGTTCTGTGCCGACGGAATGCCAGTGTCTTGCTCTCATCACATCGTGTTGAATGCGACTTGAGTAGCACTAAACGACATAAATGAAATTGGTATGTCCGATCTGAGAGAGCGTCTGGGACGACGCGACCATAGAGAGTATCCGGGTCGTGATCGTGTCCTAAAACCGGTCGAGCGTACCAGTGGCAGTGACGTCGAGTATCAAGCCCCTTTCGTCCGAAGGAAAAGCAGTCGTATCGTCACGATGACATGTACACCTTCTGGAGGACGCCTCAGGTTTTATCGTTTTGATAACAGGTGTGTCTGGCTCTGGGGTGGGGACATCACTTGATGCAATTTCCACTTGGGAAAGAGCAGGCAGTACCCGCAGCACATATCCTCCTAATCCACTTGCATATGGAACGACACCACCTACACCTCGAGCTGTCATCCCCACCGGTCCTCCGGTTGAGTAGAGCATGTACGATCCAGCCGCTGGGTCCACGTTCCATTCGGATGAATTCGATGAGCTGTCTCAGAAAGTAAGCCAACCAGGTGTCGCATTTACAATAGACTCGCCCGGTGTTCAAACCAGACTCTGACTGGAATCCGAATCCTGCTCAAATGCTGGCTTCTGACTAGAGGTTTGCGGTACTGCTGCCCAAACTCCGACTCACCAACGTTGAAGACGGAAACAACTGGATTGATACAGACGAGGGGATTAAACAAGCTGTAAAAACTCCGAGATCATCAAAATTGCGTCATTGCGAGCCATACACCCAACGGGGGTTTCGACCTTCGAAACTTCCGTTGGGCTTGACAGTCGCTGAATCGTATTGTTCGAACAGGTCTTTGGCCCAAAGACAAACTTGGGCAGCCACATGACTCTTCACTAGATATTTTATCATTTGTGCATCCATCTCTCCAGTTGAGACATCCGGACTCCGCTCGACGATAGCACTAGAAACGAATTCGTTCGGAGCAGCAACTTCCAAAGTCGCAACAGGCGAGACCTCCAGCAACATGGAGCGTTATGAGCGCCCGGTCTTCAAGTACATCAGCCGAGGTGCTTTAGCATCTTCAAGCACGATGTCCCCCCAACAGTTGATAGCTGGTCTTCCTTCTTCATGCGACGTCCAGCACTTCGACATTTTCTTCTGACTGGAGAGAGGGTGAAACACAGTCCTCGCCCGAGGGCTTAATCTTGATGGCACCTGCCACATACGCCTCGTCGGACCCCTCTGAAACGGACGCATCCTCACCGTCCAAACTCGATCTCGATCCCGGTGACATCAAGTTGTCTACTCGGAGAAGCAGTCAAACGCGTGGTTGTCATGGAGGACAAGGGCTAGAACGCTTCTTCTGCTGATGGCCATTCGTGCGGCTGCGATAGCGGCCAGCAGCACGCGCTTAAGAGCCGACTATGAAAATCAACTGACCGTTACCCCCCTGAACTTCGACGCACTATTAGCATCTCATCGCTTCGACGGATGGTTTCGTGGTTACCTGTGCTCCTCCCAGAGAGAAATTTTGTGCGTATTTGCAAGATATTTTGCCCCTATGCGTCATACAGCCTGCGTCTGTGACAGTGGCCGTTGGTGGTGGTAAGGCCGGCTGGAGGGGGGGGGGGGGGGGGGGGTCCGGCGTGGGCGACAGGAGCATCTCCATGTAGCTCGCTTGCATGCTGATGGAACGAGGCAAGTTTCCAACTGAATGACTGAGAGAGATTCAAACCCAGAACGAGTTTGAAAGAGTTTACACATCAGCAGTACAGTTCCCCGGGCCCAGACACCAATGGAGAAACCAAGGCCTTAGCATCAGCAACTGTGCACCAGCGATGCTACAGTTTCCGTCAATCGGTCGCAAAGTAAAGTCAGTCCAAATCAGACGATTATGATTGGCTGTAAATTGGTTTTTTACCGAGTCGCACGCATCGGCATTTGTCAAATTCCACACTTTGATCAAGCTGTGAGTGCGGTGCATTTGGTCATCTAGCGCCTGCCCCACATCTCCACAGCAGCTGGCTACGTGCCTACTGAGCCTAACTGACGCTCGCGTCGCCTTCTGGTACGAAGCAGCCGCCGCAGTGACGAGATCGTCGCCAGTTACGCGTCGGCGACCCCAGACGACAGCTCGACGCGCGACGACACGAAGTCATCTCGCTGGGGCTCTACTCGTGCACTTCGCCTTTACGACAGCGGGACAATAGTCGCCTGGTAGTCGCGCCGCCATGTCGACGTC
Organism: Phytophthora ramorum; assembly: GCF_020800215.1. NCBI lineage: Eukaryota > Oomycota > Peronosporomycetes > Peronosporales > Peronosporaceae > Phytophthora > Phytophthora ramorum. Next base: position 987,420 of record NW_027150650.1, read on the forward strand.
GCTGCCGCTGCCCAAGGGCTTTTTCAACACGAACGTGCGCGTGTCCGAGGACATGAGGCGCCAGTACATCGAGTTCGCCGAGGCCTCCATCCGCAAGGTCTTCGCGCTGAGCGACTGTCACAAGAACAGTTGGATCCCCATGCGCGAGAAGAAAGGAGTGGCCATCTACCGCAACTTCGGCCAGACGCGCGGCCCCAAGGCCTACAAGTCCAATATCGCCGAGGTGGGCGCCAAGGGCCAGCTCTCGGCGTCGCTGGAGCAGGTCGGCCGCGCCTACGGGGCTCATGACGACGCACTGTTTAGGCGGCTGATGAAGAAGCTGAACCCGGCAGTGATGGATGCTGCTGTGCTGTTCACGATCGTGCCTCGCACGCCGCTCACGCCCTTCAGGTACATCGGCATCAAATGGTACGCCGTCAAGACGCCCACGCCTATCGTCTCACACCGCGACTACTGCTGTCTCGAGGTGCAGGACAAGATCGTGGACTCGTTCGGCAACGAAATGTACATCCGCATCCTCAACTCGATCGAGATCAACGAATGCCCGTCGCTCGAGAACTCGCATGGACTAGTTCGCGCGAAGATCCTCGCTGGATACATGTACCGCACAGATCATGCCGAGCCCAACGTTGTGCGTGTACATCACGTGGCTCGATTTGACCCAGGAGGTTACTTTCCTGCGCAATGGGCCTTCAAGACAGCTGAATCGCAACTGATAAACAGCATCGTGCAGATTCGCCGCATCATAGACAAACAGCAGATGAACGCTTGCACCTTCGTTGATAAACGGCAATGGGTGCCCAACCACGAGCGCCTACATTGCGCCGTTTGCAGCCGGACTTTCGGTACCTTCCGCCCGCGCCATCACTGCCGAAGCTGCGGTGAGGTTATCTGCGGAAAATGCAGTGTGTTCAAGTCTGTGGAAGTGCCGGGCACCACACTCAAGAACGTTCGCATTTGCTCTGTGTGCAACATGGGCGTACAAAAGGCTAGCGGGCATGAGGACGGGAACATGTCGGATATATCTACCTCCTCCGTTACTTCGAGCAGCACAGTCGCTCACAACGAGATGAACCTGATGGATCTTTACATGGGCGCCGGCGGTGGACCACGCACGCCCTCAGCCTATTCAGACGCGTCGGCGCAGTCTAATCTCTCTATCCGGTCGACGACTTCCACACGGTCCGTCTACGATGCTCGCGGGCGAGCGCACAGTCACGCTCGAGGTACTCGGACTCCCCGTGCCTTCTTCAACGAAAGCACCACACCACGATCGTACATCGCCAACAATCTGACGCCTCGCAGCACACGCGGTTTCGGCTTTGGCTCTGGGTCCACGACGCCTCGATCCGGAGCGAACAGCGCAGCTACGACCCCCTTGGGCGGCGCGAGGCCATCCATTTCTGCGGCAAGCGTGGTGGCAGCTGCTGCTATCACTGCGCATCGCCTGTCGAGCTACAAGCAACACCCAGTTGACATCGGATACTTGCGCGATTCGGTACATGAAACCCCAACGGCAACAGCATTAGCACCTCGTGAACGGCCAGAAGATCCGTCGACGCCGTGGCCTCCTGTCAAGATGCAACGGCTGGAGACGGGGGAGACAGCGGACGTGGACATGGAAGCGGATGAACAGGAAGATGTAGAGGCAAAACCAGCAGCGCCGCTGGGGATGCAGCTGCCGACCGTGGGGCGCATCTCGGAGAGTCCGTTCGAGCAGTCGACCCGTGCGTCGTCCGCTTTGCGCGTGAGCATGGACAAGGAGGAGCCTGGGAACATCGACGACGCGGACAGCGGTGCGATCGCCCCGAGCAGCGGGTTCCGGCCGTTCCTTAACGGGATCCTGTCGCGCGTCCGCGGCGAGTCGGGCGAGAAGTCCTCGCAGCGGGCCTCCTAATGGGCACCGGCAACGGAGAGACCTTACCCTCGTCGAAGAGCCCCGCGAAGCAGCAGCAGCAGCAGCAGCACACGCACAGGCAGCAGCCCAAGCTCAGACTGAGCAGCCACATCGCCCCTGCGCCGCGAAAGCCTTCAGGAGGGCGAATGCGTCTGCTCGCGAGGAATCCTCACAATGAGACGGCGAGAAGCAGATAGTATCATTCATTGGTCAGTGTGTCAATACTAAAATCAAGTTAACCGAGTTCAACATGCACTTCGGTGCTCGAGCTGGTTGCTGGTGTAGAGCGCCACAGTGGGCTGCTGCTGGCGCTTGTCCGTTGCCTCCATGACGCAGTGCTTCTGGTGCAACATACTCTCGAGCTTGCGTGCACCGTCCAGGAAGTAGCGCGACTGCACCCGCTGCTTGGCAACCAGCAGTCGCTCTTGCTGAAGCGCCAGCTTGGCAGTCTCCAGCTTCTCCCGGCCCTGCTCGAGCATCATCGCACGCTGCTCGCTCCGCTCCGAGCGCTCCGTCAGCACCTTCACGAGCGTGCGCAACTTGTCGCGCTCTGCTGTAGCGTCAGCGAATTCCTGCGCCCGTCGAGCGAGAGCATGGGACCGCTCCAGCGTTTCGCGTCCGACGGCTGCCAGCTCCGTGCGACGTCTCTCGACGAGAGCCTCGTCCGCTTCAAGACGTCGTGTTCGCTGCTCAATGTATCCAACACGAGCCTCCAGCTCCGCACGCTCGTCTGCGAGATCGGATCGGCGAGCATCTAGCTCACAGCTCCTAGCCTCCATCTTACCGCGTTCCTCGTCGAAGCGCACATTTGTGCGAGCCATCGACGCCAGTAGCTCACGACGCTGGGTATCTACTGCCTCTCGTTCGCGTGCAATCTAAGGCACGTGAAAAGTGGGTGTTAATACGAGTCGATCAACTTGATAGCAACAGACGTACCCGGTCGACCTCCTCCTGTATCCGGCGTTCGGCTCGCTGCTCTGCCTGATGCTTCGCTTCGGTGGCCCTAGTCAGTTCCGCGGCCTGTGTCAAAGCTTCCTGTGCTGCACGCGACTCCAGTTCTCGCATTTGCTTGTGCAGCGCTGCCTCCAGCCTCTCAAAGCGCTCCTTCTCCGCCTCCACAATGCGCTGGTGAATCTCAGGCAATGTTTGCCGCTCAGCGGTACGTGCTGCGACCTCGTCGGCGAGTGCTCGGCGTGCAGCCTCAACGTCAACTTGGCACTTGTGTTCTAATACTTGTAGCTGCACTCGATGCATTCCTTTTAGCTCCTCGATACGCTGCTCGGAGGTTAGCTTGGCATTGACCGCGTCTTCGAAACTACACGTGAGCTGATGAAAGTCCCCCAGTGCTGCTTGCAACTTCTCTGCTAGAGCCATGTTGCGACTGTCGGACTCGTGCTTCTCCCTCTCCACCTTCTGCAGCATTTCTCGCATCTGAGCTAGTTCACGCAGCAACTCCTCCGTGCGGGTTTCACGCGCAGCAATAGCATTTTGAGCAGCCACAAGTTCTTCCTGCACATGCTCTGCTGCCCTCTCGTGTTCGCGTCGACGATCAGCAGCACGCCGCCGCTTCTTCTCGATGCGTACCTTGCGCATAGTAAGCTCCTCTTTGACTCGACGCAGCGACGCCTTCAGTTCACGCTCCTTCCAGGTAAGTAGGGCATTCTTTTCACGAAGTTCCTCGACTTCATCCTCAAATTTGCTCTCCACTTTCCGCAGTAGCAGTGAAAACTGTTTACTCTGCATGGTGGCGATAGCTTCAGCTTCTTCCTCTGCGACGGATGCAAGAGCTAATGCAGCGAGTTTTGGAAACACCTTAACGTCTTGCGCTGGCGGAAGCAAGAGGCCAGGCGCTGGTAGATCAATGTTAGTGTGGGCCATTGACACTGGCGCCGGGCGGAACGAAGGAGAAGCTGCGCGTACTGAGAGGTCCACGACACGGCTACTTTGGCTCAAGCTTCGCTGACTCTGTGAACGGCGGCTCTCTTCCTCGAAGGAGGCTTCGTCGTAGTCGAAGTCGTACCCGGACGCATCGTTGGACTGGGCTAGTGGGCGGTGCGTGTTACTCATGGCAGATCGAGTTGGCGACGGTGACTTGGTGTTCGGAAGTGGTGGCGGCCGATGGATCACTGGTTTTTCATCTTCATCCTCTTCGAAGTCGTTCTCGAAGTCGACACTGTAGCCATCTTCGTCTTCCTCGTAGGTGACGGGGGCTGCAGGTTTGACCTGCGCCTGCTGCTTCGGTTGTTGTTTCAACGCGGTTGCTGCTTCACGCACATCCACGCTCTCAGCAATCTCACTTGCAACCTCACTGCCGCCATCACCGTAGGCTTCCTCGACGTCAGATTCCACCTCGGAGGCTGCTGAGTCATCGCTGTACATGAGCTACGATCGCTCTTGGCGCAAGGTTGGCAACTTGGTCATCAACCCACAATTAGCTGATAGCTTGAGTCCCATCGTCGCATGCAACTCGCTGCGAAACGGTTTCTGCCATCGTCCAGGAAGAGACCACTAACCACCTGAGGGTAATAGACAAGAACAGTCAGTGAAGCAAGCTACATCGACAAGAAACACCCATGACGAAGAAACTCAACACAAAAACGCGGGGATTTGCGAGAAAGCGAAAGCGACACCAGACCCGAGCGAAGCGGAGGCAGCGTTGGATTTAACATATTGGTTGATTTGGAATATGCGAGAGCACCAGGAGCCGCGAAGCCCCCGACGAATCTACGCCAACGACAGCCACCGAAACAACTGGATCGCTAGGCGCCACAGAAGAGAAGACAGCACCACCAAGTGATGTCCGCCTGCAGTCGAGAGCGCTGAGCTTGCGTCGTCCGTCCACGCATCACGTCGTGACGTCGTCCATCCACCTGCGCGCGTCCCTCGTGTCGACTGCTCAGCCCATTGGCTGCCTGCTTACTGCTTGGCGGCGTTCGAGTTGGGGCCCAGCTTCTTGCCGCCCATGCCCGCCACGACGTTCACGAAGCGGCGGTTGTACTGCCAGCGCTTCTTAGCGCGGCCCGTCAGCGCCTTCTTCGAGTCCTCCTGCTTGGGGACCTTGGGGGTCTGGCCCTTGACCTTACCGGCACGTGCCAGCGAACCGTGGACCTTACCACCACCGCGCAGGCGGAGGGACAGGTTCAGCGTGGTCGCGTTCTCAATGCTGGTGTTGCTGTGGTTGGCGAACAGACACAAGAGTCAATACACTGCGCATTCTGCTAGCGGAACCTGCTCTGCGCTACGGCCGTCGCGCTTACGCACCTCATGCTTCTTCGTTTCTCGCGGAGAATTCCAATGATAGACGCCTGCTCTAGGTGGGTTGCTTTGGGCGGCGATTGGTGGTGGCCGGCCGAACGTCGCAGGACGGTTCGCATTGCGGTTCGAAGCCATCGGACCGGTTAAACTAGCCATTTTGTAATTTACAGTACTTTCATCTATTTATTTGCAAATGAACATTTTTGTTATTTAATTATTTATATTTCGTGTGTAAAATTGGGGTAATTGACAGATAGCCTCATAGCCATCACCGGCCAGCATGATGCGGTTGGCGACTCGCGCACTGGCGGCGCATGGACGACGACGCGCGGTGCTGGCGACCGGACACTCGAAGACGAGTGCCCTACGGCCGTTCGCGCTCTTCTCCACGAGCACATCGCCGCCCAATGAAGACGAACAGCAGGTGGCGCTGCCCAGTCACATCAAGTTCCGCATGCCGGACCTGGACTTCCAGGTGAGACCTGCGGCAGCGGCTTACGTGAGTGGAAGGGGTTGGTTACTGACACTTCTGATGACTTGCAGGAGGTGGGCAGCGGATCTGGAGACACGACACTCACCAAGTGGCACGTGCAGGAGGGCGCGACTGTGAAGGATGGCACGCACATGTGCGAGGTACGACGCCCTACGCTGCGATAGATAAAGCAGCTCTCTCTGAAATGTTGGGGCATTGACCGTTTACTACTGCTGTCGTTGCTGTGTGGTAGATTGACACGCCGGATCTGTGCTTCCAGCTCGAGTCTGGAGACGAAGGATTCATCGCGCGACTGCGTGCGTGGCAAACGTGAGGATCTTTTCCTCGACAGCTGCCTTGATTGACGCCTGTTGTTTTTGGTTGTGCTCTCAGTGGTAGCTGAGGGCGCCAACAATGTCGCTCCGGGCCAGCCGCTAGCCATCATTGTGCCCACTGAGGCTGAGATCGAGCCGTTTGTGAAGGCGCTGAAAGAGAACCCGCGCTGTATTGAGGGTACGTTTATCATGTGTAATTGCAGCTGGTATAGATATTGCTGACTTTGTTTTTCAAGGCTACGTTGAGCCGACGAGTGCAGCTCACGTGATTGAAGGTGATGCCGCGTCCTCTGCGGCTCCCCCCACTGAAAGCGCCGCGTCCAGCGATGTCCTGCGCATGCTGAACAAGTTGCAAAAGGAAGGTCTTTTTGAAGATGAGAAGGCGCTCAAGATGCTCAAGTCACTAGCCCGCAGAAACGATGTGCAGCTGCTCACGACGTACAAGGCTAGCTACGAGGATGGAGTGCTGGAGGAGTCAGCATTTGACAAGGCTTTTTTTGTGGAGAACGCATTGGAGCTGGCCGAAGAGGCAGCAAACGGCTCACCTGAAGACAACGCAAGCTAAAGCCCTTGGTGCACCGCAAAAGCATGTTTGAACGGGTTTGAGCCGTGAACAGAACAAATGATAACGTGCGTTGTTCTACTGACCTCTTGGATTGCTATCCTCCAAGTGTCTTCGTTAAACTAGTCCAGTGCTAGGCATCGGCTTCCTGCATGACGAGAATCTCAGCGGTCTGTGTGGTCACCTGAGGTCCGTGCGATCCAGTAAACCCATTGTCGTCAATGTGGACGGTCACGTAGTCGCGCTGGGCATTGGAGCAGCCAAAGCGATCGTCGCAGCTATACTCCAGACTCGCGAATATAACCTTCGCCTGCTCTACGGTGGCCGCAAACTCAAGCATTTGGAGAGCATCTCCATCAACTGTCGCGTGGAGTATCGCTGGCCCACGGCTGCTTGTGGGGGGTACGAGTGTGGTACGAAGCCTTCCGTTGCGAACAGATATGCTTACGTACAGCATGCCATTGTCGGCGTCGGGGTCGTCAATCTTAATTTCTCCGAGCACCACCCACTGCCGCAAAGGAGCGTAGAATGTTGAGCCCATGGTAATGATAGGGGGGTCGTTGATTGCACGAATCTCGACCAGCATACGTTTCGAGACCGTGTAGCTGTTGTCTCTTTCCGTGTCATCAATGGCATCTGAGGAGCCACCATCCTCGCTCGATACAACTTGGCTGAGAGTCACGTGAATCTCGTCCCAGCCATTCTCCTGGGGCTTAGAATGGTACGTCACTTTCTCCACAGCGCAATTCAGTGCGTTCAGAGACCCTTTCAGAGTAACAACTGCTGGTTTCTCCTTGTCAAGGGCGCCACGCAAACTTAAGGATACGCCGTCGCACTGTCGTCCGAAACTTATCCAGCCCTTCGAACAATTCAGAGACACGGTTAACTCCCGCTTGTTCTGCAGGGACTCGATGTCTTGCAAAGTGATTGACCTCATTTGGGCAATGTCCTCGGTATGATCAGCTGCCTCCCGCTGAAAATCGATCCCTTGGCCACTTTGTCGACCAAGAAAGAAAAAGCTGCCTGGCCATGACGAAATGCTTACCAACTTGTGCCCAACAAGCTGAAGGTCCATTGAATCCGTGTTGATTTCCACGACCTCGTGGGACTGTGGAAACACCTTCGTAGTGCCTGTGGCGGTTCCGTCTGACTGCCAAAACTCAGTGAGGATATCTCGTTCCGCTTGCGCAGCGAAGATGAGTACTCCAGGTGAAGCGCTGATACTCTCTAGTACTGTGAAGAAGCTGGGTCTTGAGCCCAATATTCCTGGGGAGATATCGACCAGCATGGCCGTGCCGCTAGAAGATCCATCCGTTGTCCACAGTTCAGCTCCGTGGGTCCCATCATCTGCTTGAAAGTAGACCTTTCCTGCGAACGGTGTCAAGTAGACTGGAAGCGAGCCTGTAGAGCCTTTGTGGATGTCAAGAACCAGGTTGGTCCCTATCCGGGTTCCATCCGTTGACCAGAGTTCGGGTCCGTGTATGCAGTCGTCCGCTTGGAACAGCAACAACGGAGATCCTAGTAGGGGACTTAGTACCGCTAAATGTTGAGGAGAAGACGATTTCGATCCCAAGCAAATATCAAACAACATGTCCGTCCCCACTGTCGCGTGTTGATCTTCATTGAAATCGGACCGCGGATTACCGTCTGAGAACCAGAGTTCTCGGCCATAGTCTTGAGCTTTAGCAGAGAAGAATACTCGCGAATCAAATGCAATGAGAAACTGAGGTTCAGAACTGCGAGACCCAAATTCAACATCGGCGACGAGATAGGTGCCGTCTCTGGTACCATCGGTCGACCACAACTCGGATCCAAAATCGGTGGAGCTTGCCTGGAAAAATAGACGCTGATTGAGCTCAGCAAAATGGGAAGGACCCGAACCCTCAGGGCTTGTCGAGATTCGCGCAATACGCTGCGTGCCCGTTGCCGTTCCATCAGTTGCCCACAGTTGAGTCCCCCATGTGACTTGATGGGCTGGGGGCTCTCGATAGCATATGATCCCCGCAAATAAGTCTGTTTGAAAACCTGTGTCCACCCGATACGAGTCTCGAAACCCAGCATGTTTGAAGGCCCCGGTTGTCTGTGCACAGAATTAGTGTTACAAAAGTCTTTTCATCGTCAACGAAAATAAATCCAGGTAAAACGTACCTTGGAATCGGAAAACCGGAAGTACTTTCGTATTTGGCCTCCCCACTCATATCCGCGCCACCCACATTGATCAAAGTAAGTGAAGGGCTCCTCACTGTAGCCTTCTAAAGCAATTGTCCCTACAAACACTTTGTGGGCTTCGGCGGTGGACATCCAGCGGAATCCAAGAGGGCAATCGTACGTCTGTACATTGAACAAGGAAAGCGAGGCGCAGGGGACATGATAACTTCGTCAGTGAGGGATGAAATGCTACAAAGATCAATTCACGTACCTCTTCGGGGTCCCAAACGGTCTGTGCTGCAACAGTAAAATAAACATTCGAGTTAAGCGAGCTCGGGCGAAAGCTTTGACATGTGTCGTGATAATCATCCTTGAGTAACCACGACAAATGCGGTCCTTTCGCGGCGAAATAAACGCGATTGTCCGTCGAGAATGGCGTCAAGAAAGATGGATTGGAGTCTCCACTGCCCGGATAAATGTCTTTTAGTAGAACGGTTCCTGCTGCTGTGCCATCACTGCTCCATAGTTCCTGTCCGAAATCGGGGTCCCGACCAGAAAAAAGAAAAACCCCATTGTATGCTACGAGAAATGATACTACAAGTCCTTCGGGGCCTGAAAAATGATGCAAGCTCTGTAGCCGCGTGCTAGTGTCACCCGCCAGTAGATTTGCACTCATCACATTCCACGTCCAAGTATCGCGTCCAGAAGCTACTGAAACTGCAGAAAGAGCAGGTGCTCCTTGTATCAGCACTGAAGCATCTTCGTCGAGCTGAAGGACAGGCTCCTGCGATTGATATTGCGGCAGGTAGACTTCAGGCATATCGTTCACTGGTTTTACGTTGACGCACAACACAAATATCGCACGCTGCTCACCTCCCTCTCCGTAGTTCCCCAAATCAGATATTTCAATCAGTACGAAAGCGTGTCCGTTGAAATTGGGTGCACTCTTGAAGACTAGTTGATTCATCATACCATCGTTCAAAGACGGCAGGTTTCCGTGTACTATGAACTGGACGCCTTCCTCGTTTCTCCTGTTTCTTGTCACGACAATCAGATCGCTTGCGTGGCCCTCAGAAGACTGTGGTAAATGTTCCGACGTCACCGTGCAGTGAATACACGAAATATTTACTACAAGTCGGAGATCATTACTGCGGAGGTCGAAGTCGGGATCGTATAGCTCCATGGGCTCCAACAGCTGAGATAAATCTTCTACTGCTTCAGTTGATGATCGCAACGCTACATCGCTCAGATCGCGAGCAGAATACGCTAGTGGAATTGGCTGGAAGTTCTGCGATACTAGAACCGGAGGATCATTAACCGCGATAATAGCGATCTCAATCGTGATGGTGCTTGCGCTCGGCGCAGAAGTACCACAAACACTTGTGGCAATGAATGATATTTCGTCCACGGGCAAACCATCTGAATTGTAGTCTAACCAGGGTTTGAATATCATTCCCTCCAAGGCTGCGTTGATATCACTAACTCTACCACGGAAGGCCAGGCCCTTGAAAAATAGACGTGATTCGGAATATGAATATGCCGCTGGAGCATGCTGGGCGCTTAGTCTATCTTCCGATGTGCTGTATCCTGTTTGCTGGATAAGAAGACCTCTTGTCATTGAGAGCATCACACCACCGTGATTAACATCAATTGAAACCTCCACTTCGCGTTGCTCATTGTCTAAATCCGGATTTGTCAATGATAAGGAACCGATCAAGAGATATCCATCTTCCTTCACCGTAAGCGGTTCAGCCTTGCGCAATTGACTACTCCAGTGGGGTTCATCACAAACTGAAGCGACGAACAGGAAAACGGAGGCGACGGCACGTTCTCTAGACTTTTCAGGGTGATTCGGCTCTACAACCGACAGCGACAAGTGTTCTGAGCCATACCAGTTCGTCGGAGGAATATAGGAGCTACCATTCAGAGCCATGTTCAGCTGCGCGAAAAAGCCTCGAATTACGATATCGCCATCTGAATCATTTCGTAGCACTTGCACTCCACTCGCCCTGCTGCTGAGTGCGAACGAGCCATGAGAGCACGTGATCGTTAATTCCAGAAGATTTTGAAACGATCGAGACGCGTCTGGATCGGCCAGTTGTAAATCTCCTTTGAAAAACAAAACCGTATCCTCGTCCAGTGTAAGAACATTTTCGGGGGCAAGTATCGAAAGATCATAGCGGGACCACACAACAGGGCTGTATACTACTGTCGTTGTGCTGACTTGAGGGCTACCCCGACCAAACGTACCTCGGTCATCGATGGTCAGTTGTAGTTTGATATCATTACGACTCGGGCTATCGGCGCGATAGTATTCTGACCCAGCGAGCTCGAACGTCATTTCTGTTAGTATTCTGTTCAGCTTATCGGGCGTCCCCGAAATTACCAGGTACGCTACTTTCTTGGTGGTCGCGTCGTTTGAAAACGAAGGAGACATTTCATCCGAAGTTGTCACAAATCCATTGCTGGCTTCGATAATCAGATCCATCTGACATGAATCTACAGCACAGTTGAGCGTAGTAATGTCAATATCCTGAAAATTTATTCCGCTGATGCTTGCAGCTTGACCTTGCCGTATTTCACGAACCGTTGACGATCCAATACTCCATAGTGGTGCATCATTCATAGGGTCCACCGTTATTGCAACATCGATAGAAGATGAAGGTGTATGCTGCTGGGTGTACTCATCAACCGCCTTGGCACGTACAACTAGCGAGTCCGCGCCGTAAAAATCTTTGTTGGGAAGATAGCGTAGGCCGACGCATGCATTCACGTTGGCAAACGTTCCCTTGAATTTGATCGTGCTGTCTTTGTCGACCGTCCCCTCGAGAAATGTGAGACCACGCAGATCCGATAAAGTGAGAACTCCGTGACTCACGGACAACGAAACAACCAGTGTCATCCAAGAAGTATCATCTGCGCTCGAGAATGCCAAACCTTTTACGTCAATCCAGGTATCCTCATCTCCACGAAGCTGTCCTGGTAGATCGTTAGCATAAACGCTTGTTTCAGCATTCGTTGGGATTTCAATCATTACTGGATCGGAAGTAGGCTCTACGTAAACAAATAGAACCGATACACTTGATCCATTGAATGTCGAGAAGTCTGTCGAGTAAATGGTAATTGTATCGAAGCCGTTCATTGCGGTCCCTGCATCACCAGAACGAAACTGCAAGCTGTTCCAGTCTTTAGCTGAAGTGTAAACGACAGAGGCGATGGCAGCGTTAACGTTCCACAACGTTCCTTCTAGTGTTAGTTTAGTAGCTTCCGTGCCGACACCCTTCACCGTTTCAGTTGACAATTTTACCCCATTAAACCTCAGTATCGCCAAGTATCCATAACTAGTTTCCATTGTTACACGGATTGCCTTCTCCTGTGTGTCAGGATCTCGCAGATGTAAGTCTTCAATCAGTAGCGGGATATCCTCCTCGGCCTCAAAGAAGACCGAGGCTACATCAATATATGGCGCATCATTCAGCTCTACAACGATGATAGGGATTAAAGCCTCGTCGAATGCGGTGTCCGATCCCTGCGCATACTCCACTCGAATCTTCAGCTGATCCGCCCCACTAAAGTTCGGCTCCCCAACGTAAGTCATAGTTTTCAGTACTCTGTTCAAGCAGTCCACCGTTGCTTTAAACGATACGTGTTTCAAGGACAGCGGTCCCATGAACTTGCTGATACAGTTAGAACGTAGAGTATCACTGAGAGTTATGACCCCATGAGAAACAGATAGAGTAAGCTCAAGTAGATCCGTAGTTGATAACTGACTGGGCGTCACATCCGCAGCTCTGACTGAAAATCCATCAAGTGACAAAGGAGTGTCTTCTTCACACGCTAGCGGCAAACACTCCAATCTGAGTACAGAAAGATAGTCTCTCATAGAGTGAGATGGGTCTTCGAGAGCTTGAGGAACAGTGATAACAGGAGCATCCACCCTCGGAGTTATCACAAGTTCCGCAAAAGATTCACTCGACTCGTTTTCATACGAAACCACAAAGTTCCACTCCACGATGTGCCCCCCAGGAAATTGTTCTTCGTTCCAGTTTTGCGGTGGTACATATATCAAATGACTTAAGTCTTCCTTCAGGTTAATCATTGTGCCTTTTAGCTTCAGTACGGTACTGCCGGTCTTATGAACTAGCTGGTCATTATTTGAAATGCTGTCAGGGCTCAATAAGAAAATCGTGCCGTAATTGACTCGTACATCGATCTCGTACAGAGGCGAGCTTTCTTGGCGGGGTATGGCCTTCCCAGTTGAGTGGTCATGCGTGGTGAAATATATAGCATTGCCAAACTCGAACAAGTGTTGACTCCGCCCATCGGTATCCGCTGAACTAAAATTTAAATCGTGGCTAAGAAGAAAAATATCATCCAGAATCGGCGTTGTACCCTGTTTCGTACCATCAGATAACCAAATATTTTCACGCCCAGCCGAGTCAACCGCAGTAAAAGCGAGTCCTTGGCTCTTAGTTGTCCCGTCAGCTATGGTGATTGGACCTACAACTGATAGGAACGCCGGTGCAGAGCTAAGGGGACCTGGTACAAGATCAACGAGTAGCACCGTACCAGCTGATGATCCATCGCTCACATACAATTCACAGCCTGTAGATGCATCGGGTTTCGCTTGGAAGTAGACTTTACCATTAAACACAACTAAATGAGTTGGGTTTGATCCCTCATTTGCAGCCACGTTCAAGTCTTTTACCATTTTTGTCCCAATTCGTGAGCCATCACTGAACCATAGTTCCCGACCGTGAATGCAATCTGTGGCTGAGAAGAAGAATCCTGCAGCACCCATCGCCACTAAATATCGGGGGTCTGACGAGCCCTCTCCAGCACAAACATCACTAACCATAAGGGTGCCGACCGGTGTATTCGAGCCTGATGGCTTCCGGTTTCTTTCCGTGCTAAAGCTAGAGAACGCGTCCGATACCCAGAGCTCGCGACCACTGTCAGATGTGGCAGCAAAATACATGCGTGCCCGACCGTCACTAGCTATCCACTGGACAAAATAGCTTGGTCTAGAGCTTCGAGGTCCGCGCCATATATCCTCCACCATGACTGTGCCAGCCTCCGTGCCATCCGTCTTGAAGAGCTCTACACCGAACTCGTCTTTTTCAGCTTGAAACAACAGCCAGTTGGATTGGAACAGAGTGTAAAACTGCGGGTTTGAGCTTTTTGGGCCTTGTCTGATGTCGGTAACCAGATATGTATTTTTTGCTGTTCCGTCGCTGGTCCATAGTTCTCTTCCAGTCTTAAGGCCTGAAGCCGTAAACATGAGCTTTCCATTTAGTGTCGCTAGACCTGCTGGTGACGATTCTTCACGACCAGAAAGCAAATCAGTTAATAAGCCGGTTCCTGGGGTTGAACCGTCCGACACCCATAGCTCTTCACCATGCTGTTCATCACTTCCAGCAAAATAAAATGCATTTCCCATCTTCTGCATAAATCGCGGCAGCTTGTTACCTCCAAAATCTGCTACCCACCGGTGCCTTTTATCGTCTGAACGGGATCGAGGGTACGCGTATTTTGTTGGTCGATAGCTTAGCTCGACACTCCACAGCTGTGTCCGCTGCTCAGCCTTCGAATACTCAATCGTTTCACGAGTGGCATTCTTATCATCAAACTGTAGAGTGAGATCTGGGAACTGGAAAGCTGCGTCCTCTGTACTGTAATACAAACTTGTTTTAGCGACGACTCGTGGAACGGGAACATCATAGAGCTGGTCAATACGAATGACTCTCTTGTGTGAAACACCAGATGGCGATGCAAGAGGATTTCTGACTTGAAGAGTGATCGTAGCCTGCTGGTTACAGCCCTCAGCGCACTGGTAGCGCAGGGTTTGTAACGCAGCGTTTAATCTGTTCATCTTGCCGGAGACAGCAACTGTTGTAGTGTACGTGCCTTCTCGACCCTCCAACATTTCTAGTCCATCCCACTCAGACAAAAGGAGTACTCCAATGTCTGCGCTGATCTCCAGCATTATATTGTCATCACGGAGTAGTGGTCGCTGACTGCCATCCCAGGAGGTAGTGATGCCAACAGATACTCCTGGGATGCTCCAGCTTTTTCCAACCTCCAGCGCTAGAGTGACGACTTGCCAATACTGCGTTGATAGTGGCCCTAGCAATGCACAAGCTGCGTTAGTCGTATGCCAATGCAAGCTCTGGCTAGATTTGAACTACCCAACTTACCTTCGATAGATCCTTCAATGTGTAATAGTGGCACTGCTGCCGCAGCTTTGATGTCGGCAATGATTTTAGCAGGTACGCTATCTACCAAAGTTGTAATCGAGTTCGGACCTTGTGACGTCTTTGCTGATAGCTGGGGAGGGGTCAATTCAGTTTTCGAATGCGCGTCAAGATGACCCCACGCGCTGTTCATGTCATCAAATAATAGCGATTGGTTCGCACGATTTTGCTCGTATTCCGCTGGATCGAAGATAGGTTCCTCCGAGAATGAATCGCCGCCATGGCGCTGCTGATGTTGGTCGGATGATGCATGACTGGCAGCAATGATGTCAATCGGGACGCTGAAAGAGACGTTCAACCGATTCGGTTCAGGATGAAAACGGGCAATAGTCATCTCCAGTAAATCTTTTCCTGAAAAGAGAGGGCTGCTCTGAAAACGGGTTGCAGCAATTGCACGCTTTAGTGCTAGAGCTGACCCAACCACATCAAGCTCACTTTCGTGCTTTGCCTCACGAATATCCACGCAGCAAACATTGATTGGGATCGATAATATTCCATGGGCCACCCGTACTTCCATTCTAAACCACGTCAGATCTTTTGGGTCTCCACTAACAATCAATAAATCACCGATTGGCTGGGCCTCATCCTGACTAACCTGAATGATCATGGATGCATTGCGTGGCACCAGTGTAGCCTCTGGTTGTTGCGAAAAAGCACCAGCTTGTAAGTCAATAGACATTGCGTTATCTTCCGTGGGGTCGACAGCACCAAGCTCGAAATCCCTCCGTTTAGACTTGTAATTAGGTGTTTGCAGGATTAGTGAGGTGCGCTGTTCTTGCCAAGTAAGTGGGGAGGATTGTATAGTAAATTGAATCGAAATGTTCGTACTGTCATTCCAAACAGACCCAGCTCCAAGCACCAAACGAGGCGGTGCTGGTGCTAGCTGGAAGGTAATTGTTTCGGAGCCAGAACTACCATTAGAGACGATAGCAATCTCCAGGGTCGCAAGAACCTTGTTTAATGCGTCACGTACTCCAAGGAATCTGACCATTGAGCTGGCGATTGTAGCAAATTCATATGATACGCTCGGTATGAACACGTGATATCTCCACTGGCAATCAAAACAGGAAACGTTCATCTCGAGTAGGTCGTCGCCAACTTCATTTACACTGCTATAATTTGGATCCGCAGTGATTGAAACAGCCAATAGCGACGTCAGATTAGCGTAATCGCCACGCTGTGTCAGCCACGTTTCATTTGAAATCGTTCGGAGAGCGCTGATTCGCTTAGGGGGCATATTTTCAGTGACGCTCACGTTAAAACTTTCAGTCGCCAGCAATCGAATTTCCTCACTAAAAAGTTCGAGACGCATGGCAATCGTGTTGTTCGTATCATACGTACTATGTAGCTGAATAAAAGCGAGCGCTTTGTTCAAACAGGCAACACCAGGAGCACGGATTCTCAGGTTCATTCCCATCTGTGGCCCCCCTGCATCGATTACGTCGAGTAGCTCCGCACAACTTGGCATTTCCACCATGACAATAAACCCGGATGATACGTGAATACGAGCAATCAGCTCGTACATGACTTCAAATCTCTGGTGCACCTCAAAGGCTTGTGAAATATTAACCGAACCACCTGCCGAGATACTCAAATTTGTTGCCCAGTTTGGCACCGTAGCGTGATAAAATAGATCCTGCTCAGGCATGTGCAGCTCTTCACAAGCACTGCTAATACCGTCATCAACGCACAACTCCATAAAAGCAGCGCAAGAGGATTTCCTCGCCCCATCACTCAGACAAGACGCTGGTATAACCTCAATCAAACGCTGGAGGAAAACAGTATTCAGTCTGTTCTTGCTGGAGAATAATCGCAGTATCGACGACAAAGTATCTAACTCCACAGTGATACCGTCAAAAGTGCTTGTTGCCATCTGGTCCACGAAAAAGGATCCGTTGTCAATGCGAATCTCTACTTGATACATTTCATTTTTATCGGGGTCGATGAGTTGAAAAGATGGGAGAAACATCCGTGGATACTTATGCCAATCCTTCGCCTCGTCTGAATTGAGTGCGAACGTGGGTGGGTCGTTGACAGGCTGGACATATACGTAGAGAGTACTCCTCTGTCCTTGCACTTTAAAGTCAATTTCATCGATTCCGTTAAAGTTTAGGTTGGGGACGTAGTGCAAATTCAACATGACGGATCGTAGGTAGCTGATACGGAATTGCTGTTCACTGCTGGCCTCCGTGTGTTCTTCATCTACTGATGCAGCGTAAATAATACCATTGTGGACGCTAATGCTGATGGTAGCGTCCTCTGCAAGATCCACAAATGCATCGCTGTTTATCATCTCACCAATCATCAAATCTGTGTCTTCAGAGACCGTGACGGTTTCTCTCACCAGCATTTCTGGAGGTCGCGTATCCCCAACAAATTTTAGTCGAAGTGTGGCAGAGCTCACCGCAGTTGCCGGGTCATCTTTTTCATACACATGGGCTTCTACGCTAGCCATGACCGGAATACGTGCATCACGACGAATCTCAAATTGATACTCCACAGATGCTAGTGCCAGGTTCAAATCCCAAAGGCGTCCTTCGAAGGTCAAACCAAGACGATCATCAAAACGTGCAACTTCAAGCACCTTCGATCTAAGAAATCCTTGACTAGTTTGCACGGTCACACGAAACACGGTATCATCCTGGCAATATCCATTTTCGAGCCCCTCTCGAGTCAGCAAAAGTTCGGGTAATGAGAAAGGAGCGCGGGTGGGGCTCCTGAAGTCTAACGTCGATGCACCAGAAAGCGCCCACGAAAATCGAGGAGCTTCGCAGTCAGGTAAAACGTACACCGGGAGTAACACAGTATCTTCAGTCATTCCAGGTCCGAGCACTGTGTACTTCACATTGATCACTATTTGATCAGGTCCATGATACTTTGCGTCCGGAGTGTAAAGTTGTCGCTGGAGATACATGTTTGCCTGAATTACACTCCCAATGAAGCGGGCCAAGGACACCGGTGGCTCGCTTTCTTGAAAAATGTTTTCTTGCGGCAATGGTTCTGAGAGGTCTGTGACCAGCCCGTGCGCCGAAAAAAGGGACAGCTCTACTGTGGCGGTACACCCGTTTGCACCTGTAGTGTTGTTGCAATGCTCCCATCCTTGGTCATCGTCATCTACTTGAAGTGACAAGCTCCCAAGTGACGCTGGAGTGTCCATCATTGTAGTGAGCACGGAGCTGTCTCCTGCAATAATAAAACGAGGCACATATGGTTGACTATTGTTTCGAAGATAACCATCACGAAGTGAATAAGTACGTACCAACAATGCTACCGTTGATCAGGACATTGACTATCGCTGGCCGTCTGGTGATCGTAACAGGCAGGGTAAACGTTACAGGAGAAGTTTGCTCCCTGCTCTCAGTTATCCAGTGCGTTGAAAAAAGAATCTGATCTTCTGTAGCTTCTCGAGCTGGTGCTTGGTATCTCAACCCTTTCAGAGCAGCATTAATATTATCAGCATCTCCTTGGATTTGAATACTTTTAGTCAACTGGGAAGTATGGTCACGGTAATTGGTAGCTGGTTCCAATTCTCCATTCAGCGTCGTAACGTTCAAGCAAATTCCACGTGAAAGCCGACTTTGTTGTTCGCCTTGTTCGTTGATTAGCGTAACTCCTTCAATGCGGACAACTTCATTTTCGAACACAGACATCGAAGTTACTTGGAAGGTTAGTGAAGGTGGCTTCATAGGCGATTCGATCACAATAGGCAGAGTTTCGCGCGCTTGATCATCAACCGATGCAATCGTAAAAACCAACGTGTCGTAGCCACTTGCATCATTCTTTGGTGAGTAAGCCAAACGACTTTGCCTAAGCGCCGTTTTCAAAGTTGAAAAATACCCACTAATCTCTAGTTTCGATTCAAGGCCGAATGTTTTACTGGGAAGAGGCTGAGAGAGTTGCTTGGGCAAAAAGCTGATTGTCCCTTTAGCACAGGATACGGAAAAAGTGAGCTTGTGAGCATACCCTTCAAAATCGACCCCCTCGATCATTTGTGTTTGATTGGAATGAACTTGTAAGTACGAGGCTGGAAGTTGAATGCCAAGTTTCTTCCTCAACCTGGATACACGAGCACGCATTTCTCCAGAAGCCACCAACGAGGAATTATCTGACCTTTCCAGGAACATCGAAATTGTAGCTAAGGCAATCTGGTTCTCGCTCCCTGAGGATACGTGAGCAATTTCAAATAGTGCTTTTGACAAGGGGGCCGACCCATCCGCTACCAAATCCAGCGATATCTCAGCCGGAGCTGACATCACTATCGTATAGTCGAACCTTCCTGAAATAAAAGACGATGCCCTGCGCCTCACAGACACGCTCAGTTTGTCAATCGATAGATCATGAATTGCTGTGATGTGTTGCGCTTGAACTGCTTGCTTAAAGGCAAATACAAAAGTGAGATTGACTCGTTAGGCTAAACTGAACTCGACTGCTTCCTACGCCGCCAAGGCGGCTTACCTGCAAAGCCTCCCATCGCTCTTGGGAGCTTGCTTGTCTACGCTGCCTGCATTGCAGCAAGTGAAGTGGTTGCAGAGCAACTACACCCTTGCACTCAATACTGCAGCAGCACGCGTTGTAGCTTGCAGTGCTTCATCCACGCGCACTTGGTAGCTGGGTCGTCCATAGCACTCGTGCACGCAAACCTTGATGCTGGAGTCGTCAATGCAGCGGAGTCCTGGCAAATCCCCACACAGCCCCCCAAGGGCTCCGTCGCCTACGGGTCTCATATGCAGATATACAAGTGGCGCTGCTCCTTGTTGTAGCCATTGTCGCAGAACCAAATCGGCTACCATGAGCACGATAGCTAATGCTGAGCGATCGCCTTGTAGGCAGCCGACAGAGCGGGATCCTCAGCAGCAAGTATGTACTGCGCCACCGTTGCCGGTACTTGGGCGTTCATGGATCGCAGTGACTCCCAGGAATCCTCTTCGTCTTGAAGGCCGACCCAAGATACAAACAGCTGCCAATCACCATGTTCGTTGCGATGCTGTTTGATAGCTTCCACTCCAAGAAGCATACCCTGATTGCCGATGTGAGCGAGCATCTCCTCGTTCACGTTGAGCATGCTGTCGCTGTAAAACTTCAAACGCGAGCCATGGACATCGAATGTCTGGTCTGTCACCAAGTGTCGGATGACAAACGAGTGCGGGCGGGTTTCCACTACCTCAAAGGGTCCGACCCATCTGGCGAGCAGCTTGTCCACTGTTAGCCTCTGGTCGATCCTCGACCAGAGCACGAAATCACCAACTGCGAAGTTGCACGGCGATCCCTTCGATTGTTGCATGTTCTGAAGTCGGCGTTTTTCACGGAGGTCAACAACCTCCCGGTGCATTGCCGCGAGATTGGAACGAAGACGTTCCATACGAACACTAGGTAGCGCGATGTCCTCCGTAAGCACCACCGGTTTGCCATTCATCTCAATGATGACAGGCTCGAAAGGAGATGGCCGTCGTAGGCCAGTAAACGTCTCCACAGGCGACCGATTGCCCAGTGAAGCCACTGGTGTGTGGTTCAGATTACCTTGCACCAACGGGAGCAGGTACACCCACTCATGGGTGTCCAGCTTGAGCTCCATCAAGAGAACCCTCATCACCTGTAGAATGTCACGGTTGACCCGTTCAACCGTGCCATTAATCCAGGGCGAGTAGGCCACCACAAGCTCTTGTCGTAGTTGCAGCTTCTTGCACACTTGCTGTACTACAGCGTTTTTAAAGTGGCTTCCTTGGTCCGAGATCAGGACCGAAGGAGCTCCGAATCTCTTCCACCAGTCCATTAGAGCTGTTGCTGCCACGATGCTCGAGGCAGTATCACACGCTATCAACTCGCAGTAGTGCGAGAGTCCATCCTTCAACACCAGGACGTACTTGCTAGCACCTGCGCTTTCACCCATGAACAGGAAATCCCAGTGCAATAGTTCGTTCGGCTCCGTAGCGTCGTAAGTTGGGCCCCACGGCCGAGTGATGATGTTGCCGCCTTTCACATGTTTGCAAAGCAAGCAACGGCTGAGGAAACGACGACACAGTGCGGACAGCCCACTGATAGAAAATACCGACTCAATTGTCGATACCATGGGCTCCAAACCACGGTGGCCTTGCAAGCCGCAATGGCTTATCACGAAAATTCGTTGCAGTAATTCCGTTGCTACGGCGGGAACCCAAAGGCGATCATTCACCAGCACGAGGCCACTGTCATCGCGTCCCACCTCCAACGGTGCGCTGCTTGCATGTTCTTCTTGTGCAGCACGAATAGACCCCAACGACGGAAACTCGAAGTCGTCAGATATCATGTGCAGCCGCTGTACTTGATCTACAGGTTCGGCGTGGTTCGGGTCCACTAGCACCTCCGAGTGCTCTGGGAGCTCATGTCCACGATGAACTTGATCCACACGGTGAGTGTGATCCTGGTCCACTCGCATCTCTGGCACCACTACAGATTCAGACTCCTCCGCGTCAGCAGCTTCTGCGAGCTCGCGAGCGCGGCTTCGTGTTATAAACTTGCATTGCATACTGACCCCCACCTCCTCAACCGGAAGCCCCCACCGAGAAAGCAAATCTGCCCACAGATTATCGGTGCCGTCAATGTGTTCAACTTGAAACGCAAGACCAGTGAGAGAAAGCGCCCAGCGCTGTAGCTTGCCGCGAACATGGCGTTTCACTTCCTTGTCTGGAGCGAAAACGAACACGAGATTCTTATGATCGCAATAGAGACGGAATCCACCTCGACGAACAAGCAGGTATCCCAGGTTACGCGCAGCGAAAATGATCGGGAATGCCTCCTTCTCAATGATACTCCAGCGCTGCTCTGTGTCGCTAAAGACACCGCTCTTACACAGCAGAAGCTCATGCTGCTGCTCCACAACAGGCAATGCATCATTCCACTCGCGGACCTGTGAGACCAGTAGCCCCCAACCACGTTCAGATGCATCGCTGAAAACACACAGGCTGGCAGAGTCGTCAGGGAAATGTAACATCTGCGTAGTCGCGAGCAGGTTGCGCGCGGTCGTGAAGGCTGCTTTGTCGCCATCATTCCACGAAAGCATAAAACCTGCGGCCAACCGCTTGGTGCGGCCAACTTGTTGCAGCGCAGCTTCCAGCAAAATATGGAGCGGCTGCATGACTCGACTGTAGTCCATGATGGAGTCGCGCAGCCAACCGGCTGCACAAAGAAACTGCTGCAAGTCCGCTGCCGTAACCGGGAGCGGCAAGGACTGCAATCCACTCACTCGTGCTGGATCGTGCGCGATACCTTCGCCACTGAAAATCTTGCCACACCATTTCGTTGCTGTTTGAAACAAACAGCTTTTCAACACGCTGAGCTTCAGGCGGGCACCTTGCACACATTCGAAGAACTGGCGGAGCGCAGCAATAAACTCAACGGGTGAACGGGCATACACCAACAAGTCGTCGATCCATACAAGTAGATTCTTGTACAGCATCTTCCTAAACACCACTTGCATCTGGTTTTGGAAATGAAGGGCCGAGTCGGTTGCGCCTTGAGGCACCCGTGTAGGCGTGAAGACTGCATCATCTGTGACGAAGCTCATCACCTCTTGACTGTCCGGGTGCAGTGGAAGCTGCGTGAATCCATTCGTCATGTCAAAATTGGCAAACCCGCACACGCCTCGCACATTACGGGCAGCAGCAGCAAGATCGGGCGCCGTTCCAGCTATTGGTACGGTGATTGCATTGACCGGTCTGTAGTCGATCGTGAGCCGAAATGTCGATGGACGATTCGCCTTCGGCACGGGTACGGCAGCACAAGCCCAATGACTTTGCTGGTTGCGTCGTATGAATCCCATGTCAAGTAGCTGCTGCGTATGCGCTCGGAGAAAATCACTCTGGGCTGGTGCGTAACGACGAGGGCGCGTGCGATATGGCTGGGATCCAGCTCGAATCGTAATCCGTAGAGGCTCCACATCGGCTGGCGGGTCATTGCCAAGTTCAATCCGAAACACGTCCTCAAACTCCATCACCAAATCCAGCAGTGGCGGCAGATACTCGAGTGGGAATCCGTTTTCACCAGCTGCAGTAACCATTGCCTCAAGCAAATGGCGTACATCAGACGGATCCACCCCTTGAGGTTCCTCGGGTTCGAAGGGGTCATTATCTTGCATGACATGTCCTCCTGCCAGCTGGGAAAGCTGAGCGTTCACGTCAATTCCAAGAGAAACAAGCATATCATTTCCCAAAATGAACTCCTCCTCTTGTCCTTCGAACACCGTGCAAGTCACCTCGGTGAGATGGACTGGGCCAGCTACTGTCTGCAGCCTCAAATCCAACTTGACTGAGTCATGGCACACAATCACAGCTCCACCCGCTACCGTAACCTCCATTGGCTCTGGCAGAGGCTTCACGGTGACTTCAGCACCGAGATCAATCAGCTCTTCCACGGACTGTCTCGCAATGTAGGATGAGGTGGCCCCAGAGTCGGCGCAGTATGGCAGCGAAATCAGGCCATTCACGATCACCTCACCGACTGCTAGAGACGGTGTAACCTTCTTGGCCTTCGAGCCATTGCGCAGGGCCTTCATCCGTTCGACGGCGACAGCCTTGTCGGCTTCCGTAGCCGTCGGACAGTCACGCAGCCAATGATCACCCTTGCAGTGCCAGCAACCGGTCCTCGGAGGCTTGATCTTCGTCTCAGTAGTCTTTGAAGGTCCACTGCTACGAGCACCGCCAGTTCCAGTTGGGCGCGGCCACTTCTTACCGCCGTTGCTTTGCGACTTGTCACTACTGGTAGTCGCCTTGTCCCGTTTGTCAGAGTTCAACTTGCCTTTTTGATCTCTCGTCAAAACGTGGTACTTGTGCTGAGCCAAGGCCTTTTCCTTAATCACCCTGAACAGCACAAAATCATTGCGCTTTGCCTCTTGGTCCACGAACTTCGTGTGGCGTCGCACTTCATCCCGAAGGATTGCAGGCTCCAAGTTGTCGACGAGGAAGTTACAACGCAGTTTCATTCGCTCGTTGTACGCGGGCTTTAACGGGTCACCCACACCAAGGATGTCGCCAAGGCCATTCTTCTCGACCAAATCGGAGAAATCACGGAAGTACTTCAGTACCCGCGCGTCGATATCATCTTCGTGCATATCGACGTTCAAATGCTTCTTGAAGAGCGCGTCCAAGTCCGGGACCTGGGCGTTCTTCACGCTCTGTACGCGTTGATTGATCAGAGCCCTCAACTCGCTGTCCATAACGTCATCGACAGGCTTCTGCAGCTCGTACAGGCACAATGCTTCGAGAAGCTTCGGTTCGAAGGCCAACTTGATCGGCCGCATCGCCACTTCAGGGCGCTCGCCGCTTTCGACGCAGCGTTGACGGATGCATTCTTCGTACTGCTCCCGTTGCTTCTTCCACGTGACTAGTGCATCTTGGCCCCACCCCTCCAACTTTGGAGCGTGGAGGAACTCGAAGACAGGTTGATGGGCCGGCGTCATAATGACGTCGCCGTCGTTCTCGTACTGGGTCGAGTTCGGCATGCTTGAGCGGTCCACAAGGACTAAAGTTAACTTTGTGATGTGTTGCGCTTGAACTGCTTGCTTAAAGGCAAATACAAAAGTGAGATTGACTCGTTAGGCTAAACTGAACTCGACTGCTTCCTACGCCGCCAAGGCGGCTTACCTGCAAAGCCTCCCATCGCTCTTGGGAGCTTGCTTGTCTACGCTGCCTGCATTGCAGCAAGTGAAGTGGTTGCAGAGCAACTACACCCTTGCACTCAATACTGCAGCAGCACGCGTTGTAGCTTGCAGTGCTTCATCCACGCGCACTTGGTAGCTGGGTCGTCCATAGCACTCGTGCACGCAAACCTTGATGCTGGAGTCGTCAATGCAGCGGAGTCCTGGCAAATCCCCACAATTGCATTCTCAACTGTGATAGCGTCGACGCACGAATCTAGTGGAGATGTTACACGATTTTGCACTCGAAGCTGGAAAAAATCTATTCCAGGTAACTCGTCCAAAGTGATGCCAGAAGTCGTCAAACTTTGTATGCTATCTAGCGCCAGGGCAAGTAGATCATACGTTTGGCCGTCGTAAAAGGTCATGAACGACGAGTGCGCTTCCTGCATATTGTTTACATCCACACGTATACTCGATAGGGCAGCATTTAAATCCACGAGGTCCCCTCGCAATTCTAGCTCCTGTTTGGACATCTGTCGGCTTACAACAGCGGGACTGACCAATCTCGGATCCCACCAGATCGACCCAAGCGTACTTCGAATTGTCCACTTCAAAATAGTACTGGATGCGTACGTAGATGGATACCACAGCGAGACATTGTTTAGTGATGCTTCCCTGCTGCCGCTAAGTGCCAGCTCACGCGGATATACTAACTCGAAGTTTTCCAGAACTGAAGCAGAGAAAACATCGATCTGGGCTGATAACACAGCCTGGCCACCAACAGCTTCAGCACCCGTGATGGATATCGTCACATTCAAGCGATTGTAGCTGTGTATGCCACCCAAAAGTGAATAGATGTTGAGTGTCTTCAATTGCGTCGCAACGTGTTTGCTCTTTCCGTGCAAGTGAAAACGTCGTTCGACCGTTTGCATTGAGACATGAGTTTGCTTTGACACAGCAACCTCTTGTCCAAATTCACCTGGGATGTTCCAAATCAACCAAAGGCGCGACACAGGATATCGAATCACTTGTAAATCTGCGACGCTCTCGTTCGTATATGCTAGCATTTGGACAGATGCAAGAATTTCCTCGTCAGATGATCCTTCATACAGAGAAGTACTCTCCACTTCGTGGCAGATCTCGTCCACAGCACAAGAGTGTCTAGTGAGCTTAAAACTGGTTACCCTGCGGTTGTTTTTCTCTCCCCAAAACCGAACAATCAGGCCTCTAGCCGGAATCAATACCTCAGCACGAGCTCTTGATGTGCCAAGAGACAGCAGATCTGTTTTTCTGTACAGTGTGCCCGGCTGATAGTCGATTCCCAGCAGCATTCCATCGTTATATTTCAGTTCAAGTGCACAGTCCACTTCATCGTTTATCCCAGGCGTGTACTGCAATGCTGTCTGCGCCGAATGCGTCACAAGCGTAATGTTGTTGCTTGTGAATAGAAGTTCACCGAGGTCCACCACTGGAAGAATATTTACAGGAACCTCGAGAGTGGTCGACAGACTCGCCTTAATAGGACCGCCACAGAATCCATTATCCGACAAGGTCACCCGTAGTTTATCGGCTGCCACAACGTTGGGATCAGGTGAAGAGCAATACTCGACAGCGGGTAAGAAATCGTCCAAGTCGGAGATTGCACCTTTCATCACGAGGGAGTTGTCAGCCAAGTCGGGGAGAGTCCAAGCCAGCGTTGTATTCGTGTTTTTGCCAGCATCTCCGACGACATGAATCGCGTTTTGCAACGCTGACCGCCGATTTACACGGAGCTTCCCGACTTTTACGTGCAGTTCCAGCTTCAGAATGGGAACCAGCGCTGTTGGGTCACTCTCGACTGCCACAGCTTCCGCATCCCCGAGCTTGAACCCAGAAAGCCCAAGGCACGAACCTCCAGAGTGCACGGAGAGTGTTGCCCCGGATTCTCGCTCTACCGTCGGAGCATCGTTCACACTGGCCACAGATATCTTTTTCTCGTGTGTACTGCCAGTCTCCAACACGCGATCGTCGAGGTCAACCACGACACACCCATTCTGCGATGTCTGCGGGATGTCTGTAGTCACAGGCGATAGCTGCATGCGAACGGTCTCATGGCCGCCTGTGACGCACAACGGGTCGGTCACTCCATACCACGAGCTGTGGTAATTCGCATCGGGTTGGTAGACGAGGGCGGAGAGGATCTGCTGTGCCTCTTGCGCCGTCGTGAAGACTCCGATGGACCTCTTGAGTTGGTCGCTACCGACACACCAGAAGGTCGTGTCCTTCAGCCTCTTCTCCACCTCTCGAGCCAGCTGCAAAGTGCCGTGGTCACAGGAAATCTGCAGCAACGAGGGGGTCAATGGACAAGCAAGAGCGGCGCATCGATCTCGCTCCCTTACCAGGAGCTGGACATATTCCTGGCTCCACGTCGCAGGAGAACTCTCCAGTCGTACGGCGCGCAACGTGTGGCGCTCGTCCTCCAGGATCTCGTCAAGCGACTCGTCCTACAACACACACAAAACGTCCTCGTCAGTCCTCGCACCACCCTCCAGCGTCCACACGCTCACCGTCGCAAAGCGCAGCAGGGCAACCGCATGACCCCATGATAAGCCCCACGCCAACAGCCACGCGATCTTCATCCCGATGTGGTGCACACCCACGTGTCTGTGATGTATTTATAGCTTGTCCTTGTTGGTCGAAGAGCGTCTGTCAGTCAAGAACAGAATGAGAGCGAGTAAGTGGCTGGCAGCTCTGGCTGCGCTCGCGCTCGAGTCCGTGGCAGCTAATGGGGGCGCGATGGGCGGCAGCAAGACGGACGCGGAGCTCAGCAGTGGGGACATCGCACTGCAGGCAGGCGCTCTGGTGCTGCTGCTGGCGCTCTCGGCCATGTTCGCTGGACTTGGGCTCGGCCTCATGTCGCTGGATCTCATCGGCCTGGAGATCGTCGTGGCAGCCGGGGAGGACGCGCACGCCACGGACAAGGAGCGGATGAACAGCGACGCCGCCAAGAAAGTCATCCCGCTGCGTCGCAACGGCAACCTGCTGCTCACGACGCTGCTGCTGGGGAATGTGGCCGTGAACGTGCTTACGTCCATTATCACGGCTGATCTCACCAGCGGTACGAACTGCCTATTACTCTGCAGATGCAAGCATTGCTCGAGTCTGATCTTAATATTGGCGTACTGCAGGGTTGCTTGGCTTTATTGCGTCGACGGTGCTCATCCTGATCTTTGGAGAGATCGTTCCTCAAGCCCTCTGCTCCAGATACGCGCTCGGTAGGTAGAGAGGCTTCGGGCTTAATCCTTTTTACTCGCAAACTCACGTTGCGATGGGCTCTGTCGTTCTACATGAAGTGATTGGTGGCAAGGTCGTCCCTTTCGTGCGTGTCTTGATCGTTCTCTTCTACATTTTTGCGAAACCTGTGAGTATGGCGTTGGACGCGACGTTGGGTGAAGATATCGGCACTGTTTTCACGAGGAGACAGGTACGCGCTTGATTTCAAACCAAGATTCTCACGCTCATGCTAACTTATTGTAATGTTACTCCTCGCTCAGCTGGCCGAGATCATCGAAATCCACGAGAAGGAACAGATATTCGACAAGGACGAAAGCAGCATCATTCGTGGTGCTATGACTTTCGGGAGCAAGACAGTGCGGAGCATCATGACTCCCGCTGACCAGGTTTTCATGGCGCCCATATCTGCCGTGCTGGACCGGGTGCTCATCCACAGCATCCTTGCGAGCGGGTTCTCGCGCGTACTCGTTCATGGTGCTTCCGTGAACGATATCATCGGGACTATCCACGTCAAAGACCTCATATTCGTGGACCCGAAGGTGCGTGCCAGCTCAAAGCCTGTCCCCTGGTCAACGGCTAATGCGGTCCCTATTTTTATAGGAAAACACACTCTTGTCAAGCTTTTTCCAGATTTTCGGCCGCACCACGCGCTCCGTAGATCCCGATTGCAGACTTAGCGCGCTGCTGCACACTTTCAAATCCGAAAGCGCGCACTTGGTCCTGGTAAAGCAGCCGCAGACAGTTGATGCGGTAAGACCGCGTGGCGATTGCACTCACTGTGAAAGCAGCTGCAACCTTCGTCGCTCACTAATCTCGTGCTTGTGCTTTGGCAATGTAGAGTGGAGATATGCACACTTTGCTGGGCATCGTCACGCTGGAGGACGTGCTGGAGGAGATTTTGCAGGCCGAGATCCTGGACGAGGGCGACGTATCAGACCGTCGAAGCCACGACTCGGAGCGCAAGCGCTTCCTGCTGCACCAGTTTGACGTGGGCGGCCGTCTGGGCCTCGAGGACTTGTGCCAGGCCGACGACCCGTCCGAAGACGAGCTGGCCGTCGGGCTCATCCAGGAATCTCAGCAGTCAGAGAAGGACCCACTTCAAAATTAGCGCTAAGATCATTGCCCCACTACCGCCCCAATTGCACTGTTCAATCGCTGGCTTGCTGCATCGTTGTCTGGCTGCCCCACCGCACTATTGACCCTCATCATGGCTACACCACTTCAACTTCAACAAATCCGTCATAATAATAGTGCAACACCAAATTAAATCAATATAACCTTTATATCAGTACATTAACAACCGCCAATCAATTCGAGCCATCCGATTGCAGGCGTCACTATCGCTTCCGCTGCCTACAGGTCGCCATGGTGAAGAAGAAAGTGGACGCGCGCGTGCGGACCCTGTTGGAGAACTGCATCCAGGAGAACTTCCGCTCCTTCGTGGTGCTCGTGGGCGACCATGGCAAGGACCAGGTCATGAACCTGCACTACATCCTGTCCAAGGCGGCCGTCAAGGCGCGTCCGCGTGTGCTCTGGTGCTACAAGAAGGAGCTGGGCTTCTCCACGCACCGCCAGAAACGCATGCGCCAGATCAAGAAGCAGCAGCAGCGCGGACTGTACGACCCCAGCAAGGACGACCCGTTCGAGCTCTTCATCGGCTCCACCGACATCCGCTGGTGCTACTACAAGGAAACGCACAAGGTGCTGGGCAGCACCTACGGCATGTGCGTGCTGCAGGACTTCGAGGCCGTGACGCCCAACATTATGGCGCGCACCATCGAGACCGTCGAGGGCGGCGGCGTCGTCGTGCTGCTGCTGCGCACCATGGACAGCCTCAAGCAGCTCTACACCATGAGCATGGACGTGCACGCGCGCTTTCGCACTGAGTCGCATCAGGACGTCGTCGCGCGCTTCAACGAGCGCTTCATTCTGTCTCTCGCCTCGTGCGAGCGCTGCGTCGTGCTGGATGACGAGCTCAACGTGCTGCCGATCTCCAAGCACACGCGCAAGATTGAACCGCTGCCGCCGCGCGACGCGGCGACAGAGCTCACCAAGGACGAGCTGGAGCTGCAGGAGCTGAAGACGTCACTGCGCGAGACGCAGCCCGTCGGAGCGCTTGTGGAGCAGGCACGCACGCTGGACCAGGCCAAGGCTATCCTCACTTTCGTGGAGGCTGTTTCGGAGAAGACGCTGCGTTCTACGGTGGCACTTACTGCAGGGCGTGGTCGTGGTAAGTCAGCGGCTCTTGGTATGTCCCTGGCAGGTGCTGTGGCCTACGGATACAGCAACATCTTCGTGACGGCACCGACGCCTGAAAACCTGAAGACCGTGTTCGACTTTGTGTTCAAGGGTTTCGATGCGCTGAAATACAAGGAGCATCTGGACTACGAGATCGTGCAGAGTACCAACCCCGAGTTCAACCACGCCGTGGTTCGCGTGAACATCTTCCGTGAGCACCGTCAGACGATTCAGTACATCCAACCTACGCACCACGAGAAGCTCGCGCAGGCCGAGCTTGTGGCTATTGATGAGGCTGCTGCTATCCCGCTTCCTGTCGTCAAGAACCTGCTCGGTCCCTACCTGGTGTTCATGTCGTCTACGATTAACGGTTACGAAGGTACGGGTCGCTCGCTATCGCTGAAGCTTCTTCAGAAGCTCCGTGAGCAGCAGGGCAGTGCTGGTGAGGCTGCGGCTCGTGCTGTTGCGAGCATTCACGGTGACCAGAAGCGTCGCAAGGGTGAACAGAAGCTGCACGAAGAGCGCTGGCAGGCAGCAAGCAATGCTGCTCACGCCGCGGCAGCTGGAAGTGGTTCATCGTCAGCGCGTGTGCTTCGCGAGGTGACACTGGAGACTCCTATTCGTTACGCGCCAAATGACCCTGTTGAGCGCTGGCTCAATGCTCTGCTTTGCCTTGACGCGACGAATGCGTCCCACCACCTGGTGGCTGGTACGCCTCACCCGCGTGACTGTGAGCTGTACTACGTGAACCGCGATTCGCTGTTTTCGTACCACAAGCTTTCGGAGAGCTTCCTGCAGCGTATTATGGCGTTGTATGTGTCGTCGCACTACAAGAACCAGCCGAACGATCTGCAGCTTCTCTCTGATGCACCGGCCCACCACATCTTCGCTCTGCTCGGCCCGGGCGCTGAGTCGCAGGGTAATGCTGGTCAGCTCCCTGATGTCCTCTGCGTTGTGCAGGTGGCGTTGGAAGGCGAGATTTCGAAGGCGTCGGTTAAGGCGCAGCTTGCTCGCGGTCAGCGCGCGTCGGGTGACCTTATTCCTTGGACGGTGGCGCAGCAGTTCCAGGACTCGGAGTTCGCAGCTCTTTCGGGGGCGCGTGTGGTTCGTATTGCCACTCACCCGGATGTGACTGGTATGGGATACGGCTCTCGTGCCGTTGAACTTCTGACGAAGTACTACCAGGGTGATATCACGAGCGATGTCGCTGGCGCGGAGTCTGAAGAGAAGGAAGACGAGGACAAGCCAGAGGAGGAGGGTGACGACGATGAGGAGGAGAAGAAGGCGAAGCTTCGCAAGGAGAAGATTAAGCCGCGCAAGACGCTCCCGCCGCTGTTGCTGCCGCTGGACGAGCGTCCGTGCGAGCGTCTGCACTGGTTCGGCACGTCTTTCGGCCTGACACTGCCTCTGCACAACTTTTGGTCTCGTGCGAAGTTCCGCTCAGTGTACATTCGCCAGACGGCCAATGACCTCACGGGCGAGCACACGGCTATCATGCTGCGCTCCTTGCGTTGCGATGACCTGCCTGCGGCTCCTGCTGATGGGTGGCTAAATGAGTTTGTTGCCGACTCGCGCCGCCGATTCACTTCGTTGCTCAGCTACGACTTCTCGAAGTTCCCGTGCGCGCTTGCACTCGGCCTGCTGAGCGACGAGGCTGCTGGTTCGACTCCCGCCACGAACAACGAGGAGAAGCAAATTACTCTGCACCGCAGCGCTACCGGCGAGATCAGCCCCGCGGAGTTGGGAATGGTGCTGACGCCCTACGACGCCAAGCGCCTGAAGTCGTACGCGAAGAACATGGTGGACTACCACATGATTGTGGACCTGGTGCCGTCCCTTGCGCGTTTGTACTTCCTGCAGCGTCTTCCGCAGATGTCGCTGTCGTATCTGCAGCGTGCGATTCTGGTGAGCCTCGGACTGCAGCACCAATCGGTGGATGTGATCCAGCAGGAGTTGAACGTGCCGTCCAACCAACTCCTGGCCCTGTTTAACAAGGCTGTCCGGAAGTTCCTTGGACAGATCGAGCAGCTGATGGAGAAGCAGCTGGAGCAGGAGACCACGAACAGCAAGAAGATTGCGGAGGTGGCCGCGCAGTCGCAGGCCATGGCCCCCACGGAGACGACGCTTGATGAGGAGATGCGCGAAGGCGCTCAGGAAGCCAAGGCCAAGCAGCAGCAGCAGCTTCTGGACAGCCTCAACCTGATGAAGTACGCTGTGCGAGGCGACGACGCGGACTGGGATGCGGCACTTGCTCAGACCGAAGGCGGTGGCGCTGTTGTTCAGGTGAAGAGCAAGAAAGAGACTAAGCCCAAGAAAGAGGCCAAGGACTCAAAGAAAGACAGCAAACACAGCAAGCGCTCGGCCGACGGAGAAAGCGACCGCAAGAAGAACAAGAAGAGCAAGAAGAGCAAATACGCCAACCTCAGCTAGATAGTTCAGTCTGCCGTACCAGTTACTGGACGGCGCTGCTTGCGTCACTCCTGAATATATACTGTAGAAGCACCAAAACTTGATCGCCAACACGTTTGTGTAGCAACCCGAAAGTGCTCTCTTAGTAGCATAGCGTGGCATCTTCCCTGTAGCTACTCGTCCGCGTGCTTGACGCTTGGTCCGCGTCGGCCATGGTACGTCCCCGTCTTCAGGTCCCAGTCCGGGTCGACGCCAGCGTCGCGAGAGCCGCTGTTCGCATAAGGCCCACGTCGGATCTGCGACGAGTTGAGCGGCCTCTCTTGGGACGTCAAGTTCGCTCCCTGTGGCGAGAGGTGGGCGTCACCAACCATAGAAACACAAGGAGCAGAGACTAAGCGACGCACGCACCTTGGTGTAGTGCGCCAAGAACGGGATGGAGAAGAAGCCGCCGGCCACGACGAGCGCGAACCCCACGACGCCGCCGTTGCCGCCCTTGGCCTTCATCGCGCGCTTCCGAGCAGCAGACATGGCCACCGCAAGTTTTTGATTGCGTAATTAACCTCCTTATTATGGGACGAATCATTCCGACGATTATGAAGAATCGGCGTCTGGGCTTGGGCTTGGCACTGCTGGTGGCTGGAACCCTGCTCGTGAGTTTTCTCACTCCCGAATCTTCCCTATCGGACGCAAACGTCTCCGCAGTCACTCTCCATCCCCCCATGTCTCTCACGACCAAACAGCGCGCTCTGGCGGCCGTGGCCGGCGGTTTCGTGGCCGACGCCGCCACGATGGGGCTGCACTGGATCTACGACGGCGACAAGATGAAGCAGCTCGCGGCGGCGCGTAGCACGGCGGGCCCCGAGTTCTACGAGCCGCCGTCCTGCCCCTTCTACTCGTACGAGAGCGGCGCGCTGTCCCCGTACGGCGACGAGATCTTTCCGCTGCTACAGGACGTAGCGGAGCGCGGCGAGTTCGTGCCGAAGGAGTTCGCGACGGCCTCCTACCGCGCCGCCAAGGCCTATTCGGGTCGCCTCAACAGTGTCTTCAAGGAGATGGTGGTCAAGGGCGACGCTGGCAACAAATACCCGGAGCTAGCGTCGCCCAGCAAGGACCTGCACGGCGGGATCAAGGCGCCTGTTCTGGTGGCCCGGTACTATGACGACACGGCGCTGCTGCTGCAGAAGACGCGCGAGGCCACACGGGTGCACGAGATCGGAGCAGAGGCTGAAGATGCCGCAGTGGCCACGGCACTACTGCTCCAGCAGGTGGTGCAGGGGGCCTCGGTGGCGGACGCCATCTCGGCACTCACGAGCAATGAAGCTGTGAGTGCTGACACGCGGGCAGCGGTCCAGCAAGTTGTTGACGCCGTGAACGAGAAGACCTTCCCGGATGCTACGGCTGCCGTCGCGCACTTTGGCAAGCCATGCTCGCTGCCTGGTGTGCTGCAGGGGTCAGTGTTTGTGCTGCTGACTTCCGGAAGCTATGTGGAGGCGCTGCGTGCGAACATGCTGGCGGGTGGAGATAACTGCAGTCGCGCCATCGTCATCGGGGCTCTCACTGCGGCAGCACAGGGTAGTGATGCCATCCCTACGGAGTGGAAGCAGAAGACGAAGATGTACGGGCAGGTTCAGACCCTCGCTGAGCAGGTCATTCAGTGAACAGACATTGTAAGACGCAACAACCGAATATGCTATTGACATGTGAATTGACTTGGGAAACGTAAGTCACGATTCAAGGGTGCCCTTCAAACTGGCAGGAGCTGGCAGCACTAGAGTGTTCGTCTTACGGGTAGTCTGTGGTCTTCGGACAAGACCTCGCGTTTATTGCGTAGTGAATCTGTGCTGTCGTAACTGTAGCGGGGCTGCACAGTCGGTTCACCTCCTACCTTAGTGCAACATGCACTAATGGATACATTCAGGTTGACCACTCCACAGGGTGGTCCACATTCATAGCAAATGCATATGACTGGTAGAAAGCAACATCTTTCTACCAATGAGAGTCATTCAATAGATAAGGGTTCTGCCAGCTATCCAATGGCAGAACCTCTCATTAAAAATATCGGTTTTAGGAGGAAACCCAAATTACAATCAATACAGTTCTCATTTGGCACCAAAGCTATCGTTCAGTTCCTTTGTCTCGGTTTAAGTATACTTGCGGATACAAGTATACTGAACTGAAGCTAATTACACCTACGCTTCCTCATACACGTGCGCACACGTGTAAGCTTAAGTAGTGGGTCTAAGTAGACCCACTACAGTAACTGTGCGTGCTTTTGCCTTCGTGCAGCTGGTGTCGCGGTTAGCTGCGACAGTGTCGCCGACGTCGAAGGTGGTCGTGTCGCTACTACTGCAGTCGTTGGTGGCGGTGCTGCTGCAGCGGCTGCTGCTACTGCCGTTGTTAGTGGCCGAGTCATCACTACCACGGCTTCGGAGGAACAACCAACGATACTATTTCTCGCGGAACCTTGACGCTTTCGCCCCTTAAATGGAATCGAGCGCGTGCGGCATATGCCTTCGTCTTGCCGGATTAACCTCAGCGCTGTGGTAAGTTTGAGTTGGCTCGTTCTGCGCTTACGTTTACTCGGCTTTAACTGCAGTGTCTCGTATCCGATGTTGAACAGCTCAATAGCGTGAGCTTCGCCGCGGATTTCAGGTAGCGACTCGTTTGTTTGCGCCTCGGTTGCGTTGCTGATGGGCCTCATCATGGTAGACCACTCAGACAGTGTTGCCTTCTTCTTTGGTGTGTCTAGATCGTCAGAAGAAAAAGCTTTGTACGGAGGATAGCCACGTCTGGCATCTCCAAACCACCACAATAAGCACGCACCAAGAGGGTCGATACTAGGAAATTCAAAATCTTTTGGAAGCTTGTGAAGCTTGCCACCCCCATGAGTAATAGATGGGCTGTGAACCTGAAGGTGTTGCTCTGAATTCTGATGATTGAGCGCCCTGAAGACCCACATCCGGCAAGAGCGCTTTGATTTCTTCGCGTAAAAGCTCTCGCGTAATGTTACCAGCGACTACATCTTTTTCCTCTAGCACTTTTTCCATCCGTTGCTCCAGCATTTCGGATAGAGCATCTATTGACTGCTGTTGCTTGTCAATTTTCTTATAAAGCTCGATGTATGGTGGTATGCCTGGCGGCTCCATCCACGGTGACCCACCAACCTCCAGCTTTGATCGTATATAATTGAGAACGAGCGGATTGGTGAAGATAAGTGTCGAAAGAAGGGGGTGCTTAGAAGGCAAGTTGCTGACCAAAAACTCGGATTGATAAACCAGAGACGCAAGGCATAGCCGCAAAATATCACTTAAGCTTGATTCACCGACTAGCCCCCGAAACATTGTTGAAATGCACGCCGATACCGTGCTGTCGGAATTATCGCGAAAGTGCGGGGGTAGAGCAGCAAATATTGAGTCATTTACAGGAAGCCCAGCAACAACCCGTACTATAAAAATTGATTGCCTGCTGCATCATAACGAAAGTATCGGTCTTGTACTCCACCCATAGACCATCCGCACCAAAGATAGACACTTGCAATGGATGGTCCACCAGTGCTTCCTCCGTAAGCAAAAGCTACCACACCTTTCCTCACCGAGTGCGTGCCGTAGGTATTAGCGACTCCATGATTTTTGAAAAGATTACCCAGCGCCTTTCCAAACCGGATTTTTGGATCCGATCCGGGGAAAAGTGGCCCTGGTTGCGCGCGCGGGCTGCACGCTAAATAAATTCCCAAGGCTGTTGCCCAGCAAGTAGATGGCGAAATATGGTAAGGCCACTTGTTGTTGAGAAAGCAAATTGAATTCTGAAGGGTTACAAGACCTACCAGCACGCAGTCCTCACTGCCTATCCGCTCTTGGCCCCTTGGGCCTCTTGAATCTTGTCCTGCCATTGCGTCCTCGCTCAGCCTGACGCAATTGCCTTCACCACATGCACTTGGACCTGCTACATTTCGCAATATCCAGATACGCATCCATGCAGACGCTGTTCTCACAGCGTCGTCCTCTCCCGTCACTTCGCCCAGCTCCTCCACTTGTCTGGTTGCGGCGCAGTGCATCCACATGCTGCGTACACGCCGCACTTGATCAGCGTCGTCCTCTCCCGTCACTTCGCCCAGCTCCTCCACTTGTCTGGTTGCGGCGCAGTGCATTCACATGCTGCGTACACGCCGCACTTGATCACGTCGCCGCACTTCGTTTCTCCTCTCACTTTTGTTCTCTGGACTTGGATATCAGGTTTCACAGTCACATCACCACACCGCCCTCCAAGGATGATACCATGTATCAGAGATGCCAATCACCACATGGCATTATGTACACCACCCGAGGAAGGCTGCATCACCACTGGCGTCTGCATACTGCCGGACCTTGGTCGGCACGTCCTGTAGCATCA
Source organism: Phytophthora ramorum (assembly GCF_020800215.1). Taxonomy (NCBI): domain Eukaryota; phylum Oomycota; class Peronosporomycetes; order Peronosporales; family Peronosporaceae; genus Phytophthora; species Phytophthora ramorum. The sequence continues at coordinate 1,024,262 of NW_027150650.1, forward strand.
CCTCCAATGGCTCCCACGAGTTCTCAACGGCTGCCAGTCCAGTCAATGACACGAGCAACTCTTTCTTGGCCGTGTCCGGGTTGATGCGGTGGCCGACAATCTCGTCGACCCCAAGCACAATGCCTTGGTTAGCCACATGCTCGACGATCTCCTCGCTCACGTTGAGGGAGGAATCTTCAAAGAATTTCAGCCTCGAGCCATGCACTTCATACTCCTTGCCATTGATAAGGTGCTGCACCATGAAAGAGTACGGGCGAGCTTCCGTGACACGGAAGGGGCCTACCCAGCGCAGGAGTAGTTTTCCACCTCTAAGTCGAGAGTCCACGCGCGACCACAACACGTAGTCGCCGACCACAAAATTGCACAGCGTACCCTGCTTCTCACTCAACTGGTACATCTGCCGGCGTTCCTTTTTATCCGTCACCTCACCGTGCATTTCGGCCAGGCTGGCTCTGAGTTGCTCCAACTCGTTATGGACATTGGCCAGATCAATATGTTGTAGAGGCTTGTCTGCACCTGGGAGTAGTAGAGTATCCAGCGGTGGTGGGCATGACAGCCCCGTGAACAGCTCCACCGGCGCTACACCGCCGAGCGAGAGAACGGGCGTGTGGTTGAGATTCGCCTGCACCACCGGTAAGAGATACTCCCAGTTCTTAGTGTCGAGCTGCATCTCCAACAATAGCGCCCGGACAACATGTAAGATGTCGCGGTTCAAACGCTCGACGGTGCCGTTAACCCAGGGGGTATAGACTGGCACAAATGTCTGAACGCCTTTTAGGCGTTGGCTCAGCTCCGCCATGAGCTCATTTTTGAAATGCGTTCCCTGGTCTGACATCCAAATCTGCAGCATGCCAAACCGTTTGTACCAATCGAGCATGGCTGTAGCTGCCACAGCACTTGTAGGAGAGTCGCATGCGACGAGCTCGCAATAGTGAGTGAGCTTGTCCTTCAAAACGAGAACATACTTGGTAGTGCCGTACGAGTCATCCATCGACAAGTAGTCCATATGTAGGACCTCATTGCGTTTGGCCACCGGCCTGAGTTCGCTCCACGGACGCTGAATAAGTTTGCCGCCCTTCAGGTGTTTGCACAGTAAGCATTTGCTCACAACGTTCTTCACGTGATAGTGCAAGCGGTCAATTGCGTACTTGTCCTGGAGGTGAGTAATCATCACCTTCTCACCCCGGTAGGCTTGGATCCCACAGTGGGCAACGATCAAAATCCGCGTAAGCAGCTCACGTTTTTGCTTTGGGATCCAGAGCTTGCCGTCTAGATAAACCAACCCATCCACTTCTTCATGCGCATCGGTCAGTTTGTCCACGTGCCGTTGCTGCCCACGCAGCAGTTCATCCACTGACGGCCAAGCAAAACCATCATCCTGCAGAGAACGGAGTAGACTGCCATTGTCTTTCTCGAGCGGGTTTGTACCGCTTTAACTCGAACAAAGGCAGGATCCTCTGGACGACATAACCACCGCGAGACCATGTCCGCCCAGTGGTTGTCGACACCATTGATATGCTCAATGTCGTAGTTATAGCCCGTCAACTTCATCGTCCACCGCTGCAACTTGCCACGCACATGCTACTTCACTTCCTTGCTGGGGCAAAAGACTTGTATGAGATTGGCGTGATCGCAAAATATGCGAAAACCCTGAGCTCTTTGAAGCAGGTATTCCAGCTCCGTACATGCTAGCACAATGGGGTACGATTCCTTTTCGATCACGGACCAGTTCAACTAGGACCCCTTGAAGGAACCTCCCTTGCAAATGATAAGCTCGTGGCGCTGCTCATGCTGAGGCACATCAGTGTCCCAATCACGTACTTGAGTGACAATCAAAGCCCAGCCTTGAGCACTTGCATCTGTGCTCAAACAGACAATGGCGTCGTCAGTTGGGAACGACAGCTTTGCAGACGACGCGATACGGTCTAGGAAGTCCTTGTACGCCTGCTCCTCAGCCGGCGTCCAAGTCACGGAAACGCTCACAGCGTGACGTTTCTTACGATTGTGCCCAATCATGACTTCATCAAACTTCTGCTGAAGAGGGGCTACCGCACGACCATAGTCCACAATTGACTCTCGAAGCCAGTTGAAAGCGCACAGGAAGTGCTGCAGCTCACCGGCATTCGCTGGCAACGGTAGAGCCGGCAGCGCATCCACTCGAGATGGATCATGTTTCACACCATTTCCATCTATAATCTTGCCACACCACGTGACAGCTGGAGCAAAAAGCGCACTCTTCGAGACGTTCAACTTCAGGTTACATTCACGTAAGCGCTGAAAGAACATTTCCAGTACAATGAGAAACTCTTCAGGCGCCGGTGCATACAGGACAACATCGTCCACGTAGACTAGTAGGTTGTGATTCATCATGTCACCAAAATCTTCCTGCATAGTCGACTGGAAGCGCATCGCAGAGTCGACCGCTCCTTGAGGGACCCTCGTCGGGATGTAAACACCTTCGTCAGTTTTTATACTGAAAATCTCTTGTGAGTCCTCGGCTAACGGCAGCTGCCAAAAGCCCTTGAACATGTCGAACTTAGCCATCGCTTTGGCACCCCGAACTCAGCTAGTTACCACCGAAAGATTCGGCACTGCAGCAGCAATCGGCACAGTCATCCGGTTCACTGGACGATAGTCTGTTGTGAGCCGAAACACATCCTTGCGACCAGCTTTGCGGACGGGAACTGCCGCACACGTCCAGCGACTTGCATTGTTGCTACGTAGCAGGCCATATGTCTGAAGCTCAGCGACATGGCCGCGAAGAAAGTCACTCTGCAACGGCGGGTAGCGCCTCGGCTTGCATCGAAACGGAGTTGAGTCTGGCTTCAGCTTTACGCTGTAAGGTCTCAGTCTAGCCGGTCCATCTGCACCAAGCCTCGCTCTCCACACATCACCGTAATCCAACACGGTGGTGTGCAGTGACGGCATGAGATGAGCAGGAAAACCGTTCACTGCTGCTACCTGTATCAACAGCGCCAGACTCCCTGCAACTGAACCATCTGCATCTTGACCAACTTCAGGTTCATCATCCAGGTCATCACCATCGTCCTGCTCCACCGAACATACCGCTAGTTGCTCCATCATGCCATCAACGTCAATACCAAGTGACTTCAACAAGTCATCGCCTAAGAGAAATTTCTCTTCAGCTCCTGGCAGTATCAAACATTTCACACGACGGACATGAACGGGACCAGCCTTTGTGCCAAGCAGCAGATCCACTGTGCACTCAAAATGACAGTGGTCAACCGTTCCACCAGCCAGCTCCACTGTGACAGGCCGATCCAGCTTGGTAGGGTGCACGTTGGTATCTACAGCTTGCAGTTCACGTAAATATTCCTCAGGTAGGAAACAGCAGTCGGCACCACTGTCCGGTCGAAACGGGATCTCAAGGACCTCGTTGAGCACCACTCGACGCCGTCCAGGTGACTTGGCAACACGTGCCGCTTTCACTTTTCGTGCACGCGCCTCGTCAAAACGCTTCCGAGCCTCAGCCTTCTGCTCGTCCGTCGCTGTCGGACACTGTTGTGCAAAATGAGCACCCTTGTAGATCCAACAACCCTCACGTGTGCCTGCATTTTTCTCACTTGGCTTAGCTGCTTGCTCACCAGAAGACTTTGGTTTAGCCTTAGGCTCATTGTTCTTCTTGCTGGCCGGCGCTGATAGGCGCTTATCAGGTTTGTCCTCCAGCTGCATCAGATGATAATGCTGTTGGGCAGTGGCGCGTTCCAGTATGAGGTCACGCAAGACAACGTCATCAGTCTTGGCCTCAGCTGTACGAGACGCTCTATCTCTACCTTCAACATCGCTGGTGCAAGACCCGCAATGAGCAACTTGCACCTTTGCTTCATCCGGTCGCGGTAACCACTGTCACTCGCTGAACCAACGCCAAGCATGGTCTCAAATCCATGGTCTTCAACCAATTGATCAAAGTCCACAAAATACTTGAGCACTCTAGCGTCTATGTTCTTCTCCGACATATCCATCCGCAGGTTGGCCTTGAAAAACGACCACACATCTGGGATGTGACCATTCTGCAAAGTGCTCGTCCGCTCGCGGACCTTCTCCATGATATCGGCGTCCGTAATATCCTCCACAGCCTTGCGTAGCACATAGCGAGCCAAGTGCTTGAGGAGTTAGGGTTTCACTGTGTCACGAACTCGCATCACAGCAGCATCGAACGGCTCATTCGACGTCCTGCACTTCTGTTGTATCTTTTCAACATAGCGCTCACGCCTCCAATTCACTAGCGACTCCTGATCCCAGGCAGTCAACTCGGGGGCGCTCACAAACTTGTAGACAGACTGCGGGACGGACATTTCCACATCCCCGTCAGCGTCCACACGAAAAATCGGCATCTTGATCCGACACCTCGTTCAGCGACTTGCCCGTCGATTTGGTTCCGTGCTTGAAACTTAATCACCGGCGAAGTCGTTGGCCTTGAAGGGCCAAAGTTAACTTTATGGTAAGGCCACTTGTTGTTGAGAAAGCAAATTGAATTCTGAAGGGTTACAAGACCTACCAGCACGCAGTCCTCACTGCCTATCCGCTCTTGGCCCCTTGGGCCTCTTGAATCTTGTCCTGCCATTGCGTCCTCGCTCAGCCTGACGCAATTGCCTTCACCACATGCACTTGGACCTGCTACATTTCGCAATATCCAGATACGCATCCATGCAGACGCTGTTCTCACAGCGTCGTCCTCTCCCGTCACTTCGCCCAGCTCCTCCACTGGTTGCGGCGCAGCGCATCCACATGCTGCGTACACGCCGCACTTGATCACGTCGCCGCACTTCGTCTCTCCTCTCACTTTTGTTTTCTGGACTTGGATATCAGGTTTCACAGTCACATCACCACAAGAAAACGGGTTTGCATACAAATGACGAGGACCACCCGGCCCGGAGCCTTCTTGGTAGGCCTTGGTCTTATGAAACACCACTCCTACACTGTCATCTATTGCTCGAAAGTGCTGCGTGTGAAGTGTTTGGACAGAAACCGATCTGCACATGAGATTCCACTGAATAGTTAGAAAGATATGAGGAAATCCCCCATCGCTTCGCCCGAGGGTTAGAACGACACAGCTCTTTGTACAGAGAAACGTGAGTGGTTGCTTGCCCGAATACTTTGGCGAACTAGACTGGTTTTGCGCAGCCTCCAGTCGTTTACATCCAGAAAAAACTGTTTCATGCCATCACCAATTTCCACGGGCAGGGTTAGTTCTTTCATGCGGTACAGATCCTTTACCGCGCTGCGATATCCACTTAGGGTTACTGCCTCAGTCGTTTTGCGTTTGTAGGCTAAAAACTCCACAAACATTGACGGGGTGAACTCGTTCAGATTAAGCTCGTCATCTTCGTAAAAAAAAAAACTTTGTTGTGTCGCCGTCATCCAGCGTCAGCGCATACACGCCTCTTATCCACTTTTTGATGCCCTTGGTACTTTTTTCGAGTGTCGCTAGAGATGCACGCGTCGCGGATGCCTTTACTTCCGCTGCAGCGTCCTGCGATCTTCCATCAGCCATGTTAGCACGAGACGTATTTATTCAAGTGATTTTGGTCAATCGGAGTGGCAACTTATCGTCGGCTCCTGACACTTACGACGGCTGATGTTACTGAGACCGGAAGGTGTTTCTATCATTTACGTACATGTAAGCGGACATATATGGGCATGATACTGTACATTAGAGAAATGCACTGGTTTTGAGTTGACTTCAAGCAGATGCTTTTTCTCGAGATGGGGAAATATACAGTAAATGACGACTGTGGCGTTGGGTTTCGGAGCCGAACTGTCAAGGTCCGACGGATGTTGCACCTTTTAGTGAAAGGCGACAGGGTGTCTTGATTGGCTGGTCTCATTTCCCGCGCTATAGTGACCTAGGAACAATAGTGACCGAGGTCTCGGCTGGGTCTAATAAAACCCCGGCCGAGGATAAAAGCCGCGTTTGTACCCATCTGATGTCGTACCCTCGGCTGTGTAGAGCCGGCCATACGATTTCCCACAGAGATCTGTTTACACTTGCTATTTATATATAGATATAGGACTAGCTAAATGATGCCCTACAGAGGCTCTCAGAGCTGTAGGTAAAGTGAAATAAATCAGCAGTCTTCCCCACAAGCCACCAAGGGTCAGGTCCGTCTTCGGTAAGTCTAGCTAGCTTGTCTTAGGGTCTGGATACGCTCGGCTGCGTGGGATGCCTGTCAGCGAGCTTGAGGTACATTGAACCGAGAGTTTGTTGCTGGTCAGTTCAAGAGATAAGAGTGGCCGAGAGTTAGGGACGACGGAGAGTGTCGGTCCCTGTATATTGGAGGAACCCGAGTGTTCCCAAGTGTATTTCACTACCAGCCGAGGTTACCCTCGGCAAACCCGTATTCGGCGTGACTGCCGGTACCCTTACTTCTGAGGGACTGCGGGGGTTCGCGCGAAAGCGCAATATTGCATTCTAGCCCTCGCTCGTGGCTAGTAGTGCAGGTTTTAAGGTTGACCGAACTCAACCTTGGTATACAGAGGCGCTTACAACCAACCCGGTGTAAGGGATCGTTCCTGGTCTTCAGGTGTTGATCCAACGTTCGCTGACCTTTTGCGAGGGAAGCGTGTGTTGTTGGTGGGACTCATACCGTTCGGTAGTGAGGTTTTCTGCGTGTTCCTACACGACACGACCTCAGATTAAATGACGGCTGCCCCAGACATCTTCTCTAAAAGTATGAACCTTTGGACTTACCGCTTTTGAAGGAGAAGTCCAAGCTCCACCCTGGTCGTATCCGGTGTCGTTCCGGTTTGACACCAAACGAACACACAATGTCAAGTTGCTACAAATCAAACCGTAAAAGATCTTTCATTAGTTGAAGTTTTCAAGAACTAACTACAACTACTTCCTAGTCTCGTTCGTGAACTACTTCGCATTGCTGGACACCAATTGCCTTGTACAAATAGCGCATACGTAGATAGGAATGCACCTCATAAAGACAGTCGGCCCACGGTCTCTCAGCAAGTAGCAGTTCCAGAACAACGAGGCACCAGATGCCACATGAGCTACTGTCTCTCTGAGTGCACCAGTCGATTTCCTTGTAGGTCACCTTGTCCTTTAAGCCCACCAAAGGCTCAACGACACACTGCACACTTGACTTCAAAGTTGCGAGATTCCCCTTCAGCTGAAGCGGGTCAAACGTAATTACACCTACGTTCGGGTACATCTGCTTCAGTGCTAGCGTCGCAAATATAATAGACGAGATGTGTAGCCACAAATTTTCTCGAACGTCCACCGACGAGCAACCAAGAGACCATTCAGGCCCCAAACAAACTTGACCCAACCGCATCCCTTGTACTGCTTCCTTGTAGGCTTGCTACATTGACAGTAAACAAATAGGAGCAGTAAGCATTGTTTAGTCCATGATATGTGCTCTTGGTATCCATGTGTTGAAGCACTAACCTTTGTATAGTCGCAGGCGTCGGTAAACGGTGGGACCACGTCCTTGATCTGCCACTCAACACCGTTAATTTAGTCCAGTGTGAACTGCACAAGCTGAAATCTGTTACGCGCCTCCAGCACACTGGCCATTGCCTCTAGCTGGTCGAACGTAGTGGACCCATAATCGCTCCAGTTCGCGAGCAGGTTCAAATCATCAGTGGCTTTAATAGCCGTGATTGCTTCTTGAATCTTGTCCAGCTGAAGAATTCGAGTGATCTTTAGTACTTGTTGGCCGACATTGTATGACCGCACAGATAGACTCCCTTGGACTTCAACATCATCCAGATGTAAAGCATCAACCATTGCTTTTGCGATATCCAGACTGTAAGCGCCGTCTAGAAGAGCAGCGAAATCATCCAGGCGATCCTTTCGTGTTTTCTTGTCATCCCTTATCTTTACGGCCAGTGCACGCGCCTCACGAAGTTCCTTCCCCCCTGCAAGACATCGCTTCTCACGCTTCGAGAGTCCTCTAACACGCGGAGGGGGCGTGAATGAAATTGGTGCAGTTTTTGATCCTTCTTGGGGTGATTCTTGTGCGAGTTCGGTGTCGATCCGGTATCCCGTGATGCTGAAGTTGGAGACAGTTTTGCTTCAACATCCACGTCACCTGGTGGATCACTAGCCTCAAGACCTTCATCTTCCGGTACGTCATGCTCTTCACCACTCGCATCTTGTACTGGAGCAGCACGTTTCTCTTCCAAGGTACCATCACCTACTTGTGCTGGTGGCGTGATCGAAGTAGCCAGAGACGGATTGACGTAGGAAATCAGCGTGAGACCCGTCGAGTTCATGGACGATTCTTGCGATAGCACTGTCAAAACATTGCTGGTTGTCGCCTCCATCACAACCCTTTGTACGTCACCACCTTGCAGCACGTCGTAAAATCCCTGCATCCACTCTAGCGCGACCCGAAACGTCGGAATTGACTGCAACGCCATCCTGTCAACGATCTTCTCCGCAAGCGCCTTGGTCTTGATGTACTTGTCCGTTGATCCCACCACAATATCCTTGCGAATAGCTGCGCAGCTACTCTTGTAGAAGCCACCCACTCCTACGTCTCCTTCATCAATATTGGTTTGCGGCGCGTGCACAATCCGCCGAGTCGAAAATGTGCGAAGCGGCGGGACTACAGTTTCATAACTGGTCTTGAAGCGGAGATGCATGATGTGTCTGCAAGGCAGAAGACATGTTTGCATGAAGATGCAAATCACAGGAAGCGTCCTGTAATGCATAAGCCACATACAAACAGAGAAAATATTAGAAATAAGACACGAACCCATCCCGGAAAGCCACCGGACTCCACATAAAATTTAAAGTCACTGCATTCGTACCCAAGTATCTGCCACGTGCAATCTCCCCGTGCCTGCTCGAGTAAGCGTTGCTTTTCCAGGTACGCTGAGATCAATTCCGTAGTCAGCCTTGGGTCCGACTGCAAACGCATGTTGTTCCACCACTAAGGTGACAGCGTGCTCGCTGAGCTTCATTCCAAGCGCTGCAAGCTCTGGACCTTCACCCAAGTGGGGACGACTGGTACTGTGCAATGCACTCATCTTCCGCAAGTCGCTGTAACGTAATCAATGGCAAAATGGTTCCATCCAAAGTAAAATGCGGCTCCAACACTTACTTGATCTTGCCCCACTTGCACTCCAGCCGATTGTTTGTATTATTGACCAGGTGAGCAATGTTGCCCCTTGTGTAGGAACCCCATTCTTCTTGTGTGTTGTCCCAATTGCAAATGAAGAACTTGTATGTCGGGTACTCGACATCTCCACCTAGCGTTTCGAGCAGCATCTTATGCGTCTTGGTATTCTTCACGGCTTCTTGAGTACACGAGAGCCTTCATGAGACCTTTCATCTCCATCTTGTGTGATGCTGCCAAACGCGTCGCTTGTTTCTTCAACCACGTAATGACGTGCCATTGGCACAAAATCTGGCGAGCTTGAGGAAAAGCTTCTCGCAGCACTGCCTTCTCATGCATAGCTTTATCCGTGACCAACACGCGAATGTCCGTCCAAGCCGGGTTGTGCTTCTGGAAGCATTTGACTGCAATACGCAAGTTTGGGTTTTCTTCACTCTCTATCAAACAATGAAAAACGTATTGGCCCTAATGGGTTTGTAAGACAAATGTTTGATATTTCGCTGCATGCACACATACACATACCTTTTCCGAACACGTCATGAACAGCGAAACTAAAGAGCTTGTACCGATTACCATTGGTATCGTGCGTTGCATCGACCAGCACTACCTCCGGAAAAGCGCGAAACAAGCGCTTCATGCGAGAATTTTGAAATGTGACAACGCGTGCGACCTTCGACTCAGCATCCACCATTATATCCTCCACATTCCCTGTACTTTCCGCACTGAACTCGTCTAGAATAGCAAGAGCACGCTCGGCATCCATTTGTCCAGCCCGTTGTTCCTTTTAAATCTTTGAATCATGTTGTGGACATCATGTAGAGCCTCAAGCTTGCCTAAATATACGTCACAGAATACACAACTCACATATTAGTACACCGGATCAACACATAATCCAAACCGGATATACACAAAACTTACCAGACTGCTCGCGTAGGTACGCAATAATTCCTTTCACATGCGCGCCCGCCTTGTGCATTTCGTGGACATCACGCGTAAGACCTTCATCGGTGATCGTTCGATTCTCTGCGTAGTTGAACCACTGGTGTTTCGTGCCAGGGTGGTTGTGATACCCAGACGCCTTCATCGTGATGAACCAACCCGAATGTCCCGACACTACCCGAGCGTTGATGTAGGCCGTACACTCGGCTGTCCGTACCAAGCGATGCTTTCGTTTTCCAGATCCACGAGCAGCTTGAGTCCGTCAGTACTTGACCCAGCTCTCTGGAATGTATTGTGTGCCCTTCCGGGTCTCCACAACCACTGCATCTTCACCTGTCGTCTTAGGTTCACGCGCCACGGCATTGTGCATTTGATTGTTGCGAGTGGAGACAGAGGTGCTCGTTCGACTTGAAAACTGCTGGTACGTTGCCCCTTGGAACTCTTCAAACGCACGGTGGAAGTCCTCCCACGATGGCCAGCGACACGAGAAACCTTCCACAAACGCACCATCTTCAGCATCACTTCCGTCACGAGGCGAAAGTGTTGTCGCCGTGCGTGCTGCCTTCCGCAGTGATTTCCGGTGTCCCTTCCGGTTTCGTTTCTGTGAGACACCGGACGTAGATTCTTCATTGCTACTGTTAACCTCCATCTCCTCTGCATCCTTGCCACTGCTGCTTCCCGCCTCGGTCTCTGCATCCTTGTCACTGTCATCGACACCTTCACTCGCAACACTGTCCTCATCCGCATTTCCACGCAGCACGATACCTCCAAGGTTTTGGCTGGTCGCACGGCACCGGCACCTTCGTCCTCGTAGTCGGAATCTCCACTATCCGACGGCTTGCCTTCTTTGTCTTTGGCGTCCAACTGCATCACCTCGCCAAGCGCATTCTCAGCTTCTTCATTCTTTTGCAGTTTTGCGTCCGACGCTCGGGTTCGCATGGTACGACCCGGTGACTCCAACTGTCCTTCAACAGCCTTCTTCTTCTCGAGCGCGATACGCTCCGCATGCAAAGCCTCGAAAGCCGCTTGATATGGGGCGGGAAAAGGGGGATGTTCTTCCCCGATCGTATGTCTGCCACGCGCTGTCGGCGACGAGCGACGATATCCTCGCGGCGCGCTATATTCTCCGCGCGGCGCTTCTTCTCCTCCGCAGCAGCACGCTCAGTTATCAGTCGGTCCGCGTCCGGAAGAGTCGACTGCACCAATAGTCTCGATGGCACGTCCTTCTTGCGGCGGGCAGGAAATGACGGGAGATCTGACTGTTTACGAATGAAAATAAGAGACAGTTAGCATGAAGCCCGCTTAAATACACGCGCCTAAGCAAAGGGTACCATCACGCCGGGTCGCAGGTGTCCAAAGAGCTTCAGCGATCCGCGCCTCTTTAACCGGTTCCTCTCGAGTGGGCCGAACGACGAATGCCACTCGTTTCCAACTTTACAAAATTCGAGATTTAGAGTTCATGTGCACCACACCGCGGAGAATACTTTTCACCGCCCCCAGAATTTATCTTGTCGTCTTGTTGAAGGAACCAGCCGCTACACTGGCTTTTCAGAGCACCGGACCCGCATAAAATGAAAACCGGATTGGGACATAATTTGATTTCCCTTTCTGGTCTCAGCAGCGTGTTCCCACTTACGACTTCTCGGGACGATTCGATTCCTGCCCGTTCCATAGTAAGGTGCAGCGACTGCAGCGGCGAGGAATACACCGATTCCGGAAATCACAAGCAAATTCGCCGACATTTTGACGGAATACCCATCTATAACTTACGCAAACAAAGAATGTTTTGCAGCTAAAACGTCGCTCTATTTCATGGCTTCGACCAGAACATAAAACAAGGTGTAAAAGTGTGGGGACATGAAATTAAATAGATCGACATCGATTTTGCGTTTAAAAAAACATCGATTTGAGCTATCAATATTTTAACTCCGTCAGAAATCAATGGCAACGCTTGATATAGATCAAATCGCCTATTTTATAGAACTCGATTTATTAAAATAAGCCTCGAATAATTCAGGCCGGCGGCTGGTAGAGAAGGCAAAAAGAGCAAAAGAGCAAAAGCTGTTCCCACACCAGGACTCGAACCCGGGTCTGCTGGGTGAGAGCCAGCTATCCTAACCGCCTAGACTATATGGGAAGGCTGAACCACACCGCCCTCCACTGCATCACAACCTCACAACATCACAACTCAAACAAACACACACAAACACACACACAACACACACGCAACACACACTAACACATGTACCACGCATACGCGCCACGCACGCGCGCTTCCACAGCCTTCGAACACCGGTCGCCCCCGCTGCCACTGTCCTCCACCCGACAGCCACCCGACAGCCAGCCCACAGCCCACAGCCCACAGCCCACAGCGCCAGCCCAGCATGACCTTCGTGCCTGGCACCCCGGTCGTCCATGCCTGTCGTGGGCGGCCGTACACCCGCTCATAAGGACGTCGTTGATCGTCGCCGTACGCCGTGAGAGCTCATTGGTGTCCGTTACGAGCGCTCTCGCCGTCGCCATCTTCCGTAGCAAACATTGAAGCTGACCCATGACAAGACGAAGTGGGTTGCCAGCAGCTCAGGCGAGCGTGTCCGCTATCTTGGCTATCTTGGCTATCTTGGCTATCTTGGCTATCTTGGCTATCTTGGCTATCTTGGCTATCTTGGCTATCTTGGCTATCTTGGAGGCTGCGCGTGGGCTACCGGGGCGGCGAACGCACTGCGAAACGGACACAGGAGCTGAAACGAGCGGTAGAGAAGGCAAGAAGAGCAAAAGAGCAAAAGAGCAAAAGATGTTCCCACACCGGAACTCGAACCCGGGTCTGCTGGGTGAGAGCCAGCTATCCTAACCGCCTAGACTATATGGGAAGGCTGAACCACACCGCCCTCCACTGCATCACAACCTCACAACATCACAACTCAAACAAACACACACACAACACACACACAACACACGCAACACACACTAACACATGTACCACGCATACGCGCCACGCACGCGCGCTTCCACAGCCTTCGAACACCGGTCGCCCCCGCTGCCACTGTCCTCCACCCGACAGCCACCCGACAGCCAGCCCACAGCCCACAGCCCACAGCCCACAGCGCCAGCCCAGCATGACCTTCGTGCCTGGCACCCCGGTCGTCCATGCCTGTCGTGGGCGGCCGTACACCCGCTCATAAGGACGTCGTTGATCGTCGCCGTACGCCGTGAGAGCTCATTGGTGTCCGTTACGAGCGCTCTCGCCGTCGCCATCTTCCGTAGCAAACATTGAAGCTGACCCATGACAAGACGAAGTGGGTTGCCAGCAGCTCAGGCGAGCGTGTCCGCTATCTTGGCTATCTTGGCTATCTTGGCTATCTTGGCTATCTTGGCTATCTTGGCTATCTTGGCTATCTTGGCTATCTTGGCTATCTTGGCTATCTTGGCTATCTTGGCTATCTTGGCTATCTTGGAGGCTGCGCGTGGGCTACCGGGGCGGCGAACGCACTGCGAAACGGACACAGGAGCTGAAACGAGCGGTAGAGAAGGCAAGAAGAGCAAAAGAGCAAAAGAGCAAAAGATGTTCCCACACCAGGACTCGAACCCGGGTCTGCTGGGTGAGAGCCAGCTATCCTAACCGCCTAGACTATATGGGAAGGCTGAACCACACCGCCCTCCACTGCATCACAACATCACAACATCACAACTCAAACAAACACACACAAACACACACACAACACACACGCAACACACACTAACACATGTACCACGCATACGCGCCACGCACGCGCGCTTCCACAGCCTTCGAACACCGGTCGCCCCCGCTGCCACTGTCCTCCACCCGACAGCCACCCGACAGCCAGCCCACAGCCCACAGCCCACAGCGCCAGCCCAGCATGACCTTCGTGCCTGGCACCCCGGTCGTCCATGCCTGTCGTGGGCGGCCGTACACCCGCTCATAAGGACGTCGTTGATCGTCGCCGTACGCCGTGAGAGCTCATTGGTGTCCGTTACGAGCGCTCTCGCCGTCGCCATCTTCCGTAGCAAACATTGAAGCTGACGCATGACAAGACGAAGTGGGTTGCCAGCAGCTCAGGCGAGCGTGTCCGCTATCTTGGCTATCTTGGCTATCTTGGCTATCTTGGCTATCTTGGCTATCTTGGCTATCTTGGCTATCTTGGCTATCTTGGCTATCTTGGCTATCTTGGAGGCTGCGCGTGGGCTACCGGGGCGGCGAACGCACTGCGAAACGGACACAGGAGCTGAAACGAGCGGTAGAGAAGGCAAGAAGAGCAAAAGAGCAAAAGAGCAAAAGATGTTCCCACACCAGGACTCGAACCCGGGTCTGCTGGGTGAGAGCCAGCTATCCTAACCGCCTAGACTATATGGGAAGGCTGAACCACACCGCCCTCCACTGCATCACAACCTCACAACATCACAACTCAAACAAACACACACACAACACACACACAACACACTAACACATGTACCACGCATACGCGCCACGCACGCGCGCTTCCACAGCCTTCGAACACCGGTCGCCCCCGCTGCCACTGTCCTCCACCCGACAGCCACCCGACAGCCAGCCCACAGCCCACAGCCCACAGCGCCAGCCCAGCATGACCTTCGTGCCTGGCACCCCGGTCGTCCATGCCTGTCGTGGGCGGCCGTACACCCGCTCATAAGGACGTCGTTGATCGTCGCCGTACGCCGTGAGAGCTCATTGGTGTCCGTTACGAGCGCTCTCGCCGTCGCCATCTTCCGTAGCAAACATTGAAGCTGACCCATGACAAGACGAAGTGGGTTGCCAGCAGCTCAGGCGAGCGTGTCCGCTATCTTGGCTATCTTGGCTATCTTGGCTATCTTGGCTATCTTGGAGGCTGCGCGTGGGCTACCGGGGCGGCGAACGCACTGCGAAACGGACACAGGAGCTGAAACGAGCGGTAGAGAAGGCAAGAAGAGCAAAAGAGCAAAAGAGCAAAAGATGTTCCCACACCGGGACTCGAACCCGGGTCTGCTGGGTGAGAGCCAGCTATCCTAACCGCCTAGACTATATGGGAAGGCTGAACCACACCGCCCTCCACTGCATCACAACCTCACAACATCACAACTCAAACAAACACACACACAACACACACACAACACACACGCAACACACACTAACACATGTACCACGCATACGCGCCACGCACGCGCGCTTCCACAGCCTTCGAACACCGGTCGCCCCCGCTGCCACTGTCCTCCACCCGACAGCCACCCGACAGCCAGCCCACAGCCCACAGCCCACAGCCCACAGCGCCAGCCCAGCATGACCTTCGTGCCTGGCACCCCGGTCGTCCATGCCTGTCGTGGGCGGCCGTACACCCGCTCATAAGGACGTCGTTGATCGTCGCCGTACGCCGTGAGAGCTCATTGGTGTCCGTTACGAGCGCTCTCGCCGTCGCCATCTTCCGTAGCAAACATTGAAGCTGACGCATGACAAGACGAAGTGGGTTGCCAGCAGCTCAGGCGAGCGTGTCCGCTATCTTGGCTATCTTGGCTATCTTGGCTATCTTGGCTATCTTGGCTATCTTGGAGGCTGCGCGTGGGCTACCGGGGCGGCGAACGCACTGCGAAACGGACACAGGAGCTGAAACGAGCGGTAGAGAAGGCAAGAAGAGCAAAAGAGCAAAAGAGCAAAAGATGTTCCCACACCGGGACTCGAACCCGGGTCTGGGTGAGAGCCAGCTATCCTAACCGCCTAGACTATATGGGAAGGCTGAACCACACCGCCCTCCACTGCATCACAACCTCACAACATCACAACTCAAACAAACACACACACAACACACACGCAACACACACTAACACATGTACCACGCATACGCGCCACGCACGCGCGCTTCCACAGCCTTCGAACACCGGTCGCCCCCGCTGCCACTGTCCTCCACCCGACAGCCACCCGACAGCCAGCCCACAGCCCACAGCCCACAGCATGACCTTCGTGCCTGGCACCCCGGTCGTCCATGCCTGTCGTGGGCGGCCGTACACCCGCTCATAAGGACGTCGTTGATCGTCGCCGTACGCCGTGAGAGCTCATTGGTGTCCGTTACGAGCGCTCTCGCCGTCGCCATCTTCCGTAGCAAACATTGAAGCTGACGCATGACAAGACGAAGTGGGTTGCCAGCAGCTCAGGCGAGCGTGTCCGCTATCTTGGCTATCTTGGCTATCTTGGCTATCTTGGCTATCTTGGCTATCTGGCTATCTTGGCTATCTTGGAGGCTGCGCGTGGGCTACCGGGGCGGCGAACGCACTGCGAAACGGACACAGGAGCTGAAACGAGCGGTAGAGAAGGCAAGAAGAGCAAAAGAGCAAAAGAGCAAAAGATGTTCCCACACCGGGACTCGAACCCGGGTCTGCTGGGTGAGAGCCAGCTATCCTAACCGCCTAGACTATGGGAAGGCTGAACCACACCGCCCTCCACTGCATCACAACATCACAACCTCACAACCTCACAACTCAAACAAACACACACACAACACACACACAACACACGCAACACACACTAACACATGTACCACGCATACGCGCCACGCACGCGCGCTTCCACAGCCTTCGAACACCGGTCGCCCCCGCTGCCACTGTCCTCCACCCGACAGCCACCCGACAGCCAGCCCACAGCCCACAGCCCACAGCATGACCTTCGTGCCTGGCACCCCGGTCGTCCATGCCTGTCGTGGGCGGCCGTACACCCGCTCATAAGGACGTCGTTGATCGTCGCCGTACGCCGTGAGAGCTCATTGGTGTCCGTTACGAGCGCTCTCGCCGTCGCCATCTTCCGTAGCAAACATTGAAGCTGACCCATGACAAGACGAAGTGGGTTGCCAGCAGCTCAGGCGAGCGTGTCCGCTATCTTGGCTATCTTGGCTATCTTGGCTATCTTGGCTATCTTGGAGGCTGCGCGTGGGCTACCGGGGCGGCGAACGCACTGCGAAACGGACACAGGAGCTGAAACGAGCGGTAGAGAAGGCAAGAAGAGCAAAAGAGCAAAAGAGCAAAAGATGTTCCCACACCGGGACTCGAACCCGGGTCTGCTGGGTGAGAGCCAGCTATCCTAACCGCCTAGACTATATGGGAAGGCTGAACCACACCGCCCTCCACTGCATCACAACCTCACAACATCACAACTCAAACAAACACACACACAACACACACAACACACACGCAACACACACTAACACATGTACCACGCATACGCGCCACGCACGCGCGCTTCCACAGCCTTCGAACACCGGTCGCCCCCGCTGCCACTGTCCTCCACCCGACAGCCACCCGACAGCCAGCCCACAGCCACAGCCCACAGCGCCAGCCCAGCATGACCTTCGTGCCTGGCACCCCGGTCGTCCATGCCTGTTGGGCGGCCGTACACCCGCTCATAAGGACGTCGTTGATCGTCGCCGTACGCCGTGAGAGCTCATTGGTGTCCGTTACGAGCGCTCTCGCCGTCGCCATCTTCCGTAGCAAACATTGAAGCTGACGCATGACAAGACGAAGTGGGTTGCCAGCAGCTCAGGCGAGCGTGTCCGCTATCTTGGCTATCTTGGCTATCTTGGCTATCTTGGCTATCTTGGCTATCTTGGAGGCTGCGCGTGGGCTACCGGGGCGGCGAACGCACTGCGAAACGGACACAGGAGCTGAAACGAGCGGTAGAGAAGGCAAGAAGAGCAAAAGAGCAAAAGAGCAAAAGATGTTCCCACACCGGGACTCGAACCCGGGTCTGCTGGGTGAGAGCCAGCTATCCTAACCGCCTAGACTATATGGGAAGGCTGAACCACACCGCCCTCCACTGCATCACAACCTCACAACATCACAACTCAAACAAACACACACACAACACACACGCAACACACACTAACACATGTACCACGCATACGCGCCACGCACGCGCGCTTCCACAGCCTTCGAACACCGGTCGCCCCCGCTGCCACTGTCCTCCACCCGACAGCCACCCGACAGCCAGCCCACAGCCCACAGCCCACAGCGCCAGCCCAGCATGACCTTCGTGCCTGGCACCCCGGTCGTCCATGCCTGTCGTGGGCGGCCGTACACCCGCTCATAAGGACGTCGTTGATCGTCGCCGTACGCCGTGAGAGCTCATTGGTGTCCGTTACGAGCGCTCTCGCCGTCGCCATCTTCCGTAGCAAACATTGAAGCTGACGCATGACAAGACGAAGTGGGTTGCCAGCAGCTCAGGCGAGCGTGTCCGCTATCTTGGCTATCTTGGCTATCTTGGCTATCTTGGCTATCTTGGCTATCTTGGCTATCTTGGCTATCTTGGCTATCTTGGCTATCTTGGCTATCTTGGCTATCTTGGAGGCTGCGCGTGGGCTACCGGGGCGGCGAACGCACTGCGAAACGGACACAGGAGCTGAAACGAGCGGTAGAGAAGGCAAGAGCAAAAGAGCAAAAGAGCAAAAGATGTTCCCACACCGGGACTCGAACCCGGGTCTGCTGGGTGAGAGCCAGCTATCCTAACCGCCTAGACTATATGGGAAGGCTGAACCACACCGCCCTCCACTGCATCACAACATCACAACCTCACAACCTCACAACTCAAACAAACACACACACACACACACACAACACACGCAACACACACTAACACATGTACCACGCATACGCGCCACGCACGCGCGCTTCCACAGCCTTCGAACACCGGTCGCCCCCGCTGCCACTGTCCTCCACCCGACAGCCACCCGACAGCCAGCCCACAGCCCACAGCCCACAGCGCCAGCCCAGCATGACCTTCGTGCCTGGCACCCGGTCGTCCATGCCTGTCGTGGGCGGCCGTACACCGCTCATAAGGACGTCGTTGATCGTCGCCGTACGCCGTGAGAGCTCATTGGTGTCCGTTACGAGCGCTCTCGCCGTCGCCATCTTCCGTAGCAAACATTGAAGCTGACGCATGACAAGACGAAGTGGGTTGCCAGCAGCTCAGGCGAGCGTGTCCGCTATCTTGGCTATCTTGGCTATCTTGGCTATCTTGGTTATCTTGGCTATCTTGGCTATCTTGGCTATCTTGGAGGCTGCGCGTGGGCTACCGGGGCGGCGAACGCACTGCGAAACGGACACAGGAGCTGAAACGAGCGGTAGAGAAGGCAAGAAGAGCAAAAGAGCAAAAGAGCAAAAGATGTTCCCACACCGGACTCGAACCCGGGTCTGCTGGGTGAGAGCCAGCTATCCTAACCGCCTAGACTATATGGGAAGGCTGAACCACACCGCCCTCCACTGCATCACAACCTCACAACATCACAACTCAAACAAACACACACACAACACACACGCAACACACACTAACACATGTACCACGCATACGCGCCACGCACGCGCGCTTCCACAGCCTTCGAACACCGGTCGCCCCCGCTGCCACTGTCCTCCACCCGACAGCCACCCGACAGCCAGCCCACAGCCCACAGCCCACAGCATGACCTTCGTGCCTGGCACCCCGGTCGTCCATGCCTGTCGTGGGCGGCCGTACACCCGCTCATAAGGACGTCGATCGTCGCCGTACGCCGTGAGAGCTCATTGGTGTCCGTTACGAGCGCTCTCGCCGTCGCCATCTTCCGTAGCAAACATTGAAGCTGACGCATGACAAGACGAAGTGGGTTGCCAGCAGCTCAGGCGAGCGTGTCCGCTATCTTGGCTATCTTGGCTATCTTGGCTATCTTGGCTATCTTGGCTATCTTGGCTATCTTGGCTATCTTGGCTATCTTGGCTATCTTGGCTATCTTGGCTATCTTGGAGGCTGCGCGTGGGCTACCGGGGCGGCGAACGCACTGCGAAACGGACACAGGAGCTGAAACGAGCGGTAGAGAAGGCAAGAAGAGCAAAAGAGCAAAAGAGCAAAAGATGTTCCCACACCGGGACTCGAACCCGGGTCTGCTGGGTGAGAGCCAGCTATCCTAACCGCCTAGACTATATGGGAAGGCTGAACCACACCGCCCTCCACTGCATCACAACATCACAACCTCACAACCTCACAACTCAAACAAACACACACAAACACACACAACACACACGCAACACACTAACACATGTACCACGCATACGCGCCACGCACGCGCGCTTCCACAGCCTTCGAACACCGGTCGCCCCCGCTGCCACTGTCCTCCACCCGACAGCCACCCGACAGCCAGCCCACAGCCCACAGCCACAGCGCCAGCCCAGCATGACCTTCGTGCCTGGCACCCCGGTCGTCCATGCCTGTCGTGGGCGGCCGTACACCCGCTCATAAGGACGTCGTTGATCGTCGCCGTACGCCGTGAGAGCTCATTGGTGTCCGTTACGAGCGCTCTCGCCGTCGCCATCTTCCGTAGCAAACATTGAAGCTGACGCATGACAAGACGAAGTGGGTTGCCAGCAGCTCAGGCGAGCGTGTCCGCTATCTTGGCTATCTTGGCTATCTTGGCTATCTTGGTTATCTTGGCTATCTTGGCTATCTTGGCTATCTTGGAGGCTGCGCGTGGGCTACCGGGGCGGCGAACGCACTGCGAAACGGACACAGGAGCTGAAACGAGCGGTAGAGAAGGCAAGAAGAGCAAAAGAGCAAAAGAGCAAAAGATGTTCCCACACCGGGACTCGAACCCGGGTCTGCTGGGTGAGAGCCAGCTATCCTAACCGCCTAGACTATATGGGAAGGCTGAACCACACCGCCCTCCACTGCATCACAACCTCACAACCTCACAACACACACACAACACAACGCACACACACAACACACACGCAACACACACTAACACATGTACCACGCATACGCGCCACGCACGCGCGCTTCCACAGCCTTCGAACACCGGTCGCCCCCGCTGCCACTGTCCTCCACCCGACAGCCACCCGACAGCCAGCCCACAGCCCACAGCCCACAGCGCCAGCCCAGCATGACCTTCGTGCCTGGCACCCCGGTCGTCCATGCCTGTCGTGGGCGGCCGTACACCCGCTCATAAGGACGTCGTTGATCGTCGCCGTACGCCGTGAGAGCTCATTGGTGTCCGTTACGAGCGCTCTCGCCGTCGCCATCTTCCGTAGCAAACATTGAAGCTGACCCATGACAAGACGAAGTGGGTTGCCAGCAGCTCAGGCGAGCGTGTCCGCTATCTTGGCTATCTTGGCTATCTTGGCTATCTTGGTTATCTTGGCTATCTTGGCTATCTTGGCTATCTTGGAGGCTGCGCGTGGGCTACCGGGGCGGCGAACGCACTGCGAAACGGACACAGGAGCTGAAACGAGCGGTAGAGAAGGCAAGAAGAGCAAAAGAGCAAAAGAGCAAAAGATGTTCCCACACCGGGACTCGAACCCGGGTCTGCTGGGTGAGAGCCAGCTATCCTAACCGCCTAGACTATATGGGAAGGCTGAACCACACCGCCCTCCACTGCATCACAACCTCACAACATCACAACTCAAACAAACACACACAACACACACGCACAACACACTAACACATGTACCACGCATACGCGCCACGCACGCGCGCTTCCACAGCCTTCGAACACCGGTCGCCCCCGCTGCCACTGTCCTCCACCCGACAGCCACCCGACAGCCCACAGCCCACAGCCCACAGCGCCAGCCCAGCATGACCTTCGTGCCTGGCCCCCGGTCGTCCATGCCTGTCGTGGGCGGCCGTACACCCGCTCATAAGGACGTCGTTGATCGTCGCCGTACGCCGTGAGAGCTCATTGGTGTCCGTTACGAGCGCTCTCGCCGTCGCCATCTTCCGTAGCAAACATTGAAGCTGACCCATGACAAGACGAAGTGGGTTGCCAGCAGCTCAGGCGAGCGTGTCCGCTATTGGCTATCTTGGCTATCTTGGCTATCTTGGCTATCTTGGCTATCTTGGTTATCTTGGCTATCTTGGCTATCTTGGCTATCTTGGAGGCTGCGCGTGGGCTACCGGGGCGGCGAACGCACTGCGAAACGGACACAGGAGCTGAAACGAGCGGTAGAGAAGGCAAGAAGAGCAAAAGAGCAAAAGAGCAAAAGATGTTCCCACACCGGGACTCGAACCCGGGTCTGCTGGGTGAGAGCCAGCTATCCTAACCGCCTAGACTATATGGGAAGGCTGAACCACACCGCCCTCCACTGCATCACAACCTCACAACATCACAACTCAAACAAACACACACACAACACACACAACACACACGCAACACACACTAACACATGTACCACGCATACGCGCCACGCACGCGCGCTTCCACAGCCTTCGAACACCGGTCGCCCCCGCTGCCACTGTCCTCCACCCGACAGCCACCCGACAGCCAGCCCACAGCCCACAGCCCACAGCGCCAGCCCAGCATGACCTTCGTGCCTGGCACCCCGGTCGTCCATGCCTGTCGTGGGCGGCCGTACACCGCTCATAAGGACGTCGTTGATCGTCGCCGTACGCCGTGAGAGCTCATTGGTGTCCGTTACGAGCGCTCTCGCCGTCGCCATCTTCCGTAGCAAACATTGAAGCTGACCCATGACAAGACGAAGTGGGTTGCCAGCAGCTCAGGCGAGCGTGTCCGCTATCTTGGCTATCTTGGCTATCTTGGCTATCTTGGTTATCTTGGCTATCTTGGCTATCTTGGCTATCTTGGAGGCTGCGCGTGGGCTACCGGGGCGGCGAACGCACTGCGAAACGGACACAGGAGCTGAAACGAGCGGTAGAGAAGGCAAGAAGAGCAAAAGAGCAAAAGAGCAAAAGAGCAAAAGATGTTCCCACACCGGGACTCGAACCCGGGTCTGCTGGGTGAGAGCCAGCTATCCTAACCGCCTAGACTATATGGGAAGGCTGAACCACACCGCCCTCCACATCACAACCTCACAACATCACAACTCAAACAAACACACACACAACACACACGCAACACACACTAACACATGTACCACGCATACGCGCCACGCACGCGCGCTTCCACAGCCTTCGAACACCGGTCGCCCCCGCTGCCACTGTCCTCCACCCGACAGCCAGCCCACAGCCCACAGCCCACAGCCCACAGCGCCAGCCCAGCATGACCTTCGTGCCTGGCACCCCGGTCGTCCATGCCTGTCGTGGGCGGCCGTACACCCGCTCATAAGGACGTCGTTGATCGTCGCCGTACGCCGTGAGAGCTCATTGGTGTCCGTTACGAGCGCTCTCGCCGTCGCCATCTTCCGTAGCAAACATTGAAGCTGACCCATGACAAGACGAAGTGGGTTGCCAGCAGCTCAGGCGAGCGTGTCCGCTATCTTGGCTATCTTGGCTATATTGGCTATCTTGGTTATCTTGGCTATCTTGGCTATCTTGGCTATCTTGGAGGCTGCGCGTGGGCTACCGGGGCGGCGAACGCACTGCGAAACGGACACAGGAGCTGAAACGAGCGGTAGAGAAGGCAAGAAGAGCAAAAGAGCAAAAGAGCAAAAGATGTTCCCACACCGGGACTCGAACCCGGGTCTGCTGGGTGAGAGCCAGCTATCCTAACCGCCTAGACTATATGGGAAGGCTGAACCACACCGCCCTCCACTGCATCACAACCTCACAACATCACAACTCAAACAACACACACACAACACACACGCAACACACAACACATGTACCACGCATACGCGCCACGCACGCGCGCTTCCACAGCCTTCGAACACCGGTCGCCCCCGCTGCCACTGTCCTCCACGACAGCCAGCCCACAGCCCACAGCCCACAGCCCACAGCGCCAGCCCAGCATGACCTTCGTGCCTGGCACCCCGGTCGTCCATGCCTGTCGTGGGCGGCCGTACACCCGCTCATAAGGACGTCGTTGATCGTCGCCGTACGCCGTGAGAGCTCATTGGTGTCCGTTACGAGCGCTCTCGCCGTCGCCATCTTCCGTAGCAAACATTGAAGCTGACCCATGACAAGACGAAGTGGGTTGCCAGCAGCTCAGGCGAGCGTGTCCGCTATCTTGGCATCTTGGCTATCTTGGCTATCTTGGCTATTGGCTATCTTGGCTATCTTGGCTATCTGGCTATCTTGGCTATCTTGGCTATCTGGCTATCTTGGCTATCTTGGCTATCTTGGAGGCTGCGCGTGGGCTACCGGGGCGGCGAACGCACTGCGAAACGGACACAGGAGCTGAAACGAGCGGTAGAGAAGGCAAGAAGAGCAAAAGAGCAAAAGAGCAAAAGATGTTCCCACACCGGGACTCGAACCCGGGTCTGCTGGGTGAGAGCCAGCTATCCTAACCGCCTAGACTATATGGGAAGGCTGAACCACACCGCCCTCCACTGCATCACACATCACAACATCACAACATCACAACTCAAACAAACACACACAACACCACGCAACACCACTAACACATGTACCACGCATACGCGCCACGCACGCGCGCTTCCACAGCCTTCGAACACCGGTCGCCCCCGCTGCCACTGTCCTCCACCCGACAGCCACCCGACAGCCCACAGCCCACAGCCCACAGCGCCAGCCCAGCATGACCTTCGTGCCTGGCACCCCGGTCGTCCATGCCTGTTGGGCGGCCGTACACCCGCTCATAAGGACGTCGTTGATCGTCGCCGTACGCCGTGAGAGCTCATTGGTGTCCGTTACGAGCGCTCTCGCCGTCGCCATCTTCCGTAGCAAACATTGAAGCTGACCCATGACAAGACGAAGTGGGTTGCCAGCAGCTCAGGCGAGCGTGTCCGCTATCTTGGCTATCTTGGCTATCTTGGCTATCTTGGCTATCTTGGCTATCTTGGCTATCTTGGCTATCTGGCTATCTTGGCTATCTTGGCTATCTTGGCTATCTTGGAGGCTGCGCGTGGGCTACCGGGGCGGCGAACGCACTGCGAAACGGACACAGGAGCTGAAACGAGCGGTAGAGAAGGCAAGAAGAGCAAAAGAGCAAAAGAGCAAAAGATGTTCCCACACCGGGACTCGAACCCGGGTCTGCTGGGTGAGAGCCAGCTATCCTAACCGCCTAGACTATATGGGAAGGCTGAACCACACCGCCCTCCACTGCATCACAACCTCACAACATCACAACTCAAACAAACCACACACAACACACACGCAACACACACTAACACATGTACCACGCATACGCGCCACGCACGCGCGCTTCCACAGCCTTCGAACACCGGTCGCCCCCGCTGCCACTGTCCTCCACCCGACAGCCACCCGACAGCCAGCCCACAGCCCACAGCCCACAGCCCACAGCGCCAGCCCAGCATGACCTTCGTGCCTGGCACCCCGGTCGTCCATGCCTGTTGGGCGGCCGTACACCCGCTCATAAGGACGTCGTTGATCGTCGCCGTACGCCGTGAGAGCTCATTGGTGTCCGTTACGAGCGCTCTCGCCGTCGCCATCTTCCGTAGCAAACATTGAAGCTGACCATGACAAGACGAAGTGGGTTGCCAGCAGCTCAGGCGAGCGTGTCCGCTATCTTGGCTATCTTGGCTATCTTGGCTATCTTGGCTATCTGGCTATCTTGGCTATCTTGGTATCTTGGCTATCTTGGCTATCTTGGCTATCTTGGCTACTTGGCTATCTTGGAGGCTGCGCGTGGGCTACCGGGGCGGCGAACGCACTGCGAAACGGACACAGGAGCTGAAACGAGCGGTAGAGAAGGCAAGAAGAGCAAAAGAGCAAAAGAGCAAAAGATGTTCCCACACCGGGACTCGAACCGGGTCTGCTGGGTGAGAGCCAGCTATCCTAACCGCCTAGACTATATGGGAAGGCTGAACCACACCGCCCTCCACTGCATCACAACCTCACAACATCACAACTCAAACAAACACACACAACACACACACAACACACAGCAACACACACTAACACATGTACCACGCATACGCGCCACGCACGCGCGCTTCCACAGCCTTCGAACACCGGTCGCCCCCGCTGCCACTGTCCTCCACCCGACAGCCACCCGACAGCCAGCCCACAGCCCACAGCCACAGCGCCAGCCCAGCATGACCTTCGTGCCTGGCACCCCGGTCGTCCATGCCTGTCGTGGGCGGCCGTACACCCGCTCATAAGGACGTCGTTGATCGTCGCCGTACGCCGTGAGAGCTCATTGGTGTCCGTTACGAGCGCTCTCGCCGTCGCCATCTTCCGTAGCAAACATTGAAGCTGACGCATGACAAGACGAAGTGGGTTGCCAGCAGCTCAGGCGAGCGTGTCCGCTATCTTGGCTATCTTGGCTATCTTGGCTATCTTGGCTATCTTGGCTATCTTGGCTATCTTGGCTATGGAGGCTGCGCGTGGGCTACCGGGGCGGCGAACGCACTGCGAAACGGACACAGGAGCTGAAACGAGCGGTAGAGAAGGCAAGAAGAGCAAAAGAGCAAAAGAGCAAAAGATGTTCCCCACCGGGACTCGAACCCGGGTCTGCTGGGTGAGAGCCAGCTATCCAACCGCCTAGACTATATGGGAAGGCTGAACCACACCGCCCTCCACTGCATCACAACATCACAACCTCACAACATCACAACTCAAACAACACACAAACAACACACACGCAACACACACTAACACATGTACCACGCATACGCGCCACGCACGCGCGCTTCCACAGCCTTCGAACACCGGTCGCCCCCGCTGCCACTGTCCTCCACCCGACAGCCACCCGACAGCCCACAGCCCACAGCCCACAGCGCCAGCCCAGCATGACCTTCGTGCCTGGCACCCGGTCGTATGCCTCGTGGGCGGCCGTACACCCGCTCATAAGGACGTCGTTGATCGTCGCCGTACGCCGTGAGAGCTCATTGGTGTCCGTTACGAGCGCTCTCGCCGTCGCCATCTTCCGTAGCAAACATTGAAGCTGACGCATGACAAGACGAAGTGGGTTGCCAGCAGCAGCTCAGGCGAGCGTGTCCGCTATCTTGGCTATCTTGGCTATCTTGGCTATCTTGGCTATCTTGGAGGCTGCGCGTGGGCTACCGGGGCGGCGAACGCACTGCGAAACGGACACAGGAGCTGAAACGAGCGGTAGAGAAGGCAAGAAGAGCAAAAGAGCAAAAGAGCAAAAGATGTTCCCACACCGGGACTCGAACCCGGGTCTGCTGGGTGAGAGCCAGCTATCCTAACCGCCTAGACTATATGGGAAGGCTGAACCACACCGCCCTCCACTGCATCACAACCTCACAACATCACAACTCAACAAACACACACACAACACACACACAACACACACGCAACACACACTAACACATGTACCACGCATACGCGCCACGCACGCGCGCTTCCACAGCCTTCGAACACCGGTCGCCCCCGCTGCCACTGTCCTCCACCCGACAGCCACCCGACAGCCAGCCCACAGCCCACAGCCCACAGCGCCAGCCCAGCATGACCTTCGTGCCTGGCACCCCGGTCGTCCATGCCTGTCGTGGGCGGCCGTACACCCGTCATAAGGACGTCGTTGATCGTCGCCGTACGCCGTGAGAGCTCATTGGTGTCCGTTACGAGCGCTCTCGCCGTCGCCATCTTCCGTAGCAAACATTGAAGCTGACGCATGACAAGACGAAGTGGGTTGCCAGCAGCTCAGGCGAGCGTGTCCGCTATCTTGGCTATCTTGGCTATCTTGGCTATCTTGGCTATCTTGGCTATCTTGGAGGCTGCGGTGGGCTACCGGGGCGGCGAACGCACTGCGAAACGGACACAGGAGCTGAAACGAGCGGTAGAGAAGGCAAGAAGAGCAAAAGAGCAAAAGAGCAAAAGATGTTCCCACACCGGGACTCGAACCCGGGTCTGCTGGGTGAGAGCCAGCTATCCTAACCGCCTAGACTATATGGGAAGGCTGAACCACACCGCCCTCCACTGCATCACAACCTCACAACTCACAACTCAAACAAACTCAAACAAACACACAACAAACACACGCAACACCACACTAACACATGTACCACGCATACGCGCCACGCACGCGCGCTTCCACAGCCTTCGAACACCGGTCGCCCCCGCTGCCACTGTCCTCCACCGACAGCCACCCGACAGCCAGCCCACAGCCCACAGCCCACAGCGCCAGCCCAGCATGACCTTCGTGCCTGGCACCCCGGTCGTCCATGCCTGTCGTGGGCGGCCGTACACCGCTCATAAGGACGTCGTTGATCGTCGCCGTACGCCGTGAGAGCTCATTGGTGTCCGTTACGAGCGCTCTCGCCGTCGCCATCTTCCGTAGCAAACATTGAAGCTGACCCATGACAAGACGAAGTGGGTTGCCAGCAGCTCAGGCGAGCGTGTCCGCTATCTTGGCTGGATCTTGGCTGGCTATCTTGGCTATCTTGGCTATCTTGGCTATTTGGCTACTATCTTGGCTATCTTGGCTATCTTGGCTATCTTGGAGGCTGCGCGTGGGCTACCGGGGCGGCGAACGCACTGCGAAACGGACACAGGAGCTGAAACGAGCGGTAGAGAAGGCAAGAAGAGCAAAAGAGCAAAAGAGCAAAAGATGTTCCCACACCGGGACTCGAACCCGGGTCTGCTGGGTGAGAGCCAGCTATCCTAACCGCCTAGACTATATGGGAAGGCTGAACCACACCGCCCTCCACTGCATCACAACATCACAACATCACAACATCACAACTCAAACAAACACACACACAAACACACACGCAACACACACTAACACATGTACCACGCATACGCGCCACGCACGCGCGCTTCCACAGCCTTCGAACACCGGTCGCCCCCGCTGCACTGTCCTCCACCCGACACCACCCGACAGCCCACAGCCCACAGCCCACAGCGCCAGCCCAGCATGACCTTCGTGCCTGGCACCCGGTCGTCCATGCCTGTCGTGGGCGGCCGTACACCCGCTCATAAGGACGTCGTTGATCGTCGCCGTACGCCGTGAGAGCTCATTGGTGTCCGTTACGAGCGCTCTCGCCGTCGCCATCTTCCGTAGCAAACATTGAAGCTGAGCATGACAAGACGAAGTGGGTTGCCAGCAGCTCAGGCGAGCGTGTCCGCTATCTTGGCTATCTTGGCTATCTTGGCTATCTTGGCTATCTTGGCTATCTTGGCTATCTTGGCTATCTTGGCTATCTTGGCTTCTGGAGGCTGCGCGTGGGCTACCGGGGCGGCGAACGCACTGCGAAACGGACACAGGAGCTGAAACGAGCGGTAGAGAAGGCAAGAAGAGCAAAAGAGCAAAAGAGCAAAAGATGTTCCCACACCGGGACTCGAACCGGGTCTGCTGGGTGAGAGCCAGCTATCCTAACCGCCTAGACTATATGGGAAGGCTGAACCACACCGCCCTCCACTGCATCACAACCTCACAACATCACAACCAAACTCAAACAACACACACACACACACACGCACACACACAACACATGTACCACGCATACGCGCCACGCACGCGCGCTTCCACAGCCTTCGAACACCGGTCGCCCCCGCTGCCACTGTCCTCCACCCGACAGCCACCCGACAGCCAGCCCACAGCCCACAGCCCACAGCGCCAGCCCAGCATGACCTTCGTGCCTGGCACCCGGTCGTCCATGCCTGTCGTGGGCGGCCGTACACCCGCTCATAAGGACGTCGTTGATCGTCGCCGTACGCCGTGAGAGCTCATTGGTGTCCGTTACGAGCGCTCTCGCCGTCGCCATCTTCCGTAGCAAACATTGAAGCTGACGCATGACAAGACGAAGTGGGTTGCCAGCAGCTCAGGCGAGCGTGTCCGCTATCTTGGCTATCTTGGCTATCTTGGCTATCTTGGCTATCTTGGCTATCTTGGCTATCTTGGCTACTTGGCTATCTTGGCTATCTTGGCTATCTTGGTATTGGCTATCTTGGAGGCTGCGCGTGGGCTACCGGGGCGGCGAACGCACTGCGAAACGGACACAGGAGCTGAAACGAGCGGTAGAGAAGGCAAGAAGAGCAAAAGAGCAAAAGAGCAAAAGATGTTCCCACACCGGGACTCGAACCCGGGTCTGCTGGGTGAGAGCCAGCTATCCTAACCGCCTAGACTATATGGGAAGGCTGAACCACACCGCCCTCCACTGCACACAACATCACAACTCACAACATCACAACTCAAACAAAACACACACACAACACACACGCAACACACACTAAACACATGTACCACGCATACGCGCCACGCACGCGCGCTTCCACAGCCTTCGAACACCGGTCGCCCCCGCTGCCACTGTCCTCCACCCGACAGCCACCCGACAGCAGCCCACAGCCCACAGCCACAGCGCCAGCCCAGCATGACCTTCGTGCCTGGCACCCGGTCGTCCATGCCTGTCGTGGGCGGCCGTACACCCGCTCATAAGGACGTCGTTGATCGTCGCCGTACGCCGTGAGAGCTCATTGGTGTCCGTTACGAGCGCTCTCGCCGTCGCCATCTTCCGTAGCAAACATTGAAGCTGACGCATGACAAGACGAAGTGGGTTGCCAGCAGCTCAGGCGAGCGTGTCCGCTATCTTGGCTATCTTGGATATTGGCTATCTTGGCTATCTTGGCTATCTTGGCTATCTTGGAGGCTGCGCGTGGGCTACCGGGGCGGCGAACGCACTGCGAAACGGACACAGGAGCTGAAACGAGCGGTAGAGAGAGCAAAAGAGCAAAAGAGCAAAAGAGCAAAAGATGTTCCCACACCGGGACTCGAACCCGGGTCTGCTGGGTGAGAGCCAGCTATCCTAACCGCCTAGACTATATGGGAAGGCTGAACCACACCGCCCTCCACTGCATCACAACATCACAACTCACAACATCACAACTCAAACAAACACACACACAACACACACGCAACACACACTAACACATGTACCACGCATACGCGCACGCACGCGCGCTTCCACAGCCTTCGAACACCGGTCGCCCCCGCTGCCACTGTCCCCACCCGACAGCCACCCGACAGCCAGCCCACAGCCCACAGCCCACAGCGCCAGCCCAGCATGACCTTCGTGCCTGGCACCCCGGTCGTCCATGCCTGTCGTGGGCGGCCGTACACCCGCTCATAAGGACGTCGTTGATCGTCGCCGTACGCCGTGAGAGCTCATTGGTGTCCGTTACGAGCGCTCTCGCCGTCGCCATCTTCCGTAGCAAACATTGAAGCTGACCCATGACAAGACGAAGTGGGTTGCCAGCAGCTCAGGCGAGCGTGTGGCCGCTATCTTGGCTATCTATCTGGCTACTTGGCTATCTTGGCTATCTTGGCTTCTTGGCTATCTATCTTGGCTATCTTGGCTATCTTGGCTATCTTGGCTATCTTGGCTATCTTGGAGGCTGCGCGTGGGCTACCGGGGCGGCGAACGCACTGCGAAACGGACACAGGAGCTGAAACGAGCGGTAGAGAAGGCAAGAAGAGCAAAAGAGCAAAAGAGCAAAAGATGTTCCCACACCGGGACTCGAACCGGGTCTGCTGGGTGAGAGCCAGCTATCCTAACCGCCTAGACTATATGGGAAGGCTGAACCACACCGCCCTCCACTGCATCACAACCTCACAACATCACAACTCAAACAAACACACCACACAACACACACAACACACACGCAAACACACTAACACATGTACCACGCATACGCGCCACGCACGCGCGCTTCCACAGCCTTCGAACACCGGTCGCCCCCGCTGCCACTGTCCTCCACCCGACAGCCACCCGACAGCCAGCCCACAGCCCACAGCCCACAGCGCCAGCCAGCATGACCTTCGTGCCTGGCACCCCGGTCGTCCATGCCTGTCGTGGGCGGCCGTACACCCGCTCATAAGGACGTCGTTGATCGTCGCCGTACGCCGTGAGAGCTCATTGGTGTCCGTTACGAGCGCTCTCGCCGTCGCCATCTTCCGTAGCAAACATTGAAGCTGACGCATGACAAGACGAAGTGGGTTGCCAGCAGCTCAGGCGAGCGTGTCCGCTATGGCTATCTTGGCTATCTGGCTATCTTGGCTATCTTGGCTATCTTGGCTATCTTGGCTATTGGCTATTGGCTATCTTGGAGGCTGCGCGCGTGGGCTACCGGGGCGGCGAACGCACTGCGAAACGGACACAGGAGCTGAAACGAGCGGTAGAGAAGGCAAGAAGAGCAAAAGAGCAAAAGAGCAAAAGATGTTCCCACACCGGGACTCGAACCGGGTCTGCTGGGTGAGAGCCAGCTATCCTAACGCCTAGACTATAGGGAAGGCTGAAACACCGCCCTCCACTGCATCACAACCTCACAACATCACAACTCAAACAACACACACACAACACACACACAACACACACGCAACACACACTAACACATGTACCACGCATACGCGCCACGCACGCGCGCTTCCACAGCCTTCGAACACCGGTCGCCCCCGCTGCCACTGTCCTCCACCCGACAGCCACCCGACAGCCAGCCCACAGCCCACAGCCCACAGCGCCAGCCCAGCATGACCTTCGTGCCTGGCACCCCGGTCGTCCATGCCTGTCGTGGGCGGCCGTACACCCGCTCATAAGGACGTCGTTGATCGTCGCCGTACGCCGTGAGAGCTCATTGGTGTCCGTTACGAGCGCTCTCGCCGTCGCCATCTTCCGTAGCAAACATTGAAGCTGACCATGACAAGACGAAGGGGTTGCAGCAGCTCAGGCGAGCGTGTCCGCTATCTTGGCTATCTTGGCTATCTTGGCTATCTTGGCTATCTTGGCTATCTGGCTATCTTGGCTATCTTGGCTATTGGCTATCTTGGAGGCTGCGCGGGCTACCGGGGCGCGCGAACGCACTGCGAAACGGACACAGGAGCTGAAACGAGCGGTAGAGAAGGCAAGAAGAGCAAAAGAGCAAAAGAGCAAAAGATGTTCCCACACCGGGACTCGAACCCGGGTCTGCTGGGTGAGAGCCAGCTACTAACCGCCTAGACTATATGGGAAGGCTGAACCACACCGCCCTCCACTGCATCACAACCTCACAACATCACAACTCAAACAAACACACACAACACACAACACACACGCAACACACACTAACACATGTACCACGCATACGCGCCACGCACGCGCGCTTCCACAGCCTTCGAACACGGTCGCCCCGCTGCCACTGTCCTCCACCCGACAGCCACCGACAGCCAGCCCACAGCCCACAGCCCACAGCGCCAGCCCAGCATGACCTTCGTGCCTGGCACCCGGTCGTCCATGCCTGTCGTGGGCGGCCGTACACCCGCTCATAAGGACGTCGTTGATCGTCGCCGTACGCCGTGAGAGCTCATGGTGTCCGTTACGAGCGCTCTCGCCGTCGCCATCTTCCGTAGCAAACATTGAAGCTGACCCTGACAAGACGAAGTGGGTTGCCAGCAGCTCAGGCGAGCGTGCCGCTATCTTGGCTATCTTGGCTATCTATCTTGGCTATGGCTATGGCTATCTGGCTATCTTGGCTATGGCTATCTTGGCTATCTTGCTATTGGAGGCTGCGCGTGGGTACCGGGGCGGCGAACGCACTGCGAAACGGACACAGGAGCTGAAACGAGCGGTAGAGAAGCAAGAAGAGCAAAGAGCAAAAGAGCAAAAGATGTTCCCACACCGGGACTCGAACCCGGGTCTGCTGGGTGAGAGCCAGCTATCCTAAACCGCCTAGACTATATGGGAAGGCTGAACCAACCGCCCTCCACTGCATACACCTCACAACCTCACAACATCACAACTCAAACAAACACACACACAAACACACACAACACACACGCAACACACACTAACACATGTACCACG
Source organism: Phytophthora ramorum (assembly GCF_020800215.1). Classification (NCBI taxonomy): domain Eukaryota; phylum Oomycota; class Peronosporomycetes; order Peronosporales; family Peronosporaceae; genus Phytophthora; species Phytophthora ramorum. The sequence goes on from NW_027150650.1 coordinate 1,057,924, forward strand.
CATACGCGCCACGCACGCGCGCTTCCACAGCCTTCGAACACCGGTCGCCCCCGCTGCCACTGTCCCCACCCGACAGCCACCGACAGCCAGCCACAGCCCACAGCCCACAGCGCCAGCCCAGCATGACCTTCGTGCCTGGCACCCGGTCGTCCATGCCTGTCGTGGGCGGCCGTACACCGCTCATAAGGACGTCGTTGATCGTCGCCGTACGCCGTGAGAGCTCATTGGTGTCCGTTACGAGCGCTCTCGCCGTCGCCATCTTCCGTAGCAAACATTGAAGCTGACCCATGACAAGACGAAGTGGGTTGCCAGCAGCTCAGGCGAGCGTGTCCGCTATTGGCTATCTTGGATATCTGGCTATCTTGGCTACTTGGCTATCTTGCTATCTGGCTATCTGGCTATCTGGATATCTTGGCTATTGGCTATCTTGGCTATCTTGGCTATCTGGAGGCTGCGCGTGGGCTACCGGGGCGGCGAACGCACTGCGAAACGGACACAGGAGCTGAAACGAGCGGTAGAGAAGGCAAGAAGAGCAAAAGAGCAAAAGAGCAAAAAGATGTTCCCACACCGGGACTCGAACCGGGTCTGCTGGGTGAGAGCCAGCTATCCTAACCGCCTAGACTATATGGGAAGGCTGAACACCCGCCCTCCACTGCACACACCTCACAACTCACAACTCAAACAAACACACACACAACCACACACACAACACACACGCAACACACACTAACACATGTACCAAGCATACGCGCCACGCACGCGCGCTTCCACAGCCTTCGAACACCGGTCGCCCCCGCTGCCACTGTCTCCACGACAGCACACGACAGCCAAGCCCACAGCCCACAGCCCACAGCGCCAGACCAGCATGACCTTCGTGCCTGGCACCCCGGTCGTCCATGCCTGTCGTGGGCGGCCGTACACACGCTCATAAGGACGTCGTTGATCGTCGCCGTACGTGAGAGCTCATTGGTGTCCGTTACGAGCGCTCTCGCCGTCGCATCTTCCGTAGCAAACATTGAAGCTGACCATGACAAGACGAAGTGGGTTGCCAGCAGCTCAGGCGACGCGGTCCGCTATTCTTGGCTATCAGGGCTATCTTGGCTATCTTGGCTATCTTGGCTATCTTGGCTAATCTGGCTATCTGGAGGCTGCGCGTGGGCTACCGGGGCGGCGAACGCACTGCGAAAACGGACACAGGAGCTGAAACGAGCGGTAGAGAAGGC